>NC_135699.1:6298269-6604654 GCF_964276395.1 Gasterosteus aculeatus
ATCGGTTAAAAGTGGTGGAAGGAGCTTGCTTTTCAAAATGCGTGCATGACCACAGAAGTTTAAACAATACAGCAGGTTGCTGTAGCGACCAGCGAGGAGGACGAGGGAGGAAAGAGTTTATTAATGCACACATCTGCCAGTAACAGTTACACAACACGCTGAAACTGCTACGAGAAATCTGATTAAAAAAAACCCTGTTGTCTTAGACTAAAGGCTGTAGTTCAACTTTGAGCTACATACCAGATTGGTTGCTATGGAAACAGATGCTGGTGTGGAGCACTTTGGCTCGATGGTAGCGAGGGTGCCCTATATTTGTGCTGAGCCGAGGCACGTGCTCAAGGGGTTTACGCCCACTTGTGTAAACGAGGATTTTGACAAGTTTTTCGCAGTGCTGAAGCCACTGAGAGCCTCATCTGCTGTTTGTTGTGTTTGCACAAGAGCAGCGCCTACTCCCAATTCATCTAACAAATGCACGCCGAGTGTTCAAGATAAACAAGGGAGCGGGCGACTTTCTTTTACTGTTTCTAAAATATTGATCATCCTTCGTGATCTTGCTCTATGAAAGGTGCTACGTGAGATAAAGTACTCACCAAATAGATCAACATTGTTACTTACGGAGGTGCTAAGCAAACGGTACATTAATACTTACATGTGAACAGGGTGCGGTTGACAGGTGGGACAGATGCTGTCGTCCCTGCTCACCTCCAGCACCGTGTCGGGGAACCACACCGCCGTCTTACAAGCTGGGTAACCCGAGCAGGACAGGTACTTACTGCAGCAGGACACACATATAGAACTCACTGGGATCTTCTTTTAACACACTTGCCTCATAATTCTCCAAAGCATACTTTACTGTCGTTACATTGTACTCCAACATTTCAGCCACACTTAAAACAAATAATAATAATTTTAATAAACTCTCTCACCCGTTTCCCTCCCTCTTCTTCTTCAGCACCATGTCCTGCCTGCAGTTGGGGCATTTCCTGACGGGCAGCGGCATCTCCATGTCCTGCTGCTCGGCTTCAGCGATTTCCTGAGCGGCCCCCAGATATTGTGACAGGGCTTCATCTAACCTGAGGCAACAGAAAATGACCTTTTAGCTGGATCACAACGAGTCGAGTCGGACTGATTTAAATCATGATACGGTTCCGCCCCTTTGGGTCAGAAATACGCAAATCTATTCCACGCTAAATTCATACCTGCAAACTCTGAAGGGTCGAAAAAGGTGATAGCGGGGCGGAACGTGAAAATGGATGGCGCTTGGGAAATGTGTCAAGAGGCACAAGCGCATGTCATTTGGATCTGGAACTTTTTCGAAATAAATCATTTTTCAGAAAGAAAAGTCAAATGAAAAAAATAAAAGGTTATTTATTTTTTCTGGGATAATAGATTGTTGGTTGTTTAAGAAAATCAAGCTGTACTAAGCCTAATTTGGAGCTTCACATTGGTGCAAACCATGTTTGGGCTCCACATCCACGTCGTTAGATGAAGCATCAAGCTTTTATAAAGTCTTTTGATTGTTCTGACCAAAATACTAAACTGATCTGATTAGGATGGTAGATTTATCTGAAACACGTATGGTAATAATAATAATAATCCAGTGACCTTTGACGGTGACCTTTGGAGCAAAAGGAGGAAAAGTTGAAGGGAAATGAAGATCTCAACGCTGATTGGCCAAGACTCCACACGTCAAAGATGTTTTATTGTGAAGATCACAACATCACCTTTTCTCCTTGCCTCAATCTGCAGGATTTGATTTCAAAACAGCCGATAAAGAACAAGTTTGCATGTATGTAAATTGTGACTAACTTTTTGGCCTTCCTGACGGACTCGATGAAGACGGTCTTGTATTTTTGGATGTGGTTCTGCAGCACGCTCTGTTTGTCCTTCCTGCCCTCTGACACCAACTTGAGGTCAGCCTCCAGTTCAGCTCGCAGGTTTGGTTTGGACATCTCATATCCCATGGAGTTATAGCCTAAACAAGCACACACACACGTTGTGATAGTAACATAGCTGAATGACAGGGGCAAAGGGCTAAGGCATGCTATGTATTAGGGTCCATTGCGGCGGCTAAATACTGTGTGTGTTTGTGCGTGTGTGTGTGAACACACCCTCCACCAGTCCCATGCCGAGCTCTCCAGGCAGAAACCTCTGATCAGCTGTTAAGCCCACATACATGCGACTCTTGATGGTCTCGATGTGCTCTGCATGGGTCGCATCCGTGCCTGCAAGATACACAGTTAAAACGGTACAGTTACTACGGAACAGTCACTACGGAACAGTTACTACGGAACAGTCACTACGGAACAGTCACTACGGAACAGTCACTACGGTACAGTCACTACGGTACAGTTACTACGGTACAGTTACTACGGTACAGTTACTACGGAACAGTCACTACGGAACAGTCACTACGGTACAGTTACTACGGAACAGTCACTACGGAACAGTCACTACGGAACAGTCACTACGGTACAGTCACTACGGAACAGTCACTACGGAACAGTCACTACGGAACAGTCACTACGGAACAGTCACTACGGAACAGTCACTACGGTACAGTCACTACGGTACAGTCACTACGGTACAGTCACTACGGAACAGTCACTACGGAACAGTCACTACGGAACAGTCACTACGGTACAGTCACTACGGAACAGTCACTACGGAACAGTCACTACGGAACAGTCACTACGGAACAGTCACTACGGAACAGTCACTACGGTACAGTCACTACGGTACAGTCACTACGGTACAGTTACTACGGAACAGTCACTACGGAACAGTCACTACGGTACAGTTACTACGGTACAGTTACTACGGAACAGTCACTACGGAACAGTCACTACGGTACAGTTACTACGGTACAGTTACTACGGTACAGTTACTACGGAACAGTCACTACGGTACAGTTACTACGGTACAGTTACTACGGTACAGTTACTACGGAACAGTCACTACGGAACAGTCACTACGGAACAGTCACTACGGAACAGTCACTACGGAACAGTCACTACGGAACAGTCACTACGGTACAGTTACTACGGTACAGTTTGTGACAAAGCTAAGAGCATTTCCGTGTTTACTTGACTGTAGAGTCCTTAAGTTGTTTGCTTTAACTGAAAAAGGGATTGATGGTGATGTGTAGTGGGGTCAGTTTGCATGATGACGTCTCGTTGCATTCGGCTGTGGCCGACTATTAGTGGGGGGCTTTATTTTACTTAAATACATTGAGTCATCGTCGGGTATTAAATTCACAATATTTTTAGTTAAATTTCCCAAAGTAGTTCATTGTAAAGTTCTAGTAACATTCAAATCAATATTGATATATTGTGATATATAATTTGGTACCTAGTTTCGTGTATGGGAGTTTGTTACATTCATTTGATCCATCAATAGATGACTTGTTAAAAACACAAAAATGAAAAGGAATTTGGTCTCATGTCTGTGTGTTCACGCTGTACCGATGCCGTGCTTCTCCATCAGGGATATGAGGTCGGCCTCAGTGAGCAGCTGCGGTGGACTCGTCTGTCCGTCCGCCATCTCGATAGCAGAGGGCTGGAACTGAGAGCCCTGCTCGTACACTGGAATCACCTGGCGATTACAAAGAGGTCTACCGGTTGTATCGCACACGAGCAACGGCCAACTGGAACCACACGTAACCTTTTCTACGGCTTCAGAAGTTCAGAAGCCGCTAGATTAGGCCGGTAATTAAGTCTTTTTATCACAGAACACACACACATATCATACCTTAGCGCTCCACCTGTCATACGGGTAAACGTCCAAGTAGTTCCTCGCAATGATCATGAGTCCCGAGGTGGAGAAGTTCTCCTGAGCGATGTCAATGTCCACCACAGTCTCCTGCCCTAAAGCATCCTGGGACACGCAGGCCAGGAAGTGCCGAACAATGAACTCGTACAGACGTCCTTCATTTCCCTGAACACAGAAGAAGCAGAAGTGAGACATTTTAGTAAATTATTCCTCAGTCATTATATTGTTGAGAGAAATAAATAAAACGTTTGAGGGGTTGTGACTTGGACTGTTTGGGTGCAGAACGACCTGCCACCATTGAACTAGTGTATTTTGGTGTGATTGTTTACTAAGATCAAAACCGTGAACAAGAATATTTCAGCACTGTTTGTTTGAAAAGAGGCGCCACAGGCAAAAGAGTGCCTGTGGATCACGATTGGAAAATATTTGCACAAACTGAGCTGCAGGTTTTTCAGATGTACCTGCAGGGTACTGGAGTGCTTGGTGGGGTGGATGGGGGGGTGGGCCTGGTCAGATTTCTTGCCCTGTCGTGGGTTGGGACCCCCGGGCTGGCCAATCACCCTCTGGGCGAACGTCCCCCAGACCGGGCTTTGTGTCTGCTGCTCCACCAGCGGACCGAGAGCCAACGTTGTGGGGAAAATGTTGGTCTCCGTGCGTGGGTAGCTGATGTACCTGAGCAGAAGCACATTCACAAGTCATCTTCACACCAACACAAGAGGGAGTTGCACAATGGACACTAGTTAACACCTGATGGATACCGCTCCACCAGGTGGTGTCCTTCTGTGTACTAAAATGGGCAGAACTTTGAAGTGGTTTACCAACCAGTTGAACAAAAAGGCATTTGCCCGTTTCACAGACACCACAAAGCCTGAAGAATGGAAACAGTTCAAAGGAATGAACTGATATCTGGCGTTGAGCATTGACCGAAGCCGTTGCAGTCTGACCGTACATTACCCAACATGCACTCACCCCTGGGTATAGAGTTTCTCTGCAATTTTCATGGTCTCTTTGGCGCTTATTTTTAGTTTCCGAGATGCAAGTTTCTCTAATTCCTGTTGGTGGATAAAGGTAGAGGATTGTTCAGAGTGGGACCAAATGCTGAAAAAATAAAACTGCACACACGTTATTGAGTAACAGGTGTGTTGTGTAATGCAGTGTGTACAGCGTGTGCCTGTGGCCGCCTGGCTTCATATTCTTACCACAGTGTCCAAAGGCAGCGGTCTCCACTTGCTCTTGGGTTTGCTGGTTACTGAGGTGACTGTTGCTATGGGATCCTGGAAATGAGTGAAAGGATATTCTGTTATGTACCTTCCTACATGTGGCTTTCAGCCCATTTCATTCAGGCAGAATCACAACACAGATTTAAATCTACTGCAGAGTCCTCCAGCTGCAGTTGGAGGTAACACATGTGTGGAGGAATTTACAACGAAAGGTAGACACATGTGTGCACACACTCATATACACAAGCACACACACTTGGTACAGGCTCAAGGTAGTTAATAAAGGGAAATATCAGTGTACCTTTGCTTGAATACTAATCAATCAACAACATTATTTTTTCCCGGGGGGGAGGGAGGTGGGGACACAGTATGTGTGGGTGATAATAAGGCCAAGTGGTCCGACTTAAACCCAATATGATAACAATTAATGATCGCTCACTAAAATATCATGAATTGGTTTTAGATTGAGATTTGAGGGATTATTGAGTAATGTTCCAACCCGATTAGAGCACCTTTTTATAATGTAGTATTTTGGGTTACACATTTTACAAAAGTAGTTGTAGTAACAAAGTACACTATATAACTAAATCTATAAAAGGACATTAAAACATTCACACAAAGAAGCACTGACCTCCATGCACATCTGGTAGAGCACCAGGCAAGCTGTGTGGTTGAAGAGACGGTTTCTTTTCCAACTGAACTCCACAGTGTCCTCCTCCACCTCGTGCAGCACTGAGACAAAGACAGACACAAACAACAGATTGGATGAAGAGGAGTCAGTTTCTATCGGTTAAGAACATCAACGCTACCAATCCGTGAGTCTGCGCAGCGATGAGTGGGTACCTTTGATCTTGTAGAAAGTCTCAGGTATGAAAGCCTGGATGGCTTTAAAACGCTCCACCACAAAGCCCAGAGTGGGAAACTGACAGCTGCCGTAAGAGATCAGCTGATTCGCCAGAGACGCCGGGAAGATCTTCTGCAGGCGAAGCGTCTGGAACCGAGTGAAGGACGCACCTGGAGAAGATGAGGACGGGACGGGATCTCATCAATACGCGGCATTCTTTGAGATGAACACAGCCAATGCTGTTGTATCATAGTCACGTGACTTTTAACGGTAAAACATTATCGGTTTAGCCGATTTGGCATTAGGGACTCACTACTGTTAGTTTTGGAGTGCTACATTACCTATTCGCAGGTCCAGCTCCTGACGGACGTCGACTGCGTCGCTGACGTTAGCGTTTGGCTCCGTCAGGGTCTCACAAGCTCTACGGATGGAGTTGGGAGTGATCTCAGAAAACTTTGCCCGAAACACTTGTACATTGGGCTTCACTATAAAGCAAAGAGAGAGAGAAAACACACAGACTCACTATTATCAGAAGCCATTTGTGGACAAACATTCACAAACATGTAAAACTATATGTCTTTTAGCTATTTGGTTTTGGACAGATGAGTGAGACACATCGTGTTTAGAGTTTTTTTGTTCTTGGGAAACGCCAGTCTAGCTCCTTTCCTCTATCATGTTTTGTGCTAAGCTAAGCTAATCATATTCTGACCCCAGCTTTAAAGTTTCTGCACAAACCTAAAATAAACATCAATATTCTCATCTAACTTTCAGCAGTAAGTAGATTTCCCAAAGCTCAAACTGTTCCTTTAAAAAAGGAGTTTATAGATGTATCGTGAGATGCGGCCACACAACGACAACAACAAGAAAACAACAAACAGATTACTATTATACCTGCTTTGCAGACATCTATGATTTCAAAGCCAATGTTTTCTCCCTCTCTGTCACAATCGGTCCAGATGACCAAGGCCTGGCACTGACGCACCTCTTTCTCCAGTGTCCGCTAGAGACAGATATGAGGGACAAACGAAAGAGAGAATGGAGAATATTTCAAATTGAATTATAGTATCTATATTAATCATTATTTCCTCTAAATTAAAACATGTCTTCTACTGCAGTGAGAGGAAAAGGAAAAGAAAGTATATCATCTGCCGCCGGCTGGCTTGACAAAATGGTTTCATTAGCAATAAAACAATGGTATTGGGTTTTGAGTAAGTCCTGGTCCAAAGACTACTACAACTACCACAACTAATCAAGTCTTTACAGATCTTTACTTTGAGATACAAAGTAAAGATCTGTTTTTGCATATTGTTGTGACTCCTGGGAGGAATATATGTCAGCATACCTTGATTTGTTTCATGTTATCTGGACAGTGCTTCTCCACTTCAGCATCAAATAATAGCACAGGATTGCAACTGTGCCTGCGAGGAAAAAAAGGCACAAATAGCATAAGTAATATCAGTACAATATGAGTTTTATTCTGAAATACACAAAAAAAAAGAAATCCAGTTTCAACTTACCATTTCTGGAACTGTGCTTTAAACTCCTGACCCAGTAGATGTCCAGATACTGAAGTCATTGTTACGGTCACATTCTGGAACGGAGACATTATTAAAAATGTAAAACACAAAACAAAACAGACATCCATGAGCATCCGAGCGTATTGACTTATTAACTTACCTGACCAAAGAGATGATATTCAAACTCATAGATTTTATTAAACTTTGACATCCCCTCTCTCTAAAATGGGAAAGAAGACAATCAGTACAGGAAAAACCGACCAGAAATATATCTGTTTCATCCCTAATAGTTTGCTCTGGTTTTGGGGGAGATTTGGTGGAACTGGTTATCAACATTTACGGCGCACAGTGCTGACTGACAATAACAACAATGTACGTTCTTCATGACTGACCCTGCGGGACGTCCCGCCGGACATGATCTCTGAGATGCATTTGGCCGCATCGTTCTTCTCGGCCACGCAGAGGACCCGTTTGATCTGAGCCCGGTTCCGGATCATGTCTCCCCGCTGCGGCGTCCCCGGACACGGGTCACTCTGCGCCGCACACAAGCACCTCCGTAGGACCGCGAGTCGCCGTAATCCCGGTCGAAGCAAAGATCTTCCGAAAAGGTGCACTAGCATACCTGGCCTCTTTCACATGAAGAAGCCGGGGCTCCAGGCAGCTCGCTAGCATGTTAGCTAGCGTAGCTAACGGTAGCCATTGTATCCACTTTCCAAAACTTTCAAAAAGAGTAAAAAAAAAGTTATTCAATGGTTGACTAAATTCACTATCAATGGTTATGATAGGATAAAAAAAATATGATGAAAGCAATTTCATCGAAGACTAGACAGAAATGCTAATTAAATAATGTGAGGACCTTCGGTTCTGTTTACAAATTCCGCGCTCGAGTCGCCTGTCAAATACTGCCGTAATTGGTGTCGTAATGCTGTCGTAAAACCACGGACCACCCGCAACTTTCATAATAAAACAAGGTTTGTATTAATATTAGTACAATAACTGCTTTGGAATTGAATACGGGGATATCGTATTATAATTAATAATACGTCGTTTATAATAATAATTATAGTGTAAATATGTGTGCTTCGTTAAATCAATGATAGACAGGAAAATAAAATACACCCTAAATCAAAATCTTCTTTTTGCCATTTTAACAGCAGTGATATTGTCCTGTTCGTGTGCATTATACATTTTGTTTTTGCAATTTTAGTTCCAATAAGTCTACATGCACATTTGACAACTTTATTCTGTGAATATAAAAATAATCAATTTAATATTACTTGAACAACGTATTATTTTCCCTCGTGTTAGGAATTACGTTTCATGTTTAATTTGAAAAGGTCCACCAGGAAGTAATTTACTGCTAGTAGATAAGTAGGTAAAATAGATGTTCTGAGACACGTGCAAATGCAGATATACTGTAGATATGCATTATGACAACAAATAATAAAACATTTTGAGATAGTTTGGTCTGTCTCACGACTTCAGTATTCCCTAAAATCCTCGCTATGGCTCACCTTTTTCTTTCACAAACATGCTCCCAAACCTAAAAAACGGACAATGAGCCAGTTTTAAGACTCACTGATCCGTCCAATCATCACCTAAAGTGCCTGCGATGGGTCAGAGTAGAAATGTGTAAAATATTCTGTTTTAGGGTGGAACTTCCCAAGATGCGGCTGGATTCGTCACCTGACAAGACTACAACCAGCTGGGTAAACATGGCGCCCGTGTGTGGGAACTACATGTAGCGCTTCTCTCTATTAACGGTGTTTCTGTCGCAACGACGTCCTGAACACAGTGACGTGCTGCAGAAGACGCGCGGAGACATGAAGGGGAGACGGACGGAGGCGCCTCTCTGACGCCGTTTATATGTTTCCCGCAGTGTGCAGCATGGATGGTCCTGGCCGGACCTCCTGATCGGCGCGACGTAATTGCTTTTATTAACAAGGACACTGATTTGTGTTTTGTTTCCGTCGAGGTTTATTCTCTTCGTGTACATGACAAATATCGAGGCTCCTGATCAATGGACTGTGCTGGAGGAGTGGAGCTGAATTTGGGACCACTCTGCTCTGGGACCCCCTTTTTTTATAATTACATAATCAGTGGGACACAATCAGGTGGATAGTGTGCACCTTCTCCATCTCCGGACCCCTGGGATCTCCAGCACTTTTAACCTCACAAAAAACAAATGTGCAGCAGGATGTTCAGTCTGGCTGCACTTCCCGTTGCCGCCCTCCCCCCTGTTCTCTGACTGCTGGTTGATGACCGTCGGTTGTGCTGCACTGTGCGTTTGCGTTGCTCATGTCTTGCTCAACGACACCACGATGATCGGCTCACCTGACGTGGTGGCGTTCACCAAAGAGGACGAGTATGGGCAGACCACTCCGGACCCCTGGGCTCTCCCCGCGGAGTTCTCCTTCCCCCTCCATCCGCTGGCTGACTCCAACCCCTGGGCCAAGACCTCCTATGCCAAGTTCACCAAAGACTTCATCCTGATCTCCGAGTTTTCCGAGCAGGTGGGCCCTCAGCCGCTCCTCACCATCCCAGATGAGCCCAAAGTCTGCGGCACCTTCGATCTTAACTACTTCTCCCTGCGCATCATGTCCGTGGACTACCAGGCCTCTTTTGTCGGACATCCGCCTGGCAGCGGCTACCCTAGGCTCAGTTTTGTGGAGGACTCCAGGGTGGTGCTGGGCGACTCAAAGGAGGGGGCGTTCGCTTACGTCCATCACCTCACTCTTTACGACCTGGAGGCGAGGGGCTTTGTGCGACCGTTCTGCATGGCGTACGTGTCGGCAGACGAGAGGAAAATCATGCTGCAGTTTCAGGAGCTGTCACTCCGCTTCTCGCGGGCCTCTGAGTGCTTGAAGGCCGGGAACAGGAGAGCATTCGCCAAGGAACTGCAGAGGAAGCTGCGGGACCTGGAGTAAGGACCTTTTTCTGATGTTCTCTCCAATCTTCTGTTCAGTCGTTTTAGATAAAGGGTGAACAGAATAATCCATGAGAAACCGTATTCTCTGGGCTGGATTAGTCAGTTAGGGGGCCCTGGAAAAAATATCTGCTGTTTTTGGCCACTTTATAGAGTCCTCGCCTACTGGCCTCTGTTTGTGATCCATGTACATAGGCCTCCAAGTTCCAAATAGAAAAAATGAAAAGCTAATTCGATGCCTATGAAATGAGAAAGTGTGAAAATTGGATTTTGACTCCAGCACTTCTACAGGTCGGGGTTCTAAACTGCTCGAGCTCTCCGTACTGGTCACCATGGCACTGATGACACGCTGGTGATCATCTCCTACATGTTCGACATTCTGATGCCAACATTCACTAATGGGGGAAAAACCCAGCGGAGCTGAAGGGAATGTCATTAGTTACGCCAGTCTGAGGTCATAAATTAAACTGAAATATTGATTATTCCAAACTGATGATGGAGAAAGATTTTCTACTTCATAGAAAACATTTCACTCCACAGCACAAATGTGATCGCAACCCTGTACCTTTTTTTGTTTTTTAAATGTTTGCGTCTTCCCCTCAGGTACACTCACTCCGTGCTGCAGAGGGAGGAGGGCCTGCAGAGGGAGGCGGGGCCTCAGTGCATGTACTCCGCTCACGCCGTGGAGAAGGCCAATGAGCTTGCAAATGTGGAGAAGAGCATCTACGAACACAGAGACCTGCTGAGGCAGATCAGCTCCTACCAGCACCGCCCACGCAGAGACCCCCACGCTGTCACCTGCCAGACGTGTGTCACCGAGTGCCTGAGTGAGTGCGAGCAGCTGTTGGACAAATACGCCAAGCTCGCCAAGCCCTTCCGTTACACCGACAAACGGGGCAACGGGGAGGAAGGTCGGGATCAGGTTGACGATGAGGGAGGTGGAGAAGACATGAACGAGGAGGAAGAGGGCGTGAAGCGCAGGTCGTCCTACACGCCACAGCTGATCAAGGCCAAGTCAGCAAAGTGCTTCGACAAGCGGCTGAAGACCCTGCAGGAGCTGTGTGACGATACTTTCTACGACGCCACCGTGGAGGTCCTGAAGGAGACGGAGAGGAGTTTCCGCGGCGACCTGTGTTACCTGCACACTCGCCGCCTGGACAGGGCGGTGCGCAGGAAGCTGAGAGTTACCAACTTCCTGTTTGAGGAGGAGCTCGGAGATGAGGACGAGGATGAAAGGGGAACAATAAGACCATTCTGCGCTGTGACCCATGCTGTAGAGAACTTCACACTGTTCAACCCGCCTCCTATCGTGCTAGGACCAGAACCTGATGTCCTGGAGCCTCCAGACCCGCTGGACCCAGCCGCCGTGACCAGCCACACTCGTGAGAGTGAGCTTGGGCTCGTGGAGAGCCACCTGGAGTCCTCCCCTTCAGACCAGACTCTGGAGACCCAGGGCAGCTCGGAGGAGACCAAAGGAAGCTTCAGCAGTGACAAGAGCGGGATGGGACTCGCGGAGAGGCAGAATCGGGCTTGTGTGAAGTCGGAGGCCCCCGATTCTGACTTGACCCCTGACCCCGACCCGGAGAGGGAGAGCAGCAGCGAGGAGATGGAGACCACTGCTGGAGAGGACGAGGGAGACGGGACGCCCGTGTCCTTGCTGGAGGTGGCGTCGGAGCTGGAGGCCAGCAGGGAGGATGATTGTGACGGAGAAGCCGATGAGGCCTGTGAGATGCAGTCTGACCTGTTGGTTCCTTTGGACACGGCGTGCTGTATGGCCCAAGATGGTTTCCTTTATGAGGCTTCTGCCCCGGAGGCGGCGCCTCCTCTCGGCCGAAGCTCGCACCTACAGCCCTACCAAACACTGGTGATCAACCAGGAGCCCCAGGCCCTGCTTCACCTCCAGGACGACTACGCGGTGGGCTCCCCATCCTCAGGGAGCCCTGCGGATGGGCTGGAGCTGCCCGTTGGACTCCTCGGAGACACAGTTTCCCAAACCTCAGTGGAGGACGGGTGTGACTCTGCCATGAGTGCTTCTACGGGCTCCGATCGGGCCGCCTCGCCTCTGGGCTACGGGGGGGTCGTGACCTTGCGTCAGAGGAAGAAGGCTGGACAAGGAGCCTTGAGGTTTGTCAGACAGTACCCCTTCGCCATTCAAGCTCTGTGGTGCCTGCTGAGCGGCAGAACCCTGGTGGTGCTCGGGGCGGATGAGCGGGTGGTCCGCCGACTGGTTGCGGCTCTGGCCCTCTTCGTGCCGAGTCCCGGGAAGTGTGGAGAGCGCGTTCAAGCCTGGCTGTCGTGCCCCTTCACCCTCACTGACCTGCAGAGGTGGAAACTTGTTGGGCTGCAAAGGTATTTACAAGCATTTTGTGTGTTTGTAGCTGAAGATGACGGATGGTGGTCCCACGATGCTCCCACGTGTATACGGGAGTCTCCATCAATGTCTAAAATGGTTTTATTCCTGCTTATACTTTGCACCACAGACTACTACCATGTTGCTCGTCTGCTCTGACTCAGTCCTTCATGACTCACACCACTATATATTCAACCCGCCTCACTGTCCTTGAACTTCGTTTGCATTTCCACTTGTCTTTCCTCCGACATTTAGAGAGGCGGCCTTGAGCCCACGTCTTCATTGAGCCGCTTGGAGGCAAAATCAGGCGGGCGGTTCAAGCAGGATTCTCTTCATCTTTATACTTTCACCTTATTATTGCTATATAAAGTTGTTGTACAATTACAGCAATTGAAAATTGCAGTGCAGAACTCGAGACCCCAACTGGTTGCTGTTCATACAGATCCAGTTGAACATTCGACTACCTGGTGACTTCTAATATGTCGCTGAGCACGATAATCTCCATTGACGAAACATTCATTCATTTAAACAAGGCCGACGTGTATTACATTAATTGATTTAAATATGTGTGTGTTCAAGGTGACTTTTAACTAAACTGCCGTGTGTGTCTGCCCCTCACAGAGTGGCGTCCCCTGTGGGCTCCAGCATGCTTTACTCGCTCTCCCGGTACAGTCGCTACATCTCCATCCTGGATGCCGACCACAAGACCCTGCGCTGCCCGTCTTACCGGGGTCACCTCCTTGCCAAAATAGCGGACCACCGCACCTTCATCCGCCGCGGTTCCACCTACTTCCTCCACCTACAGAGCGCTCTCTGCCACCTGGCGGCCAAGGCCTTCCTGCTCACCTTCACCCACCACCTCCACCTGCCGGTCAGCTCCACGGAGGGGCCCGAGGTCGTGGAGGGCAGACGCCTCTGCTTCCTGCGCGAGCAGCTGGGTCTGGGAGAAGAGGACGGCCAGATACTGCTCTACCTCAGCCAGCTCATCACGCGGCAGTACCTGCAGCCCCCCGGCGGGGGCCGGGCAGCCGCACCACCTTGCTTCAGTTTCAACTACACCACCAGCGTTTTATACAAAATCTGATACCCCACCGGGACGAGGACTTTCCAGATGGATTTTTAGCAAAGCTCCTCTCAGACCCGTGGTTTTTAATGGGCCAAAGGATTGTCCTCATAAGGGCCACAGCCCTTTTAATTTCAGGACAAACTCCTGCGTTTGGTTATTGTTTTATCTGCGTAATCTCTCTCCGCCTTGCTGTCTCCTTCTCCGGTCTTTGCTCTTTCCTCTGTGCGCGGGGAAAAGCAGTCCGAGGGAGTTGTGAATGTCACTGAGCGGTTCACTCTGCCTGTGTTTGCTAAAGAGCACGCCGACACTCAACAAACACAAACAACCGAGCAGACGAAGGTCGCTTCCACTTATTGTCCTGTTAGTCATTTGTGTCTGTTGCTTGCGCCGGCTTGTTTAAGGTCAATTGCCACCGCTCTCCACGCCGCACACGCACACACACACACACACACACACACACACACACACACACACACACAGGCAAGCGCACACTCTCTCTCAATGCAACTTTGCTGTTGGTGTACTGTGCTGGTCTGACCACAGCCAGCTCGCCAACAGGTTAAACGATATTTGTTAACACCTACGAATCACTCAGCCTGTTTGTCCGCTGTGATATCATCGCCGCGTTCCATAAACATGTTTTGCAGCCGACTCGCATACTGCTGACATTTTCTGCCTGTGGAGAACCGCCTGTGCAATACGCTTAGCACTGCGCAGGCCCGTTACAGCTGGTTTTGTGACCTGCCTTTGTCTCTCTTTGAGAACGACCACATAACCTCCGAAGGCCAAAGCCTTAATCTTTTTGTTTGACTATTTCATTTGTGAATCAATTTGAACCCCCATCCTCGCAGTTATCTCGGATTGTAGCTCAGTAGTTTTGATTCATGAGGGCGAGGAGAAAAACACTCCCAGCTTTCAGATTGTGATGCATGAGGAATTGTATTTGCTGTGTGACTTTTAGGTCCAGTCGGCCCCACGTGATATTTGCATGTCCAGAAATAACGTCTCCACGATACATACCCGCCCATGTTTGGGCAGCTGCAGCCAGCAGCTGTCTCTATCATGTGCTTTTGAGCATTTTCATTGATATTACTCCAAACAGTCCAGCACATTTTAAAGCTACTTAACCTAAATGTATTGAATTTCACTGTTGTCTTAAAGTTCTGTGAGGGTGTTGTGGTGTCAGCATGAGACTGTCTTGTGCCGGGTTGAATCACCTTAGTGATAATAGTTCTGTTTTGTTGTGTATTTGGATGAACTGACTCTACGAAGATGCTGAAGTTTGAGGAGAAGTTGCTGAGACGTTGTTGTGTTTGTAAAGATGTTGCTAGGAGGGGGAAATATAGTTTCCTGTGCCTTCAAATGCAAAACTCTAAGCTTGGCGCTACAATTAGGACAGTTGCGTATTATTTATTTACTTCTGACATGGATATGTGATATATAAACAAAGCTGAACTGAATTGATTTCTACTGGACTAACTGTGGATTATGACCATCATGCCCGGAATGTCCCACTTTTTTCTTTAGAGGATGTTGGAGAACTTCAGTTAAGTGATCTTTTGAGTTGTGCCTGGGGCCAGTAAAACACTGAACAAGCGTCTTTGATAGTCATTTAGATTTTACCGGTTCTGATTCTGTAGCGTCAGGGATGGAGCCGTAATCCTGTATCTAGAATGGTAATTGTACTTGTGACTGCATGGTCAGTTTTAATGTGAAAGGTCAAACGACGAACCGTGGCTTCCTTCTACAAACAACTTTCTTTAAATGCTTTTAACTAACGCCACTATTAATAACACCCAATGTATTATTTCGGTACGTTCTTTGACAGGTTGTCTTTTTATTTTTTTAACTGCTTGAATAACAAATAGTACTGCTAGTTTGTCCCTCTAATGCTAAAATGTGAATGTAATCTGGATAAGCCATACCACAGTGTGCTTAACACGCCATCACTCAGTGTCCTTATGTTGCCACATCCTGCCCACCTTTTGTATCCCATCATGAGGCTTCATATCGGCCCTGTGAGGCATCGCTGTTAAAGAAGCACGTTGTGAACGTCTTGATGCTTTTATGTAAATGTTTATTCATTTATTCCATTAAATTATTTGAATCCATTTTTGTGCGTATTGATTGGTGGTCATTGTGAATATGACTTTGGCGTTTCAGTATCCCAAACACTCCAACAGCTCTGTGTCTGTGTGACTTGCTTTAGCGATGACCAATTTGAGGTGCCGTGAATGATCAATGATCATCTGTGAAAACAAGTAACGGTCCTACAGGAGCAGCAGAGGGCAAAGTGCTGCAGTGGACGAGAAAGTAGCAGT
Source organism: Gasterosteus aculeatus (assembly GCF_964276395.1). NCBI lineage: Eukaryota > Metazoa > Chordata > Actinopteri > Perciformes > Gasterosteidae > Gasterosteus > Gasterosteus aculeatus. The sequence goes on from NC_135699.1 coordinate 6,314,285, forward strand.
AAACGAATACAAGACGTTTGCAGCAATATTACAAAACTGTCATACAACTCAAGTATTTAATGAAACCATCTGTACTATATGCTTCAGATGAGAAGACTCCCAGTTAAGCACTTGTCACTACAATGTTAACCTCATGCTTATTCTTAAGTTGCTACTATTATCAGGGCAACGTTAAAGTAGTAAATGTTTAAGAAAAGAGGCCAAACAATTGAGTTTGGGAAAATGAGCTCTTTCAAAATTAAAAGAAAGTGATGCTATGACAAAATATGAAGTTGAATAACTGGATAACATTTCTAGCACTAGAGAACACAGAAATCCCACCTTTCAGGTGCTGAGGTGTCCTTAATGATTCACCTAGTGAAAAATATTAAGACTTCATGCATGTTAGAAAATACCGTTTTTTTTAAATATGATTTAGATAAACAACCGAACTACAGTCAATATTTTTAGTTTAAGTTGAATTATGCTTTGAGATCGACTACAATAAATTGTGTAAATTGAATCGCACACTTTACCTGCATCCTAAAATAAAGAACTCCGGTAAATCAGAATTGTTTTATTTAGAATTACACTACAAGAACAATGAAGACTGGAGGATTACAACTGACATTTCAAAACTCAACTCACCACCAGCTCTTCAATTTAAATGAAAAACGTAATTTAAAATGACCATCACAATGGGTACGACTAGCTGGAATGACAGGCCTTATCCAGAAACAGCCAACCTCAATTTCCTACTTTGAGCTGTTGGAGTTGAGGGCTTTATTATGTAGAAAAACAAATGCAAGACATACACTATGGCCACTGTGTGTTCTCCAGTTTTCAACAACCCGACCCTTTAAGGGACACTGAGGAGGATGATGATGACGAAATCAGCGATTTGTTTCTGACTGAAAAAAAGGCTGTGTTCCTTCAGGGTTGTGAGGGCACAGATGGTGACTGGGTGAGCCTTGATCCCCAATGGAAAAAAGATGAGATGTCTTTACTTAGCCAGAACATCCTCTGCATCCACAATGGGTGCATTCAATGATCCTTCCCTGGCAAAAGAAAAGTATTTAAACAAATTTAGACCACAAGGACACACACAGGGAATGTATGGGCAAGCTCACTTGGATTGTTTGTAAAATAACAAAAGCAGAAGACTGAACTGGCAATCACAAGAACAATGTCGGACTTACAACTTCCAGCTTGCTCTTGGGAACTCTGCAGATGCAGTTGGTTCCAAAGTTGGTGTCTCGGGTTTGGATGCAACGCAGACAGCACAGGTTCTCGTAGCCCTGCTTCTTCCACTTGGCTATCAGGTTCTTGTCTGCGTAGCCTTCTTTTATACAGTAATCATACAGCTCTTTCAGGAGACACACAGAAAGAAAATACTGGTTTGGAATCGATCAACGCGTAGAACAATGTTTCAAATGTTTGGTAATCTGCAAAAATCATCAATTGTAACGAGTAAAAATAAGTCAACTCTGGTATGCATCTGCTCATTGGCATTTCAATACAGAATATCAACAGATGAAATGTTTTTCAAACACGCACAACAGATCATGCTGAACAGATCATGCTGAATTTGACGGATTACATTGAATGCTGAAGTTAGACAGATGAGAAAGCAAAAACAAGCTTCAGGGGAAACCGTTTACCTCTGCTGATGGCTTTCCTTTTGTAGAAGAGGTCGAAGATGTACCGACTCCGCTGGTGATGCAGTCTGAAAATTGGCCAAAGAGACTCCACCTTTCTCTTCCCCTCGTGAGGCTCCGTTTCAGCTGGGAGACAGAACCAGGATAGTTATCTCAATGCGAACACCTCACAGGCTGCGTGTGAAGTACCGAAGACAACAGAGGTATTCACACACATATCAATATATATATATATACACACAGACACACACTGCTGGAACAGCCACTACTCGCCCAAATGTGTTGGCTGAGGTCAGTGGTGGTCTGTATTTACCAGGTTATTAACTAGGGGGGCACGTTCCCCAGCCTCACCCAAACCGTGTACAACTGCATACAGTAACATTACGGTTCCCTTAATTTAAAGCTACGAGCTAAAGCCAAAACCAATGGAATGTTAACAAATATTTGCATCTGACTGAACCAGCTCTACTTCAGCAGCAGCTAGCATCGCTTGATTAGCTTCAGCGTTCAGTAGGCGATCGGGCTGGTTATCCTTTTACAAAATGTCAGCTAACAATCCAGTAAAAGAAATTGGCTGTAAAATGAATTGAAGTTATCGTCGGTGGTCTCAAAAGCGATCAACATCGACGGACAACGCGAAGAGAAGATGGAGATATTTCTCAATAGCACAAACTGCGCGCTGTAGCCCGACGGCAAAGTGTCGTGGTGACATCGGGGCAATCCGACTTACCTTCTCTCATCTTCTGATCCAGCTCATCCAAAGTGGGCTCAATGAGCTCCCAGCCGTCTGGGGGCGGCTTGCGACTCCTCTTTACTTTTGGCATTTTACTCTGTTCGACAAAAAAAGAGGGAACAAAAGCGGTCCGTGTTTTCGTTCGGATTTTGCGACACCGTTTTAGTCGCTACAATTCTACGTCACTCGAGGTCCTTCTCACACTCTTGTCGTTTAAATGACGTCACGATACAAAATAAACAATCTGAATTGAACTGCGTTCGACACATATTTCTTCTCTCAACCTAACACACTATTCAAATTAATATTAACATTTATTTAGGTCAGGTTACAGGTGTTTGCTGATATTAACGAAGTCTAGACGTCTTTCTGTCGTTGCTGCATATTACTGTAACACACGAGCACATTGCCTTAAGATAAACAACATAGCTTAGCTAATTGCATTGCATTGCTAATTGCAATTCACGTTATTTAGACAAATAACTGCAAATGATATACACGTGTTAAGGTAATTTAGTCTGTAGCTGGATGTATGCTACCATCTGTTAAAAGGCGTATACATGAACTACTTAAGCAAGTATTTCTGAACTCAACTCCGGCGCGACTTGATCCAGCTGACGGTTCGTAAAGCTGTTTTGACACTTTATAACACGTTATGTTATCGGCCGGTATTTAACGTTGGTTATTAGGGAGATATTAAATTAAATTTGTCCAAGTGCCCCACAGTGCTACATTGGCTTGAAAACAGTATTGTACATTTGTTTACGTGTTTTACTCAAAAACAGGCAGCGATCCAGGCGATGTGCCGCTCCAACCACCTCACGTGCATATGTGGTCATTCAGCGCGGACAGCGTGTTTACTTACTACGTCTTTAGGCACTTGTCTCGTAAACCAATGCTGAACAACGTGTATGCTTATCTGTGCGCGCGCGTGTGTGTGTGTTGTTCTTTGTTGTCATGGTTATTGATGCAGGTAGAAAAGGTGGCAACAAGGGTCGCGCACGCACGTGCAGGAGGAGGACGTAGGCGCCCAGATGGAGGCAGAGAAAGAGGAAACAGGTTGGATCGCAATAGTTGCAAAATACCGAATGAATAACTGGGGGATCCAACACTTCCCAAAATGCATTTAATAACGCCTTTAAACGGAAAGGCGTCAACTTTGTTAAGCAACCTTCATGTCAAACATTAGCTGAGGGCCCTCTAATCAGCCAGAACAGAGGCATTGATTTAAAAGCAGCACATGTGTTTGAATGGAGTAAGAAATACGCTGCATACGTTGCTTGTTTATGTATTCACTCTATGTGTTTGATGCCTTGGTTTGAACAGTCCTCTGTGTTTGCATTCCTCATTTATGTGTTCTAGCATTGCAGTGCACTTTGTCATTTTATTGTTTGTTATATTCAAAGCATGGACTTCATATTGTACGAGCCATTGTCATGTGTTTGCAGAGGAGGAGAGCGGGTGTCGAGGACTTGATAGAAGTAGAAAACAGAGTGGCTCACAAGTCCAAGAAGGCGCCACAGCTTGAGCTGTTATCAAGGAGAGAGAAGTGGGTGCTTGTTGTGACGTTGTATCTCTGCCAAATCCTTTTTAACATATAGTATTTAGTAGAAACAGTGCAGCTCTACTTGAGTACTATGTGGGAGGCATGTCTTGGGTTTAACATGTTTTAACATGGGGGTTTGAATATGTAAAAAAAAAACATTTTACTAGCCTATTATTAAGTGGTAAGCGCCTAAATCTAAAGGCTGGTGGGTTGTTTTTAAGCCTATAAATTCCCAGCCCCACATGTTTGATAATGGGGGTATTCCAGAAAGCGGGTTATGTGAAAACTCAGAGTAAGTTAACACACTGAGTTATCCGTTCCAGATAGAGAGGTAACTGAAACTCTGAGTCAATCACCATGGTAACAGACTCTGTGAACATAACCTTCTCGCTGGCAGGTTTACTATAAGAAACCCAGAGTTTCTACCGTCTACATGAAGAAAGCTGGTAGACATGGATTGTACATTCCTACCGAATCCAATTGACATCGAAGCCTTAGTGATTCGAAATGCTTTACGTCGCAAGAGAGTCTTCCGGCCCAGATTAGATGTCATCATTATTATCATTTCCAGAGGAATTTCTGTTAGAACGCTACCGCTTTACTAGTAACTAGGAAACACATGGACGACATTTAATTTCTACAGTTCCACATACAGATTTAACACGGTATTGACCGAAAATCTCACTGTTTCAAGCTGTCCTGTGGACATTGATGGACCCTCCTCCTGGTGATGCCCAACCATGTTCTGTTCAAGGACAAGAATGTGCTAGTTAGCCATATCTATGCTCATCACCTCAGTCTACATGTCAAACTCTAGAATGTGAATGGGCAGAGCACTGCCAGTAGATAATATTAAGACACACTTCAGTAGGCCTCTCTGGATCTCTCCCTGTGGCAGCAGACAGCGTTTCCTCCTCATCATCATCACCTTCCTGTTACTTAAGATACTGTTTCTGAATACTTTTAACTACCATCTGAGGCAAGATCTGAGTATCTGCAGGGTTTACAGCTGTGCAGATGACACCATCCACAACTGTTGGGTGGGTGGATATATATTATTTAAAAAGTAGGCTATATATATATATATACACACACACTACCGTTCAAAAGTTTGGGGTCACTTAGAAATTACGTTATATTGAAAAAAAAAGCTTTTCTTTGAAAAATAACATTAAATAAATCAGAAATACACTATACATTGTTAATGTGGTAAATGACTATTCTAGGTGGAAACATCTGGTTTTGAATGAAATATAGAGGCCCATTTCCAGCAACTATCACTCCAGTCTTCTAATGGTACATTGTGTTTGCTAATTGTCTACATTTCCACAGATTACCTCAACAAGTGAACAGCTAGAATGCCAAAGGTCTGCAATGCTGTAATTGCTGCAAATGGAGCATTCTTTGACGAAAGCAAAGTTTGAAGAACAAAATCAATATTCCAAATAAGAATCATTTCTAATCTTGTCAATGTCTTGACTATATTTTCTATTATTTTTTCCAACTGATCAATAAAAGTGTTTTAGTGTTTTCACTCATGGAAAACAAAATTGTCAGGGTGACCCCAAACTTTTGAACGGTAGTGTGTATATACTAGTTTTATTTTTTTTAAAGAAGTGTATACTTGCATCTGATGTAGGCACTTGTGTCCTGGGTGTGACAGGCTCGGATGAGCTTCCCCCCGGGTTACCTTCAGCCACCGGGCGACCACTGTTTTGGCTGAGGGCCTCTGACAGAGGAGGTGGAGGTTGGCTGAGCAGAACTCAATGTTTCTTTGTTTTTTAATTAGTATTTTAATGAGTGTTGGTGTAGGCTACAGTGTCACATTTCAAATGACTTCGATAGGTATAGAATAAAAATGTGTCTGAAAGTGTTGCTCTTTTATTTTCTGTTGTCATGGTGATTCGTGGTGACTCGTGGCATCGGGGCTCCATTGATGATGGCTTTTCATGCACGCGCTTAACTCAAGGTGAACATACTCAGAGTTGATTGAACTAACGCAGATCAGCTGTTCTGGAACCGGATACTCAGAGTTTCCCGTCTCAGTAAGTCAACTCGGAGTTCAGGGATAGACTCAGAGTTTGTTGAACCTCCTTTCTGGAATACCCCCAATACCTTCCTCCTCTTTGACACACACACACACGCACGCACGCACGCACGCACGCGCACGCGCCGGCACAGAGAGGAGATAGAGAAGCCGAAAGCAAACGAGCGCCACATGAAGATGCACTTGGCAGGGAAAACGGAGCAGGCCAAAGCTGATCCTGCTCGTCTCGCCCTTATCAAGAAACATGCAGCAAAAAAAGAAAGAGAATGAGAAAAAAAGTAGGCCAAATGAAACCAGGAAAACACTACACAACCTGATGTGGTGACGAAAGCTCATTGTTATTATCTTGGAGAAGCTGAACTATTCTTTACAAAATAGAGCAGGTCGACCTGGAATATTGTTCTGTTGTATTCTGGGAGGGTTCGTCAAAAGATTCCATATTTCCTTGTAATTTATGAAATAGTTGATATGAAATCACCACATAATAAATGATGAAGCCGAATAATTCAATAAAAAAGAAACACTTGCATACAACACTTGAAAAACTCTAATCCCAATTTATTTCAACCGTCCTTTATACCTTATTGCCCTCTGTTAATACATAGTGAGAACCCTGTCCTCATTTATCAGAGAATTATTTTATGTGTTCATGCTACAATATATGATTAAGCACTAGCAATGGCCTTGACATTTCTGTTACATATGATGGACAATTGTACAATTATAACTCTGCTAACTGCGCTTTGCCACAGTGTTTTTAGGGGAATCCTACATTGCATATACCTGACTCGTAAAAATATCGCACATCATTAAGATGAACCAGTAAAATGTGTACATGTATGCATTTATTTTTTAGCTTTATTTAAATGAAAGATCATTCTCACTTATAATACCTACATAAAAAATGTATCTTTCTTTTTAAAAGATTTTATTTATGTTTTCAATTAATAAAAGATATGATGCATAAATATTCCACTTCAGGGTTCAATACATTGAGGCATGCACCCATTGGATACAATGCATAATGCAGAAGTCAATACTGTTTTTTGTGATATTTGGTTTTATAGCATTCACCTATTTCCAGCTATCCTGCCCTACCTGTGCAAATAACAGGCCACCGTGATCTCGTTTGGGTCCACACGGTCAGCACACGATGGCGCTGTTGCACTTAATGTGCTGGATAAACCGAAAAAGAAAAAGAAAGAATCAGCAGATTGGTGCAAACTTTGGCGGACTTTGCCCTCGCGGAGGCGCGTGCTGCGCTCAGATTGAAGTACAGTAAGTCACACGTGCCAGCGGACACGGTCCCCTCTGCACCGGTGAGTAAAACAACCAGTTCATGTCATGCGTGTTGCCATTTACACCATATTCATTCATTCATAAATAACTAACGTGGGTCCCGCATTAAAAACGTCTTATTCAGCCGCATTTCGCGGGTCTGTGCGCTCCAGACGTTTTTTGCCGTTAGCCGTTGTGCAGCTAACGGTCTCCTCCCGACTTCTGCTGGTTCCACTCAAAAGTACTAAAGTAATACGCTCGCTGAGCGGCCGGTATGTCGTCTTTGTGACGGCAGGGGAATAACGTTCACACCGCTCTCATAGTAATGACGGCAACGTCGCCTCGTCGCAGCCTTCGTTCCGTGTCTATCGGAGCGGATTTAAAGGTGAACGAGAGTCGCGAGACGCGCGAGCGCAGCGGGTGTTACGGGGCAACACGGTCGCCCGTTAACTCGTAACACCTGCCGCCGCATGGACGCATCGCGACGTCAGGAGGCCGTGAACGCACCTGTTGGTGTCGCAGACGGCGCGTGGTCCCGGTTACCTAATCACGTTTCATCACGCGAAGTTCTGCAGTTGTTCAGCTTGTCGGTCTGTGTAACGGGTCAAAGTTCACTATGTCACAGCTGTGTTTGTCCTCCGTAGGACAGTGTCCTGGCAGCACCCCCTGCACGGCCTTTGATAGACATGCACCCTTATCATCTTTATTTATCTTTTTTTTTTTTAAGTTGTGTCGTTGCTTTTTAAATCTGTCAATGATTTATATTGAGTCTAAACAAATAATTATGCTCCTCCTTAAGATTCCAACTTGTTTTGACCAGAGAAACAAAGAAACCATGTCTTTAAAAAACGAGCACAACTTCGTGGTGAGCAAAGAAACGTGGGATTCGCACAACAAGATGATGCTGGAGCCGCTGTCCGTCAGCGACTCTGAGGTTTGTGTTCAGTCTCAGAAGAACCGGAGTGCGAATGCAGTTTGAACTAGTTCTTTTCTGATTTTAAATAAAGGTTTAATAATAATAATGAATACAATGGTCAAGTCCACTTATTGTGCATTTTGTTCACTAAAGAGCTTCCGTGACAAACTGTTTTTGTCCTCATACAACGACACACCCGTATTTGTGTTTTAGGTGTTCTCCATCATAAAAAAGGAGAAGCATAGGCAGACGTACGGCCTGGAGCTGATAGCGTCAGAAAACTTTGCCAGCAGAGCCGTCCTCGAGGCTCTGGGTTCCTGCATGAACAACAAGTACTCTGAGGGATATCCCGGTCAGAGGTAACGAAATCAATCCAACCCTCTTTGAAATGTTTGATTACATTCTGTGAGCGGTGCATTCAGATGTCTCCTACCAATTTAACTGCATAAGTATAGCGGTAATGATCTGTACGATCCATGATGTGTTCAGGTACTACGGTGGTACAGAGCATGTTGATGAGCTGGAGAGACTCTGTCAGAAGAGGGCATTGGAGACCTACGGCCTGGACTCAGAGAAATGGGGTGTCAACGTGCAGCCATACTCCGGTATCAAATAGTGATTCAACATATAAAACCGTTTCTATCTGCTGTGGAGCCCGATCAATGTGATCACTATTTACATATTTAAACTCGCCCCTCGTTCTCATTGCGTTTTCCACTTTTTTGTAACTCTTGTTCATGCTTCCCTGTCAGGTTCTCCTGCTAACTTTGCCGTGTACACGGCCGTGGTGGAGCCCCATGGCAGGATCATGGGCCTGGACCTCCCTGATGGAGGTCACCTGACACACGGCTTCATGACCGACAAGAAGAAAATCTCGGCCACGTCCATCTTCTTTGAATCCATGCCGTATAAGGTACAAAACAGTCATCAACAGTTGATTAATTGAAGCAGTCGTTTTTAAATGCTCCAGTGTTGTTCTTATGTTTTGTTTATCAGATTCTGCTGTTTCGGTGTATTTAATAAGACGTGGTCTTGTGTCTCAGGTGAATCCAGAAACCGGCTACATCGACTACGACAGACTGCAAGAAAACGCTCGGCTGTTCCACCCCAGACTCATCCTTGCAGGTGCTTAATTAGTTTGCCTTTCAGACTAAAACAAATCACCCACCGCATTGACCTCTGCGTCTTCGTCTTCTCCAGGGACGAGCTGCTATTCCCGCAACCTCGACTACAGCCGCCTGAAGCAGATCGCAAATGAGAATGGTGCGTACTTGATGGGAGACATGGCTCACATCAGCGGGTTGGTGGCTGCCGGAGTGGTGCCCTCACCCTTTGATTACTGTGACATTGTTACCACGACAACACACAAGACACTGCGTGGCTGCCGCTCTGGACTCATCTTCTTCAGGAAAGGTAGAAATGGAATCAGATACTTTTATTCTCAATACGTGCAGTTTCTCAGTGATAAAAAAAATAATGTCATTATTCTTGTCCCTGCTTTCTATTTCCCTCCTGTAGGCGTGCGCAGTGTAGATGCCAAGGGGAAAGAGGCTCTGTACAACTTGGAGTCCTTGATCAATCAGGCTGTGTTTCCAGGGCTGCAGGGGGGACCCCACAATCACGCCATTGCAGGTTCACATCATCTTTCTCCCTCTTGATTTTGCCCTCTTCAAGTCTCAGCTCGACGGTCGTTCGTCAGTTATTTCAGCTTCCGTCTCATTTCAGTTGTGTTTTTCTCCGGCAGGTGTTGCTGTAGCTCTTAAGCAAGCCATGACGTCGGATTTCAAGGCCTACCAGATGCAGGTTCTTGTTAACTGCAAATCTCTATCCAATGCCCTCATTGACTTTGGCTACAAGATTGTCACTGGTACGTGCCGCTCAACAAACGCAGAAAAACTTGTGTGTTGCTTCCTTCATTTAAAGGAGTTATATTATGCTCATTATAGATTTATATTTGTATTTATTGTTTCTTCTTGAACATGTTCGCTCAAAAACCCTTCTCTGAATACACCCTCTTTCTTAGTTTAGTTTTAACTCTTTCTTCCTGTGTAGGCGGCTCTGACAACCATCTGATCTTGCTTGACCTTCGCAGCAAAGGGACTGACGGAGGACGAGCTGAGAAGGTTTTGGAAGCCTGTGCCATTGCTTGTAATAAGAACACCTGTCCAGGTAGAGTGTGTGTGTGTGTGTGTGAGAGAAATCTTCCTTTTTCCTTTGTTTCGGTGAATATAGCCTTAGATTTGTGTAAAGGAAGTCTTAGTGCCACTCCTCATGTTTCTGCATACACGTTTTACTTTACAGGGGATAAGAGTGCCCTGCGCCCTAGTGGCCTGAGGTTTGGCTCTCCAGCTCTGACCTCCAGAGGCATGATGGAGGAGGATTTCAAGAAGGTTGCTGAGTTCATTCATAAAGGTAATCCTGTAAATGCCCTATAGTTATAAAAAAAAAATTATATAAGTACAAATAATAATTTGCCAAGATATTTTCTGAGAGGTTTGTTTGAACTAGTGATCAGACCATTGAAGAAGTGCAAAGGTATCAGGTTGTTGGTTTAAGTCTTACACAACTGAGGATGTTGTAGCATGTGGAGAAAACAAAGAAACAACAGAACCGGATTTCACACAAATGAATTCGCTCTCCTTTCTCCTGCAGGTATTGAGCTGACCTTGGAGGTGCAGAGAAGCCTGGATGCCAAAGCCACTCTGAAGGAGTTCATTCAGGCACTCGCTCAGGGAGAGAAGTTCCAGCAGCGTCTGTCACTGATCAAGGCAGAGGTGGAGGGTTTCGCTGGCCAGTTCCCCATGCCTGGCCTGCCTGAGCTCTAGAGGGCTGGACTGAGGATTTAAAAAACTAACGCCACATTTTGCTGGTGTTTTGTATACTTTGTTAGTATATTTGTTGTGAGATGTGTTAATCCGTCACAGCTCAAATCAATATGCTTTGTCATTACTTACGGTATTTCAGGTTAGCATGGAACAGATTTTTCTTAATTGAAAGATTGATTTGCAGAAGTATTGCCCTGAAATGATCCACTTTTCCACTGTAATTACTGTTTCACTGTAAAGCGGATTGATGCACAAAACCTGAATATTCCTGTCACACACAACTTATACTGTACACGTATGCAACATAAATAATACAATTTGAAAATTGTAAAACAATTGTTGCATTACATTAATAAATAAATGAAACATATATTGTCTTTCAGTTGAACCTAAAACTGGTGCAGATTAAATCACTTATTGTATCTCACAAAGCACGTACTTGGAGTTAAATGCGTCCGTGGCTAACAAATACTGCATTGCTGAAGCTAAACGTTGCTAAGTAGCACAAAGGGCAGCTGAGGCTGATGGGAATGTTGCCAGTTTTGCAGGTTTTTGATAGTATAGGACGAATAAATGTCTTGATGGTGTCACTTCAGAAAATGTGATGGGATCACTACATTTAACAATTTATTCTAAATCCATCAAGTTGTTGGTTAAACTTTTCACTCAATGCCACACATAAACCATGTTTTTTTTATTCCAGCCATGGAATCCCTAAAGTCATTAGGGTTCGTTATCTGAGGACCGTGCACATTTGTAAAACCAAGAAAATTCATCGGAGGGTCCTTGAGTGATTTTCGTCCGAGCCAAAGTGGAAATGACATTACTGACATTTTTATATGAATTTATTTTAACGATTCCTAAGAAAAGTGATTAAAAAAAGCAGGGTCAGATTGTAAGGAGCTAATAACTTGTTGCTCCACTTCTTTTGACTCAGTCCCAGATATTGTGCATTCTGAAATTCATTTTGCCAAATTTGTTTTAATTAGCACCCGATGGAATCAATTCTAAAAGATTTATTTCTGCATATTTTCTTGTAGAATAAAAAATGCAACTGTGTTTAGACTTTGATTAATATGGAACTGATTTTGAATGTATTTTCTTGTTACTATTAATTCATAAGATCTTAGTAAAGTCATGTGTATGTATTTATACTATGGGGATGTAGATTGCATTAATTAGCAAAGTAACTAAAACAAATAGCTGCAAACATGCAATTTGTTTAAAACATTTGTTTGTACCATTAATACGGTAATAACAGTTTTTCAATATTACTGTAGCAATTAAATGTGAGTAGTGAAACACATCGGTATGTGGACATGGAGACTATAAAATATACACAGTGTGTAATAATCAAGACAGAACAAATATTCCTTCAGAAGAAAACTTGTGAATTTGGTTCATATTATATCATGAGACTGTTGTCAGAGGTGTAGATCAATATGTACATGTGGACTGGATCTCAGGCTGTTGGAAGTGGGATGCTTCTAAAAACATCACAGACGTGAAGTATTCCGTGGTTTCCATGTAATGTCTCTAGGCGCATCATATTCATATCATCATATTATATTCAACAACACATTTTTTAAAATAAACACTTTAAACGGTAAAGAAAACTCTTTTTCTTAAGTTTCACTAAACTATTTCTTGCAAATGACCTCTTGTACTGAGAAATGATTAAACCCTGACAAGAACTTAAGACTCACTGAGACTGATAAAAGCCACACAACAAACTTTCATAATGGAAAATGTGAAATATGAACACTCAAGTCTCAAGGGGTTTTCTTTGTATTATATTGTTGAGGACTTAAAATTGCTCAAAGTTGACTGATTTTTCGTTTTCTTTTGTTTCTTTTGGCCCTGGGTTTAAAAATAATTCTTTATTCACCAGTTTATTTCTGACAGAATGCAGAATATAACCATCATACCTTCATGTCAGAGATTAAGACATTAACAGTTGGTTAAATACAAAACAAAATCACTATATTTAAATATTGCAAAATGATAATTGACAAACAAAAAATATATTTTAAAAATGTAAGATTCATTTTGGTTTTAGTTTAGTAATTTAAAGAATATTAAATTCTCCCTTTAATAGTATTGTTATCATTAGGGAAACCATAATGTGGGTGTGAGTTAACCAAAGACCTCGATAATCGTTTAGTCTTGTCTTACTCCGTCAGGTCAGAGGTCAGTCTGCGCGCTTTCCATACATCCACGGTTGCGAACTGGTTGAGAACGAACGGACGAATAAAAATTGATAGATCGACTGTTGTTCGGGCTTCTCCTAAGAAACGATCGTCTAAAGCTGCAAAGAACAGCAGCTTTTGTGGTTCCTCATGAGGAAGCTCCCAGATTGTTGTTAGCTTATTGGTTAGCCTAGCTAGCCTCGTTAGCCGCCGTAGCTGGCTGTGGAAGAAAGTGCTACCTAGCTACCTAGCTAGCTCCACCTCGAGCTAGCTAACCGGAGCTGAAATATTGTTTTTGACTGGAGCACGACTCACTAACGCAGACATGCAGGACATACTAGCTAACGTGGACCACCTCAAGTTTGACTTGGAGCTGGCTATGCAGCAGCAGCTCGGGGCACAGCCGCTGCCCTTCCCCGGCATGGACAGTAAGTACTCGGATGCTAGCTGGTGCTTAGCCGCAGTAGGTAAACTTTCTGTAAAAAAAAAACTTTCTTGCCGTTAGCTACTATCCGTTGATAGTAGCTAACGACAAGTTAACACGGACACTTTGCCGATGGTGACTGTTGATGTTCGCTTCTGTGTTTATTATTGCTGTAACACTGTGTGTTCCTGCAGAATCCGGGTCGGCTGTCTGCGAGTTCTTCATGAGAGCGGCATGTCAGAAAGGTGAATTAAAAACACAATGCACGGTTGTATTTTAACTTCAAGAGTAAAGAGATGAATACATAAATGATATTGGCCCAAACTGAAGCTGCAGAGGAAGACCTTTTTGTTTTTTGTACGACTGAAGCTGCAAAAACACCACATCCAAAATGTCCCATGTTGCATTGAGATTGTTTTTTACAACGTTAGATCGTAGGTGAAGTGCAAATGTCACAACAAAACAATAACATAAAAATCATCAGAGAAACAATTGTCCATCAAGGCAGAGCTGAGTGGATTCAACTTTAAATCGCATTGTTAATAAGGTCACTGTTTTGTGTAAAATAAGAACAACAATATGAAGAACAATACAGCCAGGAGGAATGCAATTCATAGGAATAGCAAAAATAAAAATGTAAGGTGAAAAGGTTGGATTGGCATTGTAGGAATTACAGATTAAACTAAATATCTTTAAATTATTTTTGGAAATACCAAAGTGGGTTTGTGGCTCTAAGGAGAGGATGTCCTCTAATGCAGAATCTGCTGGACAAGCATTCTTCTTTGCTAGAATTGTGATGGTGATTGGTGTTTGTTATTGTTAAAATCATGTTGGTAAATTTACAGGTTCTAGTGTGTTGTTGTGGATTAATTATCGTATCATCATTTGTGTCGTATCTGTATTTGTTTGCACTCCCAGGTGGGATGTGTCCGTTCCGTCACATCAGTGGAGAGAAGACGGTGGTGTGTAAGCATTGGCTCAGAGGGCTGTGTAAGAAGGGGGACCAGTGCGAGTTCCTCCATGAATACGACATGACCAAGATGCCTGAATGCTACTTCTACTCAAAGTTTGGTTGGTTGACTTGATGTTTCAAAAAAAATCCCACAGATGAGTCCAACGACTGTAAAAGCTACTTTGCTTTGTTTTCAATGTTCGTTTAAATCCCGCAGGTGAGTGCAGCAACAAGGAATGTCCGTTTCTGCACATTGATCCAGAGTCCAAGATCAAAGACTGTCCCTGGTATGACCGGGGCTTCTGCAAACACGGTACGTCCTGCTCACATGGACATTGCAGCTGTATTGATATTAACACCCCCTAAACACGCTGTTTGTACATAGTTTTCCCCTGCAAGTTTGAATTCTTCACCGCGCAGCAAAACGGCCTCTTTACTCACCGCTGGGATCTTTATCGATCTTTCTGTCACAGGTCCTGACTGCAGACACAGACACACACGAAGGGTGATCTGTATGAATTACCTGGTGGGCTTCTGTCCTGAGGGAAAATCCTGTAAATTTATGCAGTACGTTATCCTAAAACATCACTTATCACTTTGTTGTGTTGTGTGTTGGCTTTTGTCATTTGGGATTGTTCTTGCCCTGCTCTATTGTTTTTAATGAATGATGTCATCTAATTTATAGAGTAAGCAATGAAATGTAAATTATTGGAGTCGTCCCATTACAGTAATGTAGATTAACAGTGAGCTGTTCCTCTACAGCCCACGTTTTGAATTGCCTATGGGAGCTTCTGAACAGCCTCCTCTACAACAGCAAATTCAGAACCAGACAAAAGTAAGAGGAAACATACACAACCTCCAAAATACTCACTGGTATTTAGCTGCTTATTTGTCACTGATCTCTCCTTGCCCCTCCCCTGCGGCAGCCTGTTCCTACTATCGGCCGCTCGTCGCTCTCTCTTATCCAGCTGACCAACTCCAGTCCGGGCCTGCGGCCGCAGAACCACATGCCCATGGCTCATTCTCACCAGAACAACATGCCCGGCAACAGAGGGCCTCGGCCGCTAGACCAGGTCACCTGCTACAAGGTGAGTCGTCCAATCGTTGGCCGGGTGATGTGTTCTTATTCTGTTATTCATCTCTGAGGGTTCAACGGGAGGATCAATAACCACGCTCGTGTCCTATTAAGCACACGTTTGAATACTTTATCTTTAAGAAAGTTATTTTCACACATGTATTACGGATTCCACTTTCGGTTAAGAACATACTTATCATAGAAAGTAATGTGGTAGAAAACTGCAAATTATTGTTTTTGCAACATTTCTTTTACAGAAAAGAATTGCTTTCAAGGTTCTTGTAGGCAGATTTTGTTACCTTGTGGACGGCGCCAGACTCTGTTTGCTGCCTCTACTGAGCTAAGCGACGGCTGGCTCCAACTGAATATTGGTGTTTGAGCTTCTCATCTAATTCTTAATATCTTCCATGCAGTGTGGTGAGAAGGGCCACTATGCCAACAAATGCACTAAAGGCCATCTTGCCTTCTTGAGTGGACAATAATTTTCAGCTTGGAAGTCACCGTGGATGCTGCTGCAGAGACCTGATGTGAGATGAGAAGAAGCTCCTTTGCTCCAGTTGAACTGAAAGACTGACTGCTACCGTCGTGTGTGGGTTTATACAGACAGGAAAGATAAACATAGCGTTCTATTTTTTCAGATCACATTTGATGTGGCTCAATGACTTGTGTGTTAGTCTTCGGAGTTTTCTACGTTTGTACTGTAGAGCACACTGAATATTTGATGACATCAAACCCACGGTCCAACAGGTGTAGTGCTGAAACATTCGAGCTTTACAGGATAAACTGTTTCCTCGGGACATGTGACTGCATACTTGTAAATGACTATAATAAAGAAATGTGAAACTGGTAGAAAAAGAAATTAATCAGACTTATAGGAGCCTCTCGATAATTTATCCTACCAGCAGAACCTGTCAGATCTGAATGCACAGATCATTCAAACTTGGCCCAGAGAGATGTGGGCGAACAAGTATCTCAAATGATGTTTTGGAAGTGTGAATGTAATTTGTCTGTACAGTGTCTTCAAATAAATGTCTTTGTTACAGAGGTACTGTGGTACTTGTATTCACACAGAGGGACCTCCGCCCACAATTGTCCCTCAAGATGCAGCAAAAAAACAAAAAACAAAACTGAGATATAAACACACCCACGATATGCGGCCTGACAATGAATCTCGGTATTTATTGGTCACAAAAGTCACATATTAGACAGCTGAAAGAGCCGGGGGAACCAAGGTTAAAGCTCAACCCCTGAAGGTTGCTGAAGGAGTTAGTGGTATTTCCTCCAGCGGTCATGTTCTGGAAGAGAAGAAAGTGAGATGTTTTTACTCAACATTATTCAGGAATTTTGCTTCGTGACATTTATAACAATCTTCAGGTGACATTTACTGAAAACAAGATTAATTGCAAAAGGAAATTGTAAACAGTGAGTGAGGCAGTGTGCACTTCTTACTGATGTGATCGTATTCCCACAGGTAGCTCAATGCCACGTAGCCCACCAGCACCATTGCAATACCACCGATGCCTCCCTTCTTCACGTTAATGTACTTGTTGTAGTATCTGTCGTGGCCTGGGGGACAAAAACAAACCGCATTAAGCACAGCTGAGGACATCTCCATCCTCATGAATGTCACTAAATGTACCAGATAGCAACTTGACTTAGAACTGAGCTGAGAAGTCAAGCTTCATGAATGAAAGACTGGAGTTTAAACGTCTGTATCGCACTGTTTCTTTATACAATGCTGGCTTTTCAGTGGGTTCTTCCTCGGTTAACGTTTGGTTGGAGGTTCTCACCCCTGCGGACGGCGGAGAGGAGGCCGTTGGGAGTGAAGTCTCGACCTCCGAGCCAAGTTCCCAGCTCACCCAGCTTCACATCCATCAGCCGCTTCTCGATCACGGGAACTGTTCACACAACGAAGACGGTTTGATCAGACATGGCGCTTAATGAACATGGCGTGCGGTGTGCGGATCAACGTTAATACATTTTTAGGATTAAAATTAAACATATGATCAGATTGGAGTGACGTCAGGATGCACAGCTCTGCAGGCTATCGTGCAAGCTAGCCAACAGAAACCGGGGCATAACTTAACGCACAAATACAAGGTAATTGTGGTAGATTCGGCCAACTGCAGGTCCTATATGTAGTTTCCGATCGACTGGAATGACAAACTCTACTGACAGGACGATTTCTGACTGCAAAACCGACAATGACACGCAAAGTCCTTGACGCGACTCCACGGATTCACTGCGGCCTCCAGTCCGACAAAAAGATTAAAGGCGATTCCCAAACATTCCGTCTGACAACTAAACGCAACGCGTCTGCGAAACGTCAAATACACCAACAACGAAGCCCACGAGACGGAACATTAGAGTTATTTTGTCAGAGGGCACGATACATTACCTGGTCTGTCCGCCATCTTGACTGGTGCGAAGGGCTCGCCGCGGGGAATGATGGGTACGAAATGAACGGGTGCATTATGGGAAAATAAATCGTTTTTACTTCTCCCCACTAGAGGGCAGCACAACAAACACAACCAGCAGCAACGACAAACCACCGTCAGGTTCATTTAAAGATCCACGCAGACGTGTTTTACTATTTATGACTTATATTTATTTATGCTAAGATGTTGAAGATGTCAACGGAAGTAAATCGGGCAAACCTGCTGGAAAGCAGAGAACGGTGCACAAGGTGCTACACGGCTGTTGGGGGCTGTGACCCCACGGGGCCCACAGAGGAGGCAGCGTGGAGCTGTTGTAGACCAGATCAAGCAACATGTGAGGACAAACGTTATGCAGGAGGAAATAGAGTCACAAGCTCATACATTT
Organism: Gasterosteus aculeatus; assembly: GCF_964276395.1. Lineage (NCBI taxonomy): Eukaryota > Metazoa > Chordata > Actinopteri > Perciformes > Gasterosteidae > Gasterosteus > Gasterosteus aculeatus. The sequence goes on from NC_135699.1 coordinate 6,332,730, forward strand.
TTCAACAGTGGCCAAAGGGTTTACTATACTGTCTCTTGTCAATGTATAAAATGAATCATTGTGTTCTCCAATGGAGAGGAGCCAATCGATGAGCTTAGTTATAACATAGATATAGTGAACACCTTATTGAGGCGGGTGTTTGGGCTTGTGAGTGGCAGAGGTGGTTGTGTGGTTGTTCAGCTTCCTTCTCAACACACCCACCAATCAATACAGGCCGCTCCACCCTCATCTAATCTCTCTCCCTTGTGGTTTTGGCCTCCATCCAATACCGAGCGGTAACCTCCTTTCTTTATATGACTGATTTTGCTGCTTCACTCTGATGACTTTCATGAGATGGAGGACTCACATTCCCCCTTCCCCACCTTTTCACTGCTTCTCTCTCTACCTCAGTACATAGACGTTCACACAGACACACATTAAGTGTTGTTATGTGTATGTGTACACTTATATGCATCCACTACAATTTGTCCCATTAGAAACGTATTTGTGTGTGTCCTCTTTAGTGTTTGCAATTTTGCTTTCTTTTGGAGAAATGCTCCATGATTTTGGAGCGTTGTTGATTTGGGATAATAGCGCGGGCTTAACTTAGTGCCGGAGACACTGTCTGCTTATTTGCTGTACTTATTTGGATGTATCTAATGAAAACAAAACTATGTTTAGAGGCAATATCAAATGTTGGTTCAAACACAAACCCCCCTGCTCCTCTCGTTGTGAAGATCACACTTAGTCGCACACTTGCTCGTGTCTGATTTACACTCGGATGCAAGAACCTCTAATCCAACATCGCCCGATGTCGCTGGGAAGCCGGCACTCGGCCCCCAGAGGTGGTGGATTTCTATCGAACACCCAAACATGCAGAGACGCAGACACACAATGACGCACTGTGCAAATGTGCCAGATAGAGACGCCGGGACACACACTTTCATTTGGCCTGTAAAGGTTACGACTGCTCTGTAATGTAAACTCATTTAAGGACCAGCGATGGCCCTGCGGTCCAGGACTACCTGCATGTTCATTGGTTTAGTTTGTTTGTCATGGCGCTGCCTGGGGCCTCACTGCACTTCAGAGGAGTGTGTACCAGCTACACACACACACACATGCACAAAAGCACTTGGGGACGGGTGATTTTATTCCACCTCAAGAGGCAGCTGCCCTCGAGGTCTGCCACAGAGACAGCTCTTTGAAGCTGATGGAGAGAGAAAGGGAGATAGAACGAGAGATGGAGGGAGGGAGGGTGAAGTACAGGCAGAGAGAGAAGACGGGGATGAAAGAGGATGAGGGCAAACAAAAAAAAGATGAAGACTGTAAGCATGAAAAGGGTGGACTGGCAGCAGGAAGATAATGATGGCGGGAGATGAAGGAGAGGAGAGAGGAGGGGGCCGAGTCCATGGCTGTCTTTGCACACGGCTCTCTAATACACATGACCTTTAAACAGCCACTCGCTCCATCACTCCCCGTGCATCCCTTCCTCATGCTCCACATCCTTCTTCATTTCATTCTTTACACTTCCTTTGTGTTTTCTTTCAAATCAACACTTCTCTGCTCTCTCTGGCAATTTCTCTTCCCCACATCTCTAACTCTGTCTCCTCTCGTCCATCTCCTTCACATCATCTCCTCTCCTTCATTCTCCTGCTCTTCTGCCCTCTTCCCTGTTCTCTTAACTCGCTCCTTGTCAGAAATGCCATCCTTTCCTCCGCTTACTGACCTGAATGTTTCCTCTTCGAACCCTCTGCCGGTCGAGAGCTGAGCCAAACAGAGTGCATTGTGGGTAATGGATTTATCAGCCCTCCTATTACTACAATGATCTCATGAGAGAGATGGAGATCACCAGGGGAGCTGCTAAAAGGAGCTCGCTGGCCTGATGAGGGTCCCAGAGGATTGTGTGTGTGTGTGAGAGACATACATAAATGAATAAAGGGAGAGGGGAAGAGGATACGTGTAGAAACACTCCACAGGGACCGTTTTATTTCCTCGCAGCGATATTGGCTTTAGCCACCAGATCAAACCTTCACGCTCACATCCACTCACACAGTCAGTGGAGCCTGTGGAAAATGTTCTAGGAAGGGCAATCAAATCAATTTCAGCAAACATCCCAGGTTGATTTAATGGAAATCAATTAAGGTATCACAAAAACATAAAGTTAGTACTTTGCAATTAAATATTAAATATTTATTCCGTGAAAAAAGCAACAAATACCGCAATGTCTTATAAGTGGACGTTGACGTTTTTGCGGTGAAGTTCTGGCAACCACAGCTGCTGGTATTTTACCGTATATTGTTTTTAAAGTAAATTACGGTAAACAAATAACAGTTCTAAACTGCGAAATTTACAGTTAAACATTGATGCTGTCATTTTTACGGTGGAGTTCTGGTAACCACAGCTACCAATATTTCACTGTATTTTCAACAGATTTTGTTTTTACAGTGCACAATGGTCCGCATATATTTAACACTAACAAAATATATTTTAAGTAATTAAGGATTAAGGATTTGACAGTTTTAGACTTTTTTTACAGTGCACACCTACACTTGAGCCTGGGCTGGATTTGAATAGTCCTGGTTGCTACCTCTGGAAGAGTGTAATTGGCTTTGACAGTTTGAGACAAGATAAGAGCTGTTTGAATTCTCTAATGCTAAGAAAGGAGCTTCACTGCTTCCTCACTTAGCTCCTTCAGCAGGAACCACTGGACCTTCCTTTACAAAAGGAAAGGAGATAATTCTGTACCACAATTCCTTAGAAATTAGCATCAAAACCTGAAGAAGGGAGAAACAGCGAGTACACGTAGCTCTGTCCAATACGTTGCGAATAAAATAACACATTAAAACCTTTTTTTAGGTTGATACAACATGCTTGACAGCAAACAGCCTTTTCACACATCCTTTTTTAGACCACCCTTAAGGTCGGATTTTGATCTCAGCCACCTCCTGGGAGAATTATCTGGCTAATTATCTGCTAAATGATCCACTATGTTTATGTATGAGGAATAAGGAACATACTTCGTCACTCAGTCATACAGCTACTGTATACTAGCCTGCCACAATTATCTGGTGCTTCTGTGACTACAGACTACATATACGTATAATGCATGCAATATTAAAGTAGAAGAGAGGAGATATGATATATATATATATATATATATATATATATATATATAGAGAGAGAGAGAGAGAGAGAGAGAGAGAGAGAGAGCGAGGAGAGGAGATATGAAGATGCTCTGCATTCAAAAATCTTTTGTCTTGGGGTTGAAGAGAATAACAGATATCTAGCTATCTCCTCCTATGCATCAGCCCCATGGATTACTCCACCTTGTTTGATCATGATGCTGGGTTTGAATCAGGAATGTGCTTTATGTTCTTCTCCCGGTCTGAACCTCTTATCCCTGAGCAAAAGCTGACTATAACATATCTGGCACTCTGTTGCTCCTCCACTTTGGCCCATTCATTCTGAACGTAACACCAGTTTTCATTGTTACTGTGCAGTTATATGTCCCTATAAAACGGAACTGAACCAGCCCATAGATAAAGAGCTGGATGAGGCACATTACTAAGCCGCGAGCGGCACGCTTTTGTGTGACTCTTGTTCAAGATACTATTTTTTTAAATCTTGAAATAGTTTGCCAAAGCTTGAATGAATTGTAATTTCTTTGCTGATTAACTCTCCTTTGGCTCCATCAGACAAAATTAGGTCAAAATGTATGACAAAATATCCACTAAAATAATTTTCATCCGCCTCATCTGTATTTTATGATTATCAGTTAAACAATTAAACTTAATTGTTCTCTGTTGCTAAGCAGTATTTCTGATGCCTAACTGACCACTACAGGACAGAATGGACAGGTGACGGTGTTGTCTGCGTGGCAGTGGAAGGTGAAGTAAACATGGCCCAGAGCCTCTGCAGGTTTTTACTGCGAAATACTGCAGTGGAGGACAGAGACAAATACAATTACAGCACATATACCAAAACATACGCGCAGAATACAAAATACACAGTGAGAGAGAGACAGAGAGAGAGACTGACAGAGGACACACAGACAAACTAAAATGCACACAGAGAGAAAAATGGATCAGACTTGAAAGGTAAACAACAGAACAGCAACATTAATAAATTAATCTCAGCCAAGATTTCTCTCTTTGGCCTTTCTACAGTTAAACATTTGAGTCGCTTTCCTCTGCAGATTCTAGAAGAGTCGTTTAGAGTTTGGGTTTAAAATGAGTTTTGGCTTGATGGGACGAATAGGCCCGAGGGATGAAGTAGACAGCGATGTCAATAAATGGCCTTTATAAGAATACATGACCCCCCATGTGTGGTTCATGCACGTGTTTGTGTGTCACATAGACAGAACCAATGTGCTACGTTTGTGCCCTCGTGTCGTTCCAGCAGACCACATCGCAGCCAAACATAACGTAGTACTGTGGATTTACAGCAAGAGCCGTCCGATTGCTCAGGGCGCTTCCCGCTTTTCCTAGAAACTCACACTCACAAGTGTGTTGCTTCTCTCTGCTCGAGAGTGTTTGCATTCATACGCACGTCTCGGGACCGAAAGATGTACAGAGATGCTTTGAAAGGAGGGAGATTGTGTGCTTGTGTGAGTGTACGAATATCTGTGGCGCCTGAAGAAAAAGACAGAACACGACTATATACAGTATGTGTGGCTGAGCACATCCGTGAAGATCTCTAATTACTGGCCTGGTATTTCATGTGCTGCTGCGTACACTGTGATCCCTTTGGACAGAGCAGAAGATGCTGTGCCCCATTGTTACCAGTCCATTACAAGAACATTATGTCTTATTTCCTCCCTCATTTGAACTATTCCACATATACAGGGAGGATTATGGCAAATTCCTAATCAGGTCACATATGGTGACGGGTCGCAGGACTTTGCGTAACACCGGCATGCAGAGACTCAGTTCTGAGCTTCCGCAGCACTTCACTGCATGTCAAAAGATGTATGTCGAGTTTTCTATTTTGACAGATCTGGGTAGAGTCTCAATGGTGTCAATAGACTCCTCTTTTTCTCTGACTCTTTGTCGTTTCGATGTACCTTTTACCACGTCTTCTACACGCCTCTCTGCGTTCATCTCCCTCCAAAACCACTCGTCTGAATCCAGACCGACTCAGAGGAGGAAACCTCACCGTTTCTCTGCTTGCTCTGTGCTGAACTCTCCTTTTCTTTCCTTCCCCTGGCATCTTTCTCTCTTCCCTCGGTCTCCCCGACTCCTCGAGGAATCATTTCTTCCCTCAGACACTGCAGCTTCTCTTCTCTCTCTTTACTTTCTGTCTCTGTCTTCATCCACGTTACGACTGTATCTTCATCCCCCTTTCTCCCTCTCTCTCTCTCCAAACGTCTACATACCTCGATCCCTTGTCTCTTTCCTTTCATCCCCCTTCTTCTTCTTGATACCTTGCACATCACCCCCTCCTCCTCTTTTGCCTCCAGGTGCCTATTTCTCTCCCTCCCTCCTTTCTCCCTCTAACCAGGAGACTCGATAAGGCTCCATCTGTGTCTCTCTTCCTCTTTGTTGGCTTTGCTCTCAATTTATTGTCGTCATGTCTCTTATTTGCCAGTTTCTTTCTTTCTTTGTCTCCTTGTCCAGAGGTGCGTGGAAGCAGTGCCATCAGTATGCAGAGTCATGGCGCCGTGCTTCTGCCGCCATTGATTGAACCGCCAGCTAAATTTAGACACCGTTGAGGCTCAGCATCTTTTCATGCTGGAAGGAGGGATGGATGAGTGGACGGTGGGATAGAAACACACTCACAATACAACATGTAGTGAATCTGTGCAAAACGAATGCACGCAGAGCAGCGTCACACGTGTGAACATTCACATCGATGCAAAGGTTGAAACACGCACACAGACTTAAAGACTCTGCAGTCGCTGCAGGCTTCGGTTCTACAAGAATAATTCCATGTAAGTCAAGGGGGCGTGACGTTGTCTGAGCCGCTTCACACGTTTTATGATGGGAAAATCTCTATGGGACTCACACACACAGACATACACACACACACACACAAAACTACAGCCTGCAGCCCGATGGAGGGCAGGACAGGCAGACGGAGAGACACACAGGAATTTTGGCCAATCAGTGATGACACAGACAGACGGGTACAGTGAGAGGCAGACAGCTGAGGAGACGAGCAGGCAGACAACAGGAAAACAACGGCCCCTTGATCCGGAGGGTTTTACGCAGATTAAGTTCCTCTCAAGAACGTGTTCCTGGACCGGCGTCAAAGCGCCTGCTGCGCCACGCGATGTGTTTGCATGTCTCGTAAAGGACAGTTTGATACACCGCAGATGTTTTCAGAGCCCAGTTTTTCCAATTGCTGACACAGTCAGCACAGCAGCGTAGAAGGAAGTTCATTTAAATACTCAGACGTAGATTTGCAGATCACATATTTGCTGATTTAAATCAACCATATATTTGAACAAAATGTACTGTAATGCCGACATAGTGTCACGAGCCTAACTTGCCAACAATGACTAGTGCTAACATGCTGACCAGGTACGTTCTGTCTTCACCATTTCAGTTAAGCATGTCAGCATTTAGGCAGCTGGATTCTCTCAATGTCACAAGATCTCGCTAGAATAACAGCATCACAGCATTCGTGTGATAATAGCGAATAACACAAATATTCACCCCGTCAGGTGTCGAGTGGTGCGTTTGTCTCCAGTTAGTCAGATCACGGACCAATCAGCACCTGACAGGAGCAGAGGAGATGGAGAAAAGGACTTGGCACTTCTGCTCACATGCTTTTGTAGGAGTTTAATTGACAGATGTGTCATCCACTCGCCTTTGTCCAAACAGTTTCCAGTAATTGCTTCTCAGATGTGTCATAACCCATCTGGCATGTGAGGTTAGCTGATGATGGCACCAGATGAAAAGTCAGGAGGTCACCAAAGGTCATTCATCCAGAGGGGGGCATGAATCCATTCATTAGTTGTGTGGTATTTCAGACTGGACCAAAGACGTGTGTCATCCCGAAAAACAGCTAGACAGCAATTCTGCCCCAACAGGTCAAATATGTGTCCGTCTCCCACACTAGATCCTAAGTAAATAATGCAAATGCATTATTACATACATAGTGCATGCGTTACAAACACGTTCATATTTCTTATTAATGTGTTTGTTTATGTTTCCTTTGACGGACGTGATGTAAATTAGTCTTGTACAATATGTGCCAGCAGTATGCAGGATTCTGATCAAATCTAAAATTTGTTCATAATCTAGTTATAAAGGCTTTAATTCCCCTCAGATGGTGGAATAAACCTTTTTTATCTGCACGATTTGAGCAGTTGATCTTCGACCAACTCTGTGATGTTAAGCCAAAAGGTTGAACGGAATTTTGGCGTAGCCGAGTTAAAACATTTGAATGTGTCTTTTACTAGACAGTCTGCAGGGCCTCTAAAAACAGTATTCACAGATCCTGCGACTGTAATTCCCATCTGGCTCTGCTTCTCCAGTGGGCGTGTGCCATAAGATGGAGACCCTGCCATAAGAAAGCATTAACATATTGAGCTGATAAAACTGTCAGTCACTCGGAGGCTGCAGTGCCCAAATTGTGTGAATGTGACTTTAACACTATTGTTTTTTTTTCCTTTAATATCCACTATTTTTCCAATCTGTGGGCTTTGGCAACAACCGTTTTGTAGAGGCAAATACAAATGAATAAGAACAAAGAATTGAGAAACATGTTGAATAAAATGTAATATCCTCCTGGATGTATTTGCTTATTTCATTTAAAGCAACCACTATTTATTTATGTTGTTTTGATATCGTCTTGTACTGCCTTTAGATTTACTCTAAAGCGATGATTCGTGTAGGTGAACTACACTGTTGCTGATCATTTTAAAAGCTTGTTATTATTTAATGTCAGCTAGTCACCTCTCTGGAAATGTATCCTTTAACCCCATCTCAGCAGCACGCGCAAAGAACATGTCTCCTTATGAATCACGTGCATTTCTTCGGGCTCACCTTCGACTCCTAACAGATCGTCATTTGAAGAAGACTGATTGGAAAGGATGAAGAGCCAGAGGCAGCCTCCTCCTCCTCCTCCCCCCCTCCTCCCGCCCCTCCCCGCCCTGCGCTCGCATCCTTCCTCGCCTCCTTTCCTCCGCAGCCGGGTGGTGCGTCGGGAGCGCGCGCAGGCAGGACGGTACCGGGGGCTTCCGCCTGATGGAGACGGGCTGAGGAGACGCGAGAGAGGAGGGACAAGGTCCGTCCAGCGGAGACCACCTCGGGCAGCCCACCGCGTGGACTGCATACGATCCACGGGTGGGAGGGAGGGAGCGAGACACCCGAGGTAAAGGGGCCATTAATAACCTGTTGTTCCTGTGTTTTTGTTTTCCAAACCGGGGGGCAGAAAAGCGACATCTACCTGACTTGATTGTGATCGTTTTGGTGATGATGTGGAAAAGAAGAAGCCGAATAACTGAGGGAGCGTCTTTGTTTCTGCTTTGGATCCACGCGCCGCCGGTCCGGAGTTGTACGCGCGCGCGTGCAGTCGTTGACAAGCAGATCACGTGCGCTTAATTGACGTGGAGTCAACGCGTCCAACACAAAGCTCCGTGTCCGAGGCGGCTTCCAGATGTTCTGACTCAGCTGTAAAAGTCAAACAATTTTGCTAACACCTGATGCTCATTTTAAAAAAAAATCTTTATTTGAGTTATAAACGGCAGAATTACAATAATATTCAAACTGCAGATCACACGGCGGGCGGGAGGCACAGTGGCCTCGCTGCCCGCTGTTTACGTCCAGGAGTCACGGCCTCTGTGGAACAACACGCCTCCTTGCCTCTCTGCGTCCATCCGGGATGCGCACGAGTTCTTGTTCCCCATCCGACCCCGCGGGCTGTCGCCATAAAACCCAAGCGGGCCGGTGGACCGAGCTCCTGCCTCTCGTGGCCCCCGACGTGCCACACGCAGGCTGGCAGCTGCGGGCCGCAGGGTGGATGCGCGGTGACGGAGCTGGATAAGGGCGGACGTCCTCCAGCGTTTGTGTAACCGCGCAGGTGTGCACATAGACGCGCTGTTGTGTTTATTCAGTGTGTGTGTGTGTGTGTTTGTGCGTGGAACAATGTCAATACCCGTTTGTATTGATGCAGCTTGTGACAATAACAGTTCCCGGTGAGTTATCGAGTCTTTGCTGCTTTCACACGTCTCGTGTTTCATTCTGTGTGAAGATGCTGCACAATAGAGCTGGATTATAAATTAATTAAACAATTAGTTGAAATGTATCACAAACCATCTTGATATGTGATTAATCTATTTGAGTTGATATCCAAATATTTTTTAAATAGAATAATACTAATTTTTGAATAATGAAATTTAATCAGGCATCTGAGTGATTTAACAATTAATAAATGAATAAAGGTAAAAATCTCCAGATTGATCGATAATGGCAGTAATCAACAGCAGCTTTATTGCATGCTGATAAATAAAATAATTTACCAAGAATCATTCACACTTGTCAGAAGTATTTTGGATTTGATTTGCTTACCGTCCCCGTGCAGAATTCATTACCTAAATAAGAAGCTTTGTTTACTTGGTTGTTTATGTTCGGGCTTGTTATTCTGTACAACTCTTCACTCACTCAATTTTCCTCACGTCTAAATGAATGTTTTTTTGTCTGAATAATAGTCAAAACTCTCAAAATAGTAGAGGGATTAAGTAGAACCAGTTGCTTCTATGTAATCGATCATCGATATTTTGGTTGCATGTGTTTTATTTGGTGTCAGTCTTCTCCCTTGTCTACATTGAAATGATGTATTGCAGTCCCTGAATACAGAGCTGCATTTTCACCCACCTTGCCCTCCAGTCAAGCTTCCTTTGTCACTGTTTTCTCATTTAATATGCCTGTCACACGCACACACACACACACACACACACACACACACACACACACACACACACACACACACACACACACACACACACACACACACACACACACACGCAGCAAAGTGCTTCTCTTTGGAGCGTATAACCTTCACTCACTGACAGTACGTCTTTTTATTTGATATTTTTTTACCTCTGCCTCTCCTTTTACACACAAGAGTTCTGTTTTCACGTTGGTCTCCTCTGTTTCCCGCTGCAGATCCTCCATCACCTGAAGGCCATTCTACTTCCACGCTCTCCTGCGTGTCCTGCAGGGTTTCTCTTGTGCCCGACATGCTCGCTCCCGAGGCAGCGTAGCCGGAGGTGTCCAGAGGAGCGCTCGGTGTGAGCGTGTGCAGGTCGCCTGCTCGCCGCCCAGTGATGGGCTCCGTGGGTGCAGAGCGCCGCAGGCCCACACCGGCCCAGATGCCCGAGGAGAGGGATGTGTGGAGGGATGATGGAGGACGAGCCGGGTGGAGGGACGGAGGCAGGGAGGGCTGGAGGGAGGGCAGAGAGAGCGGCGTGGTGCAGAGCTACAGTTTCGACTCGTACCAGCTGGAAGAGGAGGAGATCAGTAAAGACGCCCCGGAGCGAGGAGTGCTGGCGCTTTCTGAGCCCGGTGAGGGAGTTTCCAGTCTGTCTATATGTGTGTGTGTGTGTGTCTACTGGTCTTATAAATAGATAGACAAGCATCAAGGAATCTCCGCCTTCTACTCCAAACTGCCAGGAACAGGAATGTGCGTTTGAACATATATAAAGATAGTTTGGACTTTACATCCTTTAATCAAGACAAGATAAGTTACTTTAACAAAAAACCTCAGCTAACGTTGCTAACATCACACAACCAGCTACAATTTCCCACGTGGAAGCTTGTTAGTGTAATTAGCTCCAGCTTCGTGATTAAACAGTGCCGGATGGCTTGTTGGTAAAAGAAAATAAACATCTTGGTGTTGACATCATTTAGGAACAAACACCTGCTTCCAGCGAAAACACTCACCCAGAGGCCTAAAGCCACTAAGAAACATCATGTCCTCTGTTCAAAGCTAAGGTATCATGAAAGCTTCTATTTCCTATTAGTAAGAAGTATACCAATTCCTGTTACACTTTGAAAGCTTTCCGGAGACATAGAAACAGAAACCAGAAAACAAAGAGGAAAGGTGAACAAAAACCAGCAGGCCTGCTCGGGGAAAATGGCTTTGTTGCCGGGTTACTCGGCTGCACAAAAGGCCCGTTAATCAGATCACAAGTGAACAGGTACACGGCCGGCAGAGAGGGGCTCTGGTCTTCAGACAGCTCTCACTTATCTCCTCTCTGTCATTCTGTTGCTGTTAGTCACTGTATTTCACTGTAGCGCTAGCCAATAGTTTGAAGTCTGTCTTCGTAGGTTAATATCTACATAAATCCTTATAAAATGCCAGTTAAACACTCTTTACCATCTCTGTCTCCACCCAGAATCATCTTCACACCGTCCCAGAATGTGTCAGAAAGGGAAAATATGCCATAAAAGATTTAATATTGTCATTTTCTGCACTAAAATGTCCGTTTCACAGGGAGGGCTGTGCAGCGTCTTCATTGCATTATCTGATAACGAGGTTTGAGTTTCTGCGGCCGGTGATCTTCTCTTCTGTCTGTGCAGCCATGGTGATGTTCACTGCTCTCTCCTCACTGCACAGCTAACTATCATCATAATAAATTACATTTAACATTAAATGAAAAATAAAGGACACATTCTTTATTCCACCTGGTCAGCTAAAAAATATCAATGCTCATAAATGTGTGGGAGCTGTTAGTAGTCGGCTACGCAAAGTTTTGGAAATAAGTCATAAAACGATACAATGTAATGTAATGATCACTGATGCAACAGGAGCGAGGTCCTCTGCTGCATCAGCTGCTGCATCAGCTGCTCCATCCTGCTGCTGCTACGCCTCCGTTCATCCTGATTAGCTTTATTAAGACCGTGCGTTGGCTCCTGACCTAATTTAGATGTTTTGAAGTCATTCGTTTCCCGGTTGTTTGAAGGGGATTTCATACTCTTTTAATTCTCTAACCCTTGACTCCCCCCTTCCCCCTCAGACTTTGAGGAGCCGATCCCTGACGACCGTTACCATGGCATCTACTTTGCAATGCTATTGGCTGGTGTGGGTTTCCTGCTTCCCTACAACAGCTTCATCACTGACGTCGATTACCTGCACCACAAATTTGAAGGTATAATTATGCACAAATGCCATTAATGTCCTTAGATAACAGCAACTTTTCAGAGAATGCGTGACTTTTACAGGGCAGAGTAAAACATTCACAAGTCATGTGTTTTTGTGTGTGTCAGGGACGTCCATAGTGTTCGACATGAGCCTGACGTACATCCTGGTGGCTCTGCTGGCCGTCATCCTCAACAACGTGCTGGTGGAGCGAATCAGTCTGCACACCAGAATCACTGTGGGTAAGTTAAGACACAGCTTTGTTTGTGAAAAATGTCTCATTATAGGACCTTCTACGTTACTCTTTTATTCATGATCCTCTGGGAACCTCAAGGCGTATCACAGCAGAATACGCAGTGCAAAAATGGCCGTATAGAGAGAAAGAAAAATACACTACAATCTTTCCTGTGGGTTTATTTGATCAAATGTTTTGCACAAACTGCCCAAGACTATGAATTTATAGAGGACTGTCCTTCAAGAGTGAGGGTATTTAAAAAAAACTTTTAGCTTCATTAAAATCTTGCCTCATCTTAAGTTTTTCTGTCAGATTTCACATTCACAGATTGCACATTGGGGCTCAGGTTTGTTAAAGACTAAGCCTGATACTGGTGCTCCAAAAGATCCATTAAAGACCTTTTTTAATTCTAAGAACCGAAAATTGTAAATATTAAAGCTATTCTAAGCTATGACAAGATGTTCTTTACAAATGTCTGTCCCCCAAAGAGAATTTTGAAATCATCACACGTGTGTTGCATGTAATAGCGAGGCTTCCCCGGCGTGCCCTTTAACTTAAGATCTCCCCACTTACATCCTTGAGGAAATGTCTTTTTGAAGCGTGTGGTCTGCTGGAGAGTCTCTGGAAGTTCACAAACTCAAGATCGATTCTTCAGCTGCGTCTCACACGTCTGCCCTTCTCGTCCTTCGCAGGTTACATATTGGCTCTGGGGCCGCTGATCTTTGTCAGCGTGTTCGATGTGTGGCTGGCCAAGTTCACCACCAGGCAGGCTTACGTCGTCAACCTGGCGTCAGTGGGAGTGGTGGCTTTCGGGTGTACAGGTATCTATCTATGCGTCTGTCATTCCATCCAGTTCTCCAGGATGCAACTTTACTACTCTAGTTTAGCTTAATTTATTTTATTCTTCAGACACACCGGGCATCTGTTTCTCAACTATTTGTGAGATAAAATGTTGCCGGTTAAAGTGTTATGATATTGTACATATTGTCATGGAGAGTAATACAAAACTGTGGTGGTGAGTCAAAGCTGTCAAATCAACAAGCGGCTGTGGATGTTTCAGTCCTCGGCTGCTGCTCCTGACCGTCGTACTCTGAGCCAGTTTCCTCTCAGCTACTGTGAGTGTGATCAAAGAGCTTTTCAGCTCCCAGCAGAAAGACTTTAATTATGCGCAGCGCAGAGGTCAGAGTGGCTGCTCCCGAGTGGTGTGTTAAAGTCCAGGAAGTGGCGCCTGTCAATGGATTGTGTTGATTCAGTGTTGACTGTTTGCACCGATTCATCCACTTCATCATCCCTCCCCAGTGCAGCAGTCTAGTTTCTATGGTTACATGGGGATGCTGCCCAAGAGGTACACACAGGGGGTGATGACTGGAGAGAGTAAGTACACTCGCAGAGTTTAAATAATTGCACAAGCACACCCCCGTCCCTTCTATCATCTCCCTCGCTGCCATTTCAGGACGTCTCCCTTCGTTCCTTTCAGGTACTGCGGGCGTGATCATCTCCCTGTCGCGCATCTTCACCAAGCTGCTGATCCCGGACGAGAGGACCAACACGCTCATCTTCTTCCTCGTCTCCATCAGCATGGAGATGCTCTGCTTCCTGCTTCACCTGCTCGTCCGCCGCTCTAAATTCGTCTGCTACTACACCAACCACGCCCAGGTCAAAGGGCAGGTTAAAGGTCATGACCCGCACGACAGCGGGACAGGATACCGAGTTCACCATGACGTCACCGCAGAGGAAGTAAGATTTGTAAGTTTGTTGATAGTTTATCAGCTTTGACCGTGTGTATATGTGTGTGTTGTGTTTAGAAAATGCCTATTTACGTGGAGGAAATGTTGTGTCACGCAGCTCCCATTTCCTGGTTGTTGTTCCTGGTTGTTGCTCCTGGTTGTTGTTCCTGGTTTTTGTTCCTGGTTGGTGTTCCTGGTTGTTGTTCCTGGTTGTTGTTCCAGGTTGTTGTTCCTGGTTGAAGTTCCTGGTTGTTGTTCCTGGTTGGGGTTCCTGGTTGTTGTTCCTGGTTGTTGTTCCTGGTTGGTGTTCCTGGTTGAAGTTCCTGGTTGTTGTTCCTGGTTGGTGCTCCTGGTTGGTGTTCCTGGTTGGTGTTACTGGTTGTTGTTCCTGGTTGTTGTTCCTGGTTGGTGTTTCTGGTTGGTGTTTCTGGTTGGTGTTTCTCGTTGTTCCTGGTTGGTGTTCCTGGTTGGTGTTCCTGTTTGTTCCTGGTTGTTGTTCCTGGTTGGTGTTCCTGGTTGCTGTTCCTGGTTGGTGTTCCTGGTTGGTGTTCCTTGTTGGTGTTCCTTGTTGTTGTTCCTGGTTTTTGTTCCTGGTTGGTGTTCCTTGTTGGTGTTTCTTGTTGTTGTTCCTGGTTGGTGTTCCTGGTTGGTGTTTCTTGTTGTTGTTCCTGGTTGGTGTTCCTGGTTGTTGTTCCTGGTTGGTGTTCCTGGTTGGTGTTCCTGGTTGGTGTTTCTTGTTGTTGTTCCTGGTTGGTGTTCCTTGTTGGTGTTCCTGGTTGGTGTTCCTGGTTGTTGTTCCTGGTTGGTGTTCCTGGTTGGTGTTCCTGGTTGTTGTTCCTGGTTGGTGTTCCTGGTTGGTGTTTCTGGTTGGTGTTCCTGGTTGGTGTTCCTGGTTGGTGTTCCTGGTTGGTGTTCCTGGTTGGTGTTGGTGTGAGGAGTGTGTGTGGTGCTTCCTCAGTGGGAGCGCGCACAGAGGGAGGGAGGCTGTGTGGGTTTTAAAATGCAGCATCATTTATTTAAGCTTAGCTGTGCTGCTCCCATTCAGCAGAGAATTATTGAGGGGGAAAATAGATTCCTGGGAAGGATTATTAGGGATGAATGTAGCGATACGGAAGGAAATATGAGGAAATATGCAATTTTAGAGAGAAGGGGAGAGGCATTTTGCTAACAAAAAGAAATAGTCACGACACTGAGGGAGAATGGTTGGAAGCTGTTGAGGCAAAGAGACGAGACACAAGGGGAAACATTACTGAGACAAAGAAGATGTAAATCCTCCTTACACTCTGTTTGAAGCAGCACTTTCTTCCCTGAAGACATGGAGCTTATATTCCTGTGTGTTTGCGTGTGTGTTTGTGCATGTGTGTGCAATTGTGTGTGTGTTCAAAGCCATCACTGGAAATGTCAACTTTTCATGTGTGCGGGTTTTCCCATGATTACGCACAATACAAGTGTGTGATGAATGTCCCCGTGTGTTTGATAGCAATGTGTGCGTCTCAGTGTTGTTTTCTGCACCTGCGAGCTGATTCAGCCGGTTCTTTGTCCTGGTTGCCGGGGGATACTGAGCGCTCTATGCTGAGGGATAATCAAGAAGAGTGGTCCCTTCTGGCCTGCAAGTCCTTCCAATCAACTAATGGATCTGTGTGTATGGGTGTGCGTGTGTGTGTGTGTGTGTGGCTCCGTGCCTTTGTCATGTGCATATAAAAATCTGTGTTTAGTAACACTCATGAGCAAAAGGATGTGCTTGTTTGTTTGTTTGGATGGATGGGGAATGTGTCTTCATAGACTTTGTGTGTCTGCGGCTTGTTAGCAGTCCAACCTGGAGTCAGTGTATTATAATTACGTCACCCTGCAGCCACTCACAGTGATCATCAAGAAAAAGAGCTGATGTCATGCAGTGTTAATGAAAAACAACCCCTGAATACATCAATCGAACTAAACGAGAAGAGAGTACGTTTATTTACAGTGTGATGGCAGCCTCTAGTGTTATTTTAATGAACTGTTTATAAACTTTTATTTCGAGAGATGAAAACCTGATATATATACATATATACAATAATTGTTTACTATAGGCCTCATATATCTCCTATTTTAGTATAACTGAATTGTGGACGTTATGGGGTGGACTGGCTGTAAATGCTTTTCTGCCTGGCAGGTATTTGATGCATTAAAGCTGTGAGGAAACCTTTCGTCTGTGTCTTCGTCTCTTCAGGGAAATGGTGGGACAGGACCGACCCCGACAGAGGAAGTCGTCGAGGACTTTGAGGGCGGCACGTATGTGCGGTTCGACGCCCCCAAAGCCAAGTTAAGGAGGAGCTGGCCTGGTTTACGCGGTACGTTTGATCCCGTGTACTCGCAGCTCAATTACCCTCTGGCTCCAACAGATGGACAATTACATTTAAAATCATTCCCTGGTGATTCGTAGGAAGAAGAGAATTTACCTGATGAAGTGACGTCTTCAAAAAAAACACCTTTTAAGTCAGTGTGTGTGTCTTCTCTAAGCAGACATGATCTTGCATCGTTACGTGGTGGCCCGTGTGATCTGGGCCTACATGCTGTCCATCGCGGTGACCTACAGCATCACCTTGTGTCTGTTTCCGGGGCTGGAGTCAGAAATACGGAACCCCACCTTAGGAGAGTGGCTGCCCATCCTCATCATGGCCACCTTCAACATGTCGGACTTTGTTGGCAAGGTAACATGTAAAAATGATGTCACACACATCGCACACTGTGTCAAGACCATTTTCATTCATAAAGCCTTATCTTTCTTATTTTATCATCTCTAACTGAGCACAGTTTCATTATTAACCCAATTTAATTTTCACAGAGATTGTTAAAGCAGAAATAGTCAATATATTTTAATAGTGACAAATGATAACAAGGAAACAGTCAAATCAAAAAATCAACAGAAAGCAGCATACTGGATTGGATTTATAATGATCCAATATTGATGACAACATGAGGGGACGTTTTATGGGACTTCAGTAATTACAATCTCAGAGAGAGCAGAGAATAGATTTCAGGACGTTCAGAAAGAGAACACCGTGCTCTTTGCGGTCATTGAATCAAACGGAAACTGTAAAAAAATATGAAATGTAGAAGATCCCCAGGGGAGAAACCCTAAAATACCAACGGGGATACAAGCATTCATCATTTATGTTCTAAAGTTCACATAACTCCTGCGGATCCTTACGATTTCACACCTCGTGAGATTTGGGGATTTAATTGTCGTCGTCCATCAGGCGTCTCTGCACCACAGTCTCAAGAAAGAGACAAAGAGACGCTGGGACACTGGAATTGACCTTGACAAAAATGTTCACTCCATTTATTACACCTGAGAGTAAGGATGGAAAAAAGTGGTTTATTTTTGGATGACTTCATTCAGCTCAAAGACTTTATTCAGAAATGAAACCTTATCGCGTGTCCTAGAGTCATTTTAACTTTCAAAGTTGTTCTGATTGTATGCATAAAATTAAGCATTTGGTTGAAAATGGGGAGACAGAGACAAGGTGGCAGAGCAAAAATTACATAGAAAGGGGAAAAAGATGAGAAAAAACTCCTAATGGGAAAGAGCGAGAGAGAATATATCAAAATGTCCACCAGCAGCTACTCAACCAAGAGTTCTACAAATATTCACATATCACTTTTTATTTCTATCTCCATTCTTATTCTTCTTTCGACAAATAAAAGAATTCCACCCCCCATCGTTGCAACATTTCCCGGCTCTCTCCTCAGATCCTGGCAGCGCTCCCGTACGACTGGTCCGGGGGCCGCCTGCTCTTCTTCTCCTGCCTGAGGGTGGTCTTCATCCCTCTGTTTGTCATGTGCGTGTACCCGGCCGGCGCGCCCACGCTGTCCCACCCCGCCTGGCCGTGTCTCTTCTCCCTCCTCATGGGAGTCACCAACGGCTACTTCGGGTCCGTGCCGATGATCCAGGCTGCGGGCAAAGTGCCGCCCGAACAGAGGGAGTTAGCAGGTGAGTTAAACTACAACGTGGCCTCCGAAGCTCCGCAGTCAACACGTCATATCTGCTTGTTTCAGTCTGTTGAACAGGTTTAAAACGCCATTTTTTGAGAGGACTGTAGAGACAAGAACTTACTCTCTGAGCAACAAGAAGTGCCTTTTAAAACACACACTTGGAAATAATGTATTAATTAGTGTATTGTGCTGCGGTTCTATAGTAGATTATGACAAGTTGCACACAGTACTGCAGTTAGTATGTACTGAATTGCCCTGCTTACACAGTAAATATGACGATGAACATAATACCTGCTAATATTACTGCTGTTGTTGCACGTTAGCGCGGCGTGATTACCACTACAAGCAGAGCCGCTAATGTAACTGCTCACTTATAGTCTCGATTCTCACTGTATCATACATTTAATACTCGTCATAAGCGCATGTACATGAGAAGCTCGGCTGTGTGTCCCTGCAGGGAACACCATGACCGTCTCCTACATGACGGGCCTGATGGTCGGCTCCGCCGTGGCCTACGCCGCGTACAGCTTCGCTGCTCCGGGACCAGGGACGCACGTCTCCACACTCAACACGCACACACCGCCCAACGCTACCGCCTACTGAATGTCCACACGCCATTAAGCACGGTCACGGATGTAAACACACATACGTGTGTACACACACACACACTCACACACACACACACAGCCATTTGCAAACAAAAGATCCCGGCCAGGAGAAGCAGCGGGGGACAGAAGGACATCTGTAAAGAACTATTTAAAGGTCCATGTTTGTACTCTGAGAGGCGTATTTGCCCTTTGTCCAGATCGTGCTTCAATCTGCCTCGCTGGGTAAAGAAAGTGAAATAAGATGCAAAGAAAACAGAAAGTTAAACAGTAAAAACGTTTCTCCACTGTGTCATTCTGCAGCCTTTTGGTCCACTGACCTTCAAATGTCACGGCTGTGCTTTTTGAACTTTTCCCTGGAGAGGGAGAACATCCGTCAACAGAAGTCCTGCGAGTGTCTCACAGTGAAAATATTGTCTGCATGTGTGTGCAAACCGACTGGCTGACATTTGTAGAGTGTGAAGTCAAGTTGTCTATCGCTGGAGGGAAGAGACTGTTTGAGGGAACCGTTCGCGTTGAGGTCACATGAGACACATTTAGCATTGTTGATATTCAGAGAGATGATGTTTCTGTTGATTCTTCCAGACCAGCTGTTACCTAATGAAACACTCTGGAAACCTCTGACTGCCCCCTTTAAAGAACTACAACAGCAATTTAATTCACATTTATTTTAATTAAAAAATAAAAAGGTCCCCTTGTGTGTCATATTTGCTAGTTTACTGGAATCACATCTAATGGGATGAGATGTACACAGCTGTAAGTTGAAGAGTCATCAAACGTATTATAATAATTTACAGGAAGAGCAAAGATGTCAAGTAACATTTGCTCAAAGGATTTTCTTCTAATTTATTTAGGACAAATCTGTTAACATTTTGATTTTACTGTGCCTTATCGGGAACAGTTTTCTAATTCATGACATACAATTAGCTGTAAAAAACATGATTCTCTCCTAGTAGTTAATTAATTTCAATTATAAAAATCCACACTTTGCTCAATAGCAGACGCGTTTACTGAACTTACTCTAAATCGACTTCCCCCACTGAGATCCAGTCTCTCTGGCTTGTCTCCACTCAGCTGCTTTAGCAAATCTGAATTAGAAAAACATCAGTTGTATTCATTTTCAAATATGATGAACATTATTCCTATCAGGAAAAAAAAATGTATGGAGCAATTATAATTATGTGTTACCTGTTCTTTTTATTTATAATAATGCTTAGAGAAAAGAAAATGGGCAAATCTCTGCCTGTTCCATTTGGTTTCACGTTGCTTCTTGCACCCTGAGATGAAAGGAAAGAGAAGAAAAGGTTGGTTCCTATGAACCAGAAGACGGCAGCCGTGTCTCACGGTTGTGATTTTGACAGCAGGGTCTGTGTTTCCCCCGCGTGCCGTCTGTGTGTAACATTCATGTAACCATGTGCGACGTGTCAAGGAAAGATTATACGTGCCAAAAAAAGTCTGCCTGTCTGAATGTAATTCTGTGAACAATTAAACAGAATGAAACGTGTAAATATATAGAATGAAACGTACTCAAGGTGTTTAAGACCTCCAATTTTTTCATACAACAGACACTATCAGATCGACATTTTCTTTATTTAGCGAGCGACACTCGTTTCCTTTTTGCTTTTCAGCCCCTCCAGCTTCTTCCTCCATATCTCCTGTTGGATTCGATAGACGTTTTAATCATGAGAGGAGTTCAGACTTAATAGATTATGAAGGAAAAAGGCTTCTCTGTAGAGTCGTGGAGCGCACTACGACACGGCGGTGTCACCCTGCTGCAGGCCTCTCCTTTCAGAGCGGTGGGGTTGAAGGTGCATTTAGTTATTTATGGTTGAAAGGTATATTTATTTCTCTGGTAGAGAACTTAGGGGGGTGAGAGTGATCCCGCATTTCAAAGAGCTGCATGTTAAACTCATATTTTTTTCAACCCTTTGAGGTGATTTAAAGTAGAAGTTTGACATTTGGGTAAATTATTCACTTTGAGAAGATTTAACATGATGTATTTCATTCTTTTAAGTTAATTTAAAACATCAGCACATGAAAAAAAGAACTGAGAAAGTAAAATAGTTGTATTTTTTACTGTTTATTGATTAGTCCCATGTTTTGTCCAGGATGACACATTTTAACATTTGAATCAGGGTTAGCTGATAAAGTCACAAAGACAGGATGGAATATTTGGAGAACTATAGATCTGGAAGTAAAGATACTTATGATGGGATGAAGGTTACTCAACATTCAATCTCCTGATGCTAAGAAACACAATTATTACTAAAATAAACTAAACAACAAATGTTTAATCCTGCATTTTACCTCAACAAGGTCTAATATCTGAATATCTATGTGACTTCCTATTATCGTTTTTTCAAATACGTAATTTTTCTTCCAACTGAATTTATTCAGAAACCACGTCATGCTGACAAAGACTCAGCGCCCACGTGACTGCGCACTGTGAAACACCAGGGTGGTGTAACGCATACAAACGTTACATTGTACATACGTGTATATATCTACTGCAACAAAACGTATTTTGCTTGATATTTGTGGAAAAAAAAGAATGGTGATCAGTTGAATTATTCTTTATTATTAATTATTCAGGATCACTAAACAATCAAAATCCAGCCTATTTATCTGTCTATTTTAGATTTTTGCTAAATATGTGCACGTTACAGAATGGTTGATGAACACCTGCATTGTTTCAGCAGGAGGAGGAGAATTGTCTAGTTTGATGAATCAGTGGTTAAAAAGGTTAACCGGCATTTGAGCAAATTGTGGCCTTTCAGCTCTTTATGACTTCCAATGGTATTTAGCCTTTACAAATACTACACAACGCTCAATCAAAATGTGACTAACATCTTTCAGAAATATGTGTAATTCTATAATGACTTAAATGAGTTTTTGTCTTACTGTCACATGATTTCAGTGTCCCAGCAGTCTGTTTGTGCCAATACAACGTTGTCCCATTGTCGGAGCTTAATAAAGTCGTTTTCATCGGTGTCTGCTGTGTTATTCTGCTCTTAAATTCTAAATGTCTGATAATCGTATTACTTGGAATGATCTGGGTTTGTGTTAAGCTCTTTTACAGAACTGCATGTAGTTTTCTGTTGCAGAACCTCCAGCAGCCGTATGGAAGCTTTTGCTTCAGAGGGGGAAAGAGAAACGGGAGTTCATCCTGCAGGGATCAGCAGTTGTTTTAACTGCTTCTCTCCAGCGGAGGTCGCTGCAGCTCACAGAACATTGTCAAGAGGTTCTGTGTCCAGTTCAGCTTCATATCTGTGGCACAGAGCCCATTACGAGAGAAAGAAGTTCTCTCCTTCTTACCTTTGACCTTTCTCAGTGTCTCTAGGACACATAACCGTACAACGAGGACATTGTATATTGTATTGTGTTCATAGTCGTAGTTCAAAATCTGTCTCTGTAAGTGCATGGACCTATTTAGCTGTTTGTCTGTGTGCATTTGTGCGTGTGCGTATTTGTGTGTGTGTGTGTGTGTGTGTGTGTGTGTGTGTGTGCTAATTTGGGATGTGGCTGCAGGGAAAGAAAGTCTCCTGTGTGTGACGGAGCGACTGATCATTACTCATTCTGCTCCACATACTGAGAGAGGAGGAGGAGGAGGAGGAAGGTAGAAAGGCAGTGGATGTGAGGAGCAGGTCTGGTGCGCTGCTCTCTGCTCTGACTGCGTTTAGACTGTTTCAGTGGATCCTGACGCCTCAGTTTGGGGAAACGAAAAGTTGATCAAACGAAAACCAACAGTATTATTACTGCACATTTTCTTGTCTTGATTTATTAGTCGGCCTTTGACTTGTGTTAAATGGCCAATTTCTTCAGTTAAAACAATGTGTGGTGGATGGGCAGGATTAAAGTAACAGTAAAGTTGGTACTATTAGTATAAGATTGTAGAGCATAAAACTAATTCATTCAACACGAGATAACAGCTGTTTTTTGCTTTTATACATGAAATCATGGTCGATATAAAAAATACTTTGACAAGAATTTCATCTCACAATGGAAACAGATTTTTATGAACTAATCAGAAGATGTGGTTACACATCTAATGCCATTAAAGGGCTTCATGGGAAAACGGAACATATTTATGTTACATACAAAATCACATATTTGAATAAAACAGGTTTGTATTAAGATTTTTAAAATTACATTATATTAAATGATGTATTATTAAAACAAAACCTCGATGGCTCATGTGGCTTATATGGAACACACTTGTGTGCTATGTTAGCAAACCATTAACAACGTTATATTTTAATAATGAAAAACAATACAAGCATTTGAAATTGGTACAAATGAGTTATTCACACTTTGAATCACAGATTAGACTTTCATATTACCAAAAGGTTCATACTTTTAATTGGCATCACATATTAAAATGTCTGTTAAATGATTTCATAGGGAAGTTTCTCCTTCATTACACTACATGTCCTTAAGCTGATGCTTTTATCCAAACGACTTACAATAAGTGCATTTTAACCATAAGGATACAAACCCAGAAGAGCAAGAAACAAGAAAGTGCAATTTTATCAAATAAGTTAAAATTAGCTATAGATAAGTGGCATTATAAGTACAATTTAAGTGCTACATTATAGCATTGTGATTAATGAAAATGGACAAATGAGTGAATTATTCTGCCGTTGTAAGAACATAGTAGAAAACAAGTGGTTTGTGCTTTTCTTTCCTCTTACGTCAGTTCATAAACTACATTTTGTAGCATATGTTGTTCATTTTATGGGATAAAATTGGCAACACCATCTGGCTATTCCTATAATTTTAGTCAAATACTATTCAAATATCACAAACAGGTAAGTGTTGTTTCCTAAGAATATACTTGCATACAAACTGGATTGTACTATAATCCATTATTAAATAATGAGAAAGATAATCCTCATGCCGAAGTTGGTTTCAATGTTGAATTCATGCAGCTCTATTTTGGGGTGACTTCATTTAGTTTCATCGTGTACGGTGAAGGTGTCTGTCGGGTCACAAGTGATGATTAAATGGAATTATTTTGGTTTCTGTCTTTACATTATTATCAAGAATATTGTTGCATTTTGTGCATTTAACGTCCGGTTGTGCTGCTTGTTAAGAAAGATGATTTTATTCAAAGTGCAGCATGTTATAACGTGCCCTTTGGAGGTATTACTGTATGTTATAACGATATACATACTGGTCCTAAAATGTTGTTGTATCTTATTATGTTAAATGATAGAAGCTTAATGAATAAGGTTAAGCGAGAGAATAACAAATAGAGGTGAAACACAAGGGATGAGAAAGAAGAAGCCAGTTTAGATCCTGTGGCAGCCGACACTACTTTCACAACACCACCAAGAAATCAACAACCACAGAAACTAAACAATCAGAATCACCAGTGGAACCTGGGAGAAGAGGCAGAAAGAGCTTGAGAGAGTGAGATGAAGATGAAAAAAGCTAAACGCTAAACGTCTGGAGGGATGTCAAGAGAGAAGAGAGAGGTAATGAATGAGTCTGAAAAATAGAAAAAACAAAACAAAGAAGAAATGGGCCAAAATCTAAGAAATATGGAGGCATTTCATGTTTATACCTTGAAATACACATGAATTTATCTTTGTTTAGTTGTGACCGTTACTAAAAAGATTACCAGCTTTCTTCCGTCACCATGGTGAGGCAGCATGAAGCTTCATCTCAGGTATTCAGTTGGCTTCGCCACGTATTCACAGCTACAATTGGACTTCATCCACATTGTCACTGCTGTCCGCACGCACACGCAGCTGAGCCTGTGTGTGTGTGTGTGTGTGTGTGTGTGTGTGTGTGTGTGTGTGTGTGTGTGTGTGTGTGTGTGTGTGTGTGTGTGTGTGTGTGTGTGTGTGTGTGTGTGTGTGTGTGTGTGTGTGTGTAGGAGAGAGAAGTAAACATGCCCAAAATACAAAGACTGTGATGTTTCATTCATTAGGTTGTCAGCATGAATAATAGATGCATCTAATTGATATGCAGCGCATCACTCACATGCACATTCTCTCATGTGGGAAAGCACTCTGAACTAATATTTGCGAGGCCTTGTTGTCATTTTACATTCAAATGTGTGCAGCAGGTAATGGCCAATATGGGAACCTGTCGTATTTCAGTGGTTCCCATCTTGGGGACTCTGGATAGACGTGATGTGGTCCAAAGGCTTGAGACGAAGGAAACAAGTGCAGAATCATCCTCATCTTGCACATCTAACGTCTATCTGGGCTTTTTGTCGGATGTTAGAAAGTTGTGTTCTGGACGTACTAACGTCAACAAATATCACAGCTGTAAGTTGTAATGCTTTTTTGTGTCTTCATAGAGTGTTTTACTTCTTATGCTTCAAACATCACAGTTCATTCATAAAGGTTATCGTCCCGATCAAAACAAGAGCGGTTTGAAATCAAATATATATTTTTGTAGCCACGACGCAAAGGGAGAATAAACCACAGGGGGAAACAGAGCAGTAATCTGAGAGTGACGGATGGGAGACAGATGGAGAGACGGAGAAGCAGGAGGAAGTAGAGTCGGTGTGGAAACAAATGCAGAAACTCGGTTTTTGTCTTTTTCAAGGAAAAGCAGCGTGTTGAAGTCTGAGAGCAAAGTCCAGCCTGAACAAGAGCTGCTTCCCAACGGCCCTCAATCGCTGTGCGTTTCAACGCCCCCTCACTTCGATACCCGTCTCCTGGGAAACAGGTCTGAAGGAGCGACCCACACACACACACACACACACACAGGAAGAGCTTTGACAGGAAAAGATCTACACATACACACACATGCGCACATCAGCTCTCCGTGTTTAAGCTGCAGTGAAACCTGAACCAATAGAAACCCTTTATTCTGGTGACGTCGGCCAACCAGAACCCAGCAAACTGACACACCCACATGTGTGTGTGTGTGTGTGTGTGTGTGTGTGTGTGTGTGTGTGTGTGTGTGTGTGTGTGAGAGGATGTTTGGATACCTTTCTGTTTTAGTGTACTGTAACTGTGTGTGTGTGTGTGTGTGTGTGTCTCAGAGGAAGCTCCCAGCAGGTCCTGATGTTATGCTGATGTTTGTCCTTTGAGGGAAAGTCCCTGACTGCTGCTCTCACCGTGGAACAGGAACACGCTCCGTTCATGTCAGCAAAGATCGGTTCACACGTGGACACACAGAATTCAAAAAGACACGTAAACACTCAGGCAAAGACACACACACACACACACACACACACACACACACACACACCCACACACCCTTGCCAGCTCTTTGAGAGCAGACTCTTGAACGGTCAGCGGTGGAAAATATGTTTTCCCGCGGTCAGCTGTGCAAAGGAAGCTGAACTTTCCTCCATTTTATCACAACCAGCAGCTTCATTACTGCCAAAATGGAGACGTGGTGGAGTCCACTGTTGATTAAAGGGGCAGTCCACACAACACGCACAGAAGCAGAGAGAAACGTGAGTATAAGGAACGTTGATGAAGGCGATGGAGCCGCTTCTTCTCGTGGCAGTGAAAGGAGGAGAAAGGTAGATGAAATAAAACCAAATGGCCCAAATATTATTTGACACTCGCTTTGGAGCAAAGTTTGATGGCATAACTCTTTACAGTGTGTGTATAGCTGGAGCAGGCGGGTGATTAGCTTAGCTTAGCATAACAACTGGTAACATGGGGAAACAGCTGGCAAGGCTTTTCAAAAGGTCACAAAATCTTTCACTTTGGAGGTTCAGTCTTCATGCAAAGATAACAAGTTGCTGGCTTTAGCATTTGTATGTAATTTATTACTATAGAGTAACAATCTTATATTGGACAAGAATCTTTACCAAAATTTCAAACTTTTCCTTGAATTTATCTTTGTAAAGATAGACGTGTTCCTGCTCGTTTCTGGCAAACAAGTGAACATAATCCATCAAAGGGGATAACACGTTGAAATATTTTACAAGGTAAAATTTTTTTTTATATATATATATATATATATATATATATTATATATATATATTTATGAGAAAGGACTTCAGGGAGGAAGTTATGTTGTCATACCAGAGAAAACACCAGAGGTACAGTTCCATCTGTTTATTGATCAACTATAAAATATCGAGTCACTAAAACAATTCTTAAAAGAAACACTGATAGACGTGGTTGCAGTCTGTAAAAAAAGAAAGAAAACATCCACAGCAGGTATAGAGGGACAGAATACATCTGGTTACAGATTCATCTCTAAAATGTTCTTTTTGCATTTTTACAAGATTAGACATGTGTACAAAGTATATTCTGATAGATTTTTCTCCACTAGGCTGTGAAGGATCATTTACAAAACATAGATAATTTTTCTATTTATTTTCAAAATAATCTTTTTTTTTTTTCTGTAACAGGACAATAACGATACTGAAGGAACAGCAGACGAAGAACCAGCCTCCAGTCCACCTCTCTCTCTCTCTCTGTGTCTCTCTGTCTCTCTCTCTCTCAGTCTCTGTGTCTCTCTGTCTCTCTCTCTCTCAGTCTCTGTCTGTCTGTCTCTCTCTCTCTCTCTCTCTCTCTAGCAGCTAGCTGCAGGGCCCGTCAGTACTACAACTGAACAGGCACTGGCGTGGACAATTGTTCAGGGAGTGAAAGCAAGGGGAAAACAAAAAAAAGAAAACATGCCAAAAAAAATCAGCAAAAACAAACATTTAAAAGAGAAGCCAAAGCAAAACGGACAGTGAAGAAAAAAACGACGTATGCAATAACTCAGGCTCTTAAACGTATGACCCCAAATGAAAATGAAGGCAACACAGTCAATAAGTGTGTGTGTGTGTGTGTGTGTGTGTGTGTGTGTGTGTACCCTGGTTGAAGGCATACGGTTGGGCTTTAGATGGAGATATGGGGGCAAATAGAGATTGGAAGGCAATAACACGCACACCTAAAAGGGCTACAGGTGTGTGCAAATACCAGAGGATAAAAGTCTCACTCACTGAGAGAAAAGGTGCTTTAGCAGCTCGGGGGTAAACAAACATTCATAACGGGCTGGGCTCCGCCAACCGGTGCAACCTGCGTACAGCCGGGACGCCAGGCCCAGATCCATTTTGGTCAACTGTCACTCAAACCCTTTTGTCTGCAGAAATGAGAGTGTCGGGCTGAAGGGGCGGGCTTACCAGCAGCAGGCTGGCCTTAAGCGGATAAGATTTTGTGACATCAATCAACGGGGTAATTTCAGAAAACTTATTGTCACTCCGTACCTTGTTACACCACTTTCAATACTAGCAGCACATTTATCAAACGCTTCTGTTGCCTCTGAAGTTCTACTATTACTGGCAGACTTCTTTTGTCGCTTAGTACGTGACATGAACAACATTAACATCTCCAGGTATCACGCAGCCGTCTCAGAGAAAATATATATGATATAACCGATATAACAATTCAGACAAAGGACCTCAAAAGAGTAGAAAATATTAAACCTATTGAATATCAACAAGACAATCTTCAATCTCTGCAGCAAAGCTGAGAGAGGGCAACGTGGTAAAAAAAACACAAGAGCATCAACAGAACCACAGATATACTATATGTATATAAATATATACGGCATTCTATATACTGCGCATAGATCTGATACAACTCCACACACAATAGTGTAACAAAGTCGGTTAAAATTTAAATTGTAAATCGCATAGAACAGATGTTTCTGGGGGGGGGGCACCAATTTCATTTGATTGGGGGCAGAAGGGGGCGGAACATTAGCAACGTTTTGGCGAATCATCATAAGGCCTGGGAGAGGAAGGCCGCCCAAAAGCTCACAACCATGAGCACGACATTCAACTGACTCCCCCTAAAATACGGTTAAACTAGGCACGTGGAAGGGAGGGGAGGAGGGGAGGAGGGGGGGAGAAATACTCTCGGAGGACTCCGAGTCACAGAGTCTCCTCTGCAGCGGAGCTCATTCAAAGTGCACTCATGTCAAAAGATGATTGCTTTGTGCGGGTAGAGGTGCGATCAAACGGTAAGATTGACGTCCGTAAAACAGCAGAAGCAAAAAAGAAGAATAAAGTCTATCAGAGGACATTTCGAGGTTGAAAACACTGCAGTCAAAAGAAATGAATGAGGCCGGACTGTGGCGGATAACCGCTCAGATGGAATTATGCGGGTGATGTAATCAGCGCTGGCAGCTTCATGCTGGAGAGCGATGACCTTGATGCATCTTACACTGAATGCACTGTTTACAACCATGAAAACACCTCAAAAGAATAAATAGAAAAAGGACAAATCCACCCCGTGGGACTCCTGCGATGTCGATACGCCGGCTTGTTCGGGGCCTTCGGAGTCGCTCTGTGATCGAGTGTTAGTTCACTTTTCTCTTGTGGCTGTACGCGCCTCTCTCAGGTGCAGAATCTGGGGTCTCTAGCTCCCCGTGGATCTTTCTCCCCTGCTGTTCCTGTCCAGTAAACACGGGCCAAACGCAGGACGCATCAACAGCAGCTGGTTTTGTAGTGTTTGAATGTACTCGGGGGGGATTTTTCCCCGAAGCGCAGACACTAAAGACGAAAATGGGAATTGCTTTTAATAGCAGAACACTCCTTTCCTCTCTCTTTATGTCAGAGTCTCTGAGGGAGGCAGAAGTTTTAGTAGTACACGGACGGCTTGCCTGCCCGATGGAGGATTGTCGAGGGGGGGGGGGGGGGGGGGGCAGGCGTTAGACTAAACGCGGATAGACGTTAAGTGTTAAGTGCTTTCTGTTGGGCAACGGAAGGAGTCTCGACCTCGTCTCTCTCTTTCCGTCTGTCGCTCCTGCTGTAGATACATTTATATGACTGTAACATCACCACGGCAACATCCTAATCACAACGGCACATCACTGTGGCTGTCCGCGGAGGAGGAGGAGGAGGCCTCCTTCCTCACCATCATTCACAGTTCATTAAAGCTTCTCGACTGTTTAGCTCTTTAGGAAACAGTACTCTGACATTAATCTATTACATGAAAATAAAACACTCATGTTCTTGTTTTCCTCTATGTAACCGTGTGTGTGTGTGTGTGTGTGTGTGTGTGACACCCAGGTGAGTATTTACACGTGGCCGTGCGTCCGTGACCGTTTAGTATATTTACATGTTAAAAAGGACGCTGAAGCGCTCGTTTGCCTTCTCGGGTTTTCCCGACTACACAGCGAGCAGAAGGGAAGTCGATGGCGTCCGCGTGTGCAGAGGTCCCAGGAGACTCCGCCCCCTGTGATACCGTCTCTCAGTTTAACCCCCCCGTAAGGAGCTGGAGGGTCCCGGCTTGGTTCCATCGGCCGGCAGCGAGTTGCGCTCAGCAGATGACCGGGACCCCGTCGGTGTTGAAGATCATGCCGGTGGTGGGTTCGTAGGTGCCGGCCAGGTAGTAAAGGTCCTCGCTGTCGGCGTAGCGCCGCGTGTGGGTCATCTGCTCGTACTCCTCCACGCTCACCACCAGGCACTTGTGGCTGACCGTCTGCACGTCGTTCTCGTCGCTGTGAGAAGACTGGTAGAGGGCGCGCTGCGACCCGTGCACAGAAACAAAAGCGTCAAAGCTCTTTATTTCTACTTAAACCCACAACAGCAGACGAGAACTGAACAAAACAAGAGGCCGGGTGACAGAAGCGCCTTGTTCTCTCTCTCACCTCCATGAAGTCTTTCCTCTGGATGGACGAGTGCAGAGCTGCAGGCAGCGATTGACCGCACATCTGATCCCAGTTCTGCAGAGGACACACGGAAAGTTTGAGCAAGGGGAGACTTAAAAGGTCATGATTGCTTTTAAATTATATAGTAGCATAATAGATTGCAAAGAGGAAATAGGAGACAAATGGAGGAGGGCGGTTCTGTTGTGTTCTCTTAGAATTTGTCCTTTAGTAAATGATCCTTTGGTTTGGGGAAACGATTTAGTCAAAGACAAAATAAATGTACAACACTAAAGGCCTTCAGCCAGCGGCCATAGTGTCATAAAGTCATTAGAAGTATTCGGTTCAATCTCATAACTAATTCTGACAGAGTATTTCCTCAAGTTTCGTTCCTTAACACAATAACAAAGATGTTAAAGCTCGAGGGGGCAGATCTGATTTAACCGGTCAGTCATTTTTACACCTGGTTACAACACGAAGCAGCTCAGCCCGAAGAGATCAAAAGGTGAAAGGAGACTTGTTGGAGATCAAAGGTTGATCGGGCACAAGAGACAACGGTGGAAAGAAAAAGAGGCAGGAGGTATAAACGCTCATTGCCTGTTACGTTTGTGCGCGCGGCTCCCGGGCTCCTACCTTCTTGTCGGTGAGCTTCTTGCCGGGGTTGGTCTCCTCTGGGTGGTAGAACCAGTTGACCCTGACCACCATGTTGCTGCCCCAGGACTCCCACATGCTCTGGATGCGGCCGATGAAGGGCAGGTTGGGCCGCCCGGCGGACAGAAACACGGCGCAGTCCCCGATGCGGATCATCTCTCG
Source organism: Gasterosteus aculeatus (assembly GCF_964276395.1). Lineage (NCBI taxonomy): Eukaryota > Metazoa > Chordata > Actinopteri > Perciformes > Gasterosteidae > Gasterosteus > Gasterosteus aculeatus. The sequence goes on from NC_135699.1 coordinate 6,363,716, forward strand.
CCCGCGCACGATGGCCTTATAGAAGAGCTTCTTAGCCTTGCCCTTCATACCGCGTCTCTGGGGAGGTCAGAAGGGGACGGATTAGTCGCAGAGTGAAAAGAGTTGGTGTTTCTCTTCTTCTTCTCTTCATTTATACGAGAGATGTTTCTTCTCACCTGAGTGGGTTTTCCAAACCACTTCCAGAGCTGTCTGGCTGGAAGGAAAGCAGAGATTTTGGGCCTATTCTCCACGCTGGGAAGCCTCTGCCGTTTGGCCAGCTCCTTGGTTGTGGGGAGGTGGACGCCCTCCCTCCGCTTTGGTCTCCCCGCCTTCCCGTCTCCGCCGCTGGGCTTCGGTTTGGGAGGACGCCCCCTTTGCCCCGAGCCCTTCCCCGTCGCCGGTTTAGCAGGCTTGGTGGGCGTAGAAGGAGATGGAGAGGTTGAAGGCGAGGGAGATCGTGAGGGAGGAGACAGCTCTCCTTCCTCCACTCTGACCTCCACTTCCTCCTTCAGCTCTTCGCCCTCCTCCTCCTCCTCCTCCTCGTCTTCCTCTTCTTCTTCTTTTGCCTCTTCTTTCGGTTTGTCCTGTCCTGGAGGCGTGGCGACGGGGCCTGGCGGAGGCGTGAGGGTCCTCTCTTCATCTGAGCTGCAGGAAGAGTCGTCGGTGGAAGAAGAGGACGAGGAAGAGGACGACGATGAAGAGGAGGAGGAGGAACCGGAGCAGGACGAAGAGGACGACGAGCAACTCGAGGTGCATTTCTTCTTTTTCTTTAACTTGCCTTTCCCCCCTTCTTCCTCCGACTCCGAGCTGCTGCTGCTGCTCTGAGATAATTCTTTAACCTTCCTCTCGTCTCTTTTCTCCACCTGCTTCCTCTCCTCGTTGTTGCCTTTCTCCTCTCGCGAGTCCATCTTCTGTCCTCGGCCAGCACTCCCACGGCTCTCTGCCTTCTCTTTGGTCAGCACCGGTGCTTTCTCTTTCTCTCTCAGCCCAGGCTCCTTCTCCGGCGCCTTCGGCCTCGCCTTTAGCCGTTCCTGACTGGCTGTGCCTGTGGCGATGGGGGCGTGGTCTGCTCTGGCGCCTCGACCCTCTAGCAGCATCAGAGCCTTTGTCTTCTTGGTCTTCGGGGAGGTGACACCTTCGTGGTCGAGCTTGACGAGGGGCTCTGCCGTCTGGGGCTTGCGTCTCACCACCGCGGCCGCGTCACTCGTCCCCGGGTTGGGCTTGGGCCTGGAGACGGAGGCGGCGCCGGGCCTGGAGGACAGCTGGTCGGACGGCATCTTCAGTTTGGGCCTCGGAGCAGATGACGACGATGACGACGAAGGTCTGGGAGTCAGGGAGGAGCCCGGTTTGCCTGTCGACAGCCTGGATGTGGGGCCGGAGATGAGGGCGGAGCCGTGGCCGGGTCTGGAGCCGCTGTGGTGGTCCGAGGAGGAGGATTTGGGTTTGGGCGGAGCAGAAGGGGTTCTGGCGGTGGACAAAGCGCTCGGCTTGGGCGCGGTGGATGACGGTGCCGCCGCGGGTCTGGACACGGGCCTGTTGGTGGTGGGACTCAGGGCGCTGCTGCTCTCTCGCTCTCGGCGCTGGCTGTTGTACGAGTTGAGGTTGGGTTCGCTGTACAGATCCACGGTCAGGACTTTTCCGTAGGTGGAAGGGTAGAGGGAGGGGGGGAGAGCACGGGCTGGTTTAGGAGCAGAAGGCGGGGCTGAGCCGGCCTTCCTGACCACCGGGTTGGGGAGGGCGGGGTTCCCAGCGGGAGACGTGGTGGAGCTTTTGCGGCTGGGTTTCTCCTGGGTTCCCGTCGACGGCCGGGAGGCCGGTCGCGGCTTCTCCGGAGCGGCCTTCTGGACGGCGGAGGTCCTGTCCTGGGGGGGCTTGGATGGAGCCAAGGGTCTCTCTGTGGCCTGGGCGGAGGAAGATGGAGGATCCGCTTTGTCGCGGCCCTCTGGGTTCAAAAAGGTCTCTGAAAGAAAGGTAAGACCGCAAAAAGGTTTAAGAACTCCGCTGGTTTGGGGCAAATGTATGCATGTAAAAGTATATGAGTTTACATTGGTTACGCTGACATGTTCATTGTGCGACTTAGTGGTTCCGTAGCCTCACATGCTGAGTAACGAGCAAAACGTTCTGATTTGAAAGCATTGCACTAAGAACTGCTTGCCTAGTAGAAAGCAAGCCGGCGTCAGCGAATCCGAGATGCAACATGCCATTTATTACAGCAAGAGCAAACTCATTAAAGCGATATCAGAGGTGACAGCCGCGGTCAAATAGGAGTTTGATGAAAGATGCCTGTGAGGCGCAAGCCGTGTTTGGTGCAGTCGTTTTTTCTGATCGAAAAGAGATTCAAAGCCTTTCAGATTTGACCACCTTTCACTCGTCAGCAACAAACTGCATGTAGTGTTTCTATGCGTTTCTATTTCTAATAATCAACGTTAATAAGATAACTTTCATGTATTTCCTCCACCTGACGATCAGTGCATGAGACGATCTGATTCCTCTGCCTCCTTTTAGATCTCTAAATTACATTTTGCAAGATTCCAGACGATCTAACTGAGTGCCGGATCGCCTCCTCGGCTCTGATTGGACGTTTGTCGTTGGGGACCGGTGCAATCTAGTAAGAGCCATGAGAGGAACTTTTCACAGATTATCCGTCTCACGTACGAATGTAAAGTATCTGTCTGAGTTCCCAGGACAGGAACTCCGCTCTTCCATGATGAGCAGTCAGATAGTGTGAAAGTCATCTCTTATTTTATCACGTCGTGCCGACACGTTTGGCTCCAGAGTGTAAAATGAGGTCTTTTTCTGTTCCCATGGAATCACGCAGAGAGCATATCCCTCAAATAATTATTCTTTTGTTTCAGTTTTAGTTTATTTAATTTAATTTAATATTTCTATCTTATTATATTGTATATAATGTGTATCTTTTTAATCTTTTTTCTTCCCTGTATGATGCTGTGATACCAAAATTTTCCCTCTTGAGGGATCAATAAAGTATCTATCTATCTATCTATCTATCTAAAGCCGTGCTGGCAGTACTTAAAGTTCACTAGCTTTATCTAAAGCGCCCAGATGAAACATTTCATTGATAGTTTTTTACAGATTTGATACTTTTGGTCACTTATTGCTGTGAAACTCGTCACATCAGCGTCATCGTTGATTCATTAGTCAAGTAAAACCAGACCCGGAGGATATTATCCATTAGTAGGATAAGCAGTGGGTTGGTAATAACGATTATTAAGTGGTATCACACTAAAAGTCCAGATTAAAGCCTCATATAAGCCAACAAGAGCAGATCACTGTTGACATTCGGTAGATTCCAGAGGGAAGCAGTTAGATGAGCTCACCTGGTTTGGGTTTGGGTTTGCGACCAGGCTTTCCTTTGATCTTAGGCGCGCTCTCCTCCGGCTTTGCTGCCGCTTCTTTGCCCTCTTTGCTGCACTTGCGGACTTTCCTCCTGGAACAGCTGGCCACCAGCAGCGCGGGGGACGGCTCAGCGCCTGGACAGAAGCAGAGCGCCGTCGGGCTTTATGGCCTTTTCTGAAGATTTAAACTCGATGCTCTTCATGATTTCCTCATGACAGAGGCCATTAAAGCTGACCGGCGTCCTCAAAAAGGAGTAAAAAGAAAAACATGCCGCGCTGTTGTCGGTCACCTGCGAATCCTCTGATTGGATTGGGTTCTAACACTTAATACTCCGGACACGCTTTGGTCACGCGAACACACTCATACTGCTTTGAATCTGTTTACTGACAGTTTAAATTGAGATTCAGGGTAAGCTTGTCACGAAACCCAAATTATGACTTTGATACAATACCTGCCATAAATATTATCACCACACATAAAATATCATACCACCAATACGATACAGGTATATTTATCTAGAATAGTAACAAATAAATCATCTTTTTACTATTTTTAACACAAATGGCATTAATATTGGTATTATCCTTCAGCCAGATGTAAAAACTACAAGGCGCCATCATAGCGGTGATTATACACGGCTGTGTCATGTAGCCAAAGTACTGGCGTGTCAGTGACAGGCAGCAGTGTCAAGTATCAATACTACAAACATGCAAAACCATATTGTTTTTTAACGTACGGGAACCGCTGTACCTTTTTAGTATCAATACAGCGTGCAACATTAATTCAGGGACTTGTTACAATAAAAAGGAACATCAGCAGTAAAACGTTATTACACACTATAATGATTACACTATTAAGTAAAAAACAATACTCATTTGTCTGCAGTTCGATCCGAATAACATACTAATTGAACTATATATATATATATATATATATATAGTTCAGAGAGTAGCGATGTACCGGAATAGCTGTACGTTAACAGCCCTCTACCAGTAAAACACACAACAAGCACACACACACGGCCTAAGTCTGCTCAAACACACAGTCACACACACACACACACACACACATATATATATTATTTATTAACCACGCAGCGAGGGTAAGATGCAATTTAAATCACGTTGTGTGTGTGTGTGTGTGTGTGTGTGCGTGTCTGTGTGTGCGTGTGTGTGTGTGCGTGTCTGTGTGTGCGTGTGTGTGCGTGCGTGTCTGTGTGTGTGTGTGTGTGCGTGCGTGTCTGTGTGTGCGTGTGTGTGTGTGTGCGTGCGTGTGCGTGTCTGTGTGTGCGTGTGTGTGCGTGCGTGTCTGTGTGTGCGTGTGTGTGTGTGTGCGTGTGTGTGTGTGCGTGTCTGTGTGTGTGCGTGCGTGTCTGTGTGTGTGTGTGTGTGTGTGCTCTCACAGTGGATCTTGTAGTCCGGCGGCAGCAGTCTAATGTGTGAGAGGGGGATGCGGCCTGTGTCTCCGTCGTCAAACTCCACCGTGATGAGATCATCATTCTCGTCAATATCTGAACTTCCTGTTCACGGGAGGGAAAAAGGCTCAAAAGTAAACGGAGGCCAATCGATTTTGACCATTTAAGAGATAAAGAAACCTGTTCTAACGCATGTGTCTTTAATTGTATAACGCATCCGGTCACTTGCTCGCTGCAATCAGCCAAAGATCTTTTACATTTGTTTGTCCTTCCAGCTACAATTAAACTGTCAACGTAAGTGGATTACGGATCCCATCATGGACGGGACGGGTGTGTGTGTGTGTGTGTGTGTGTCTGTGCTGGTGCTGTACCGTTGACAACAGTGCCGGGATAAAGGCAGCGGTACTGCTGGCTCCAGTAGGCCGCGATGCGCGTTCCCTCCGGGAGGTAGCGCACCGACGGGGGCTTCACGTTGATGATCTGCACACATAGAATGCGTTCACACCGATTCAAATCAATCCAATGGAGCGTAACACATCATAGGTTCACTTTCCCAACGACACAAACTGTCCAAAAACATTTAAAAAAATGTTCCCGCCGCAATAGGAAGGTGGGAGTCTTGAGCCGGCCACAAATGCAGAGGACCGATATGTGCGAGTTCACTCACAGCCTCCTGCAGCAGCTGTTCCAAGCAGTAGATGTGTGGTCGGTTCCCCCTCTCCCCCTCCACCACCACACTGTAACTGCAGGGAGGAGATGTGGGAATCAGGGTCAAAAGTTTGAAGTCAGCAAGAAAAAAGGAGCCAGAGCTTTTAAGGACACAGTCTCAGGAGAGCGATCAGCTGTCTCTGCAGCGTGAACGGTCTCTTTGCCAGAGACGGGACTCGACCTTTAACCCGACTCTGAGCGCTCTGATGTGCAGCAGCAGCCCGGGGAATGTGTCGTCTCTTACCGACTGCCACTACGGCGCTTTGGCTCTGCCAAACACTGCTCGGAGCCGAGCGCAACTAATGCCCACACTCCCCTGGAATATTAATCCCGTCTGAACGGGGCTTTGCTGTTTGTTTTCTCTTAATTAAGCCACTCCGGATTTGAGCATCAATAAGTTCTAAATGAAATGTTTTTATGTTTGTGTGAAGTGTTATATGTTTAGAGGAATCGTTGGCCATTCTAGAAGACGTCATATTGGCTTTTATCGTATGCAGTACAAAACCCAAATGGGAAAAAAACCTCGAGTTGGGCTGCTGTTTTTTACTTCCAGTTTTTATGGGGCGAGCTAACCGTCAGTAGGCTTTGAGCTTTCAAAGCAAACCTCATTTAAAAGGAGCTCAGCAAGGTCCTCGTGGTTTGCACCTGCAGACGCAGCTTTAGTTTGAATGTCTGGGGGTTCTTCACATATCATCTTCCACCAATGTGCTGCTGACTCCAGTACTTCTCAAATCAAGGACACCAAACTTCAGCAGGGACAAAAACTGGAGCACCCTGATTGATAGCGACAGCGCTCACAGGTGCGCTTCCACTATTAGAGGCTGCGGTTCATTGGAAGGCGTACTCACATGTCAGGGGAGTGCACAGTGTTCACGTGTCCTGCGTACAGTAGCTGGTCGTCCATCGGGATCAAAACTCTGAGTCCGTCCACCAGGGAATCGTTATCCAACACACACTGCACCGGAGCTGAACACAGCGACACGGGCAGTGAATGTCGACTGTTGGAGGCTACGTCTGCTAGCAGTAGCGGACACGTGTGTGTGTGTGTGTGTGTGAGCGTGTACTGACCCGGCGCGGAGGAGCTCTCCGACACGCTGGTGCTGCGCGGTGGGACCAGTTCGTCCTCGCTGAAGCTGCTGTCCTGGTTGGGCTCAAAGTCTTCGTCTGCCGCCATGCTCTCCATCAGCCGGCTAACCGCCCCTCTGGAAGGCTGACAAAACAAACCCCCCCGTCATCGTGCAATTCTGCACGGGTCCGTCTGCGGCGGCCCGCTGGACGAGCAGGCGGACGCGCCATGAATGGACTTTTTCGAAGCGAAGCGGTAACATATTACAACACGTATGCTGTTGGATACACATTCTTTTCTCTGCTGTTCCACCACCACCAAGAGCTACGCACACACACACCTCCGCGGCCTTTACAGTTTCCAAAACAAGCTCTGGTTGTGGCTGGTGGCAGATGGAGAGTAAAGCAGCCCTTTGGCTGAAATAACACGTTGCAAAGAAGGAGTTTACTTTTTTTTTCTCACCAACTGAACAAAACCGTGAGAACAACAACAACACAAGCGTTCACATCACAATGACAATCACCGTGTGTGCGGGAAGCAAAGGGGCCACATTCAGGTCCGACGTTACGGTTTCGTCCTCCGTTGTTTTGAGATCTACATTGACAGCTGATCCATCATCCTACTGACCTCTCTGACCTTCGTCTTTGCTTTCGGCTGGCTCTTGCGTCCCGGGCTGAGGCTCAGCGGCGCAGCGAGGTCTGTGATTGGACTGCACAGCGCGGACGGGCTCACGGGCAGAGGAGAGTCCTTCGGCTTCTTTTTCTGGTTTTCAAAAGTCACGACACAAAGAGTTAAACACGACTGGCTGGGCCGAGGATGTAGAGGACAGATTTACACACACACACACACGTTGCCAGGCTGCCTGCAGTTGTCCCTTCTTGTCAGCAGACAGCAGGGTAGTGCTGCTGCGACTGAAGTACTAGGAAGCCCTGCTGACACACACACACACACACACACACACACACACATATATATATATATGGGAGAGAACCGGAGTTTGAGGGAGGAGGAGAGTACAACAGTAACAGAGAAGAAAAGGAGAGCCGGAAAAAAAAGGAGAGAAACACAAGTCTTTTTGGGTTTTTTTCTTGATCTTCTCAGTTGGTGATTAACAAGCGGAGGAATTATTGACACACTTTCACCACATCTTTCCCCTCTCGGCTGGGCGGCGAGGGCTTGGGTCTGGAGGCCGGCTTCGGGGGGAGCGGTGGGGCCGAGCCGGTGGAGGAGCTCTGACCGGTGGAAGCGGATGTCGACGCAGGCAACTGACTGGCCGAGGTGGCGGTGGCGGCGGCGGCATCGTGGAGGAAAATCCTCTCGCTGCGTCGCCGGGTCCAGCCCTCGTCCTCGCTGAAGCCGCCGAACCCGGAGGGGAGGTCGAGGCTGTACGCCCGCGGTGAACGCGGCGCCGGCCGCGGTTTGGGCAGCGGCTTGCGTTTGGCCGGCAGCGCGTCGTCTCGCTTGCAGGGGCTGGTCTGCTCGATGCGGCGGGTTGCCGGGGGCAACAGGGGGAGCTCCGGGGCGGAGCGTTTGCCGTGCAGCAGAGAGGGGAACTTCCTCAGACGCAAGTCCGACCCGGAGTCCGACCACTCGCACTCGGACGACCCTGACCGAAGAGAGGACGGGGTCACATGGTGTGCAAACGCTTCTTTTACTCGCTCGCACACACAAACTGTACAGAAAATAAAACATGCGGCCAGTAATAAACTCAGGCTTTTTTAAATCAATAACTCTGCAAATAGGACTATTGATCCATTTTAAACTAATACATTATTGAAGATCAGAATCACTAAATGCAGCCTGATGTGAAAATAAATTAATATTTAACCAAGAATCAATAATATAATCCTTAACAAGCGCTCGGGCAGTGAACCCGCTCAACCGCAATGAAATAAAAATAAATCACAATTATAGACTGGAAAGGTGTCGGGGGAATCTGTGTAATTAGTAAAAGTAGGATCGTTTGTGCAGACAACAAGATGCAGAGCAGCCGGTTTCAATAGAAGGAGGAAAGCCACATAACTTCATCTCGTTGCTCCTCCTTCAAATAATAAGGTGATCCATATTCATCGTGGTTATTGGCACAGAAATGGTGCTCAAGCAGTTTCACCAGTTTATACCCAGAGTACTTTGCCTGCTGCGTTGTTTGCCGTCATGGAAAAGGCTCAACGGAGTGGAGCTGACGGGAAGCGCACTCGCCGCAAACCTGGCCAGCAGACCGAGGCCGCTCTCCTCACAGCCGCCACCGTCGTCCGAGTCAGACTCGGCCTCGTAGTCGCCTTCGTCCTCTGACGTTTCTGTTTCAGAGAAAAGACGATCAGCTCAGAGATGACCGCGGCTGCAGCATTGGTCCGGGCCAAAGGTCAAACCACTTCCTACGTCCTACAAAAGGACATGAATTGACATGTGTTTTTAAGACAAACTAAATACAAAGACTACATTGAAGCCTGGACTTAACAATAACCGAATGATGTATATTCACTGACTCTCACATATCGTTAACATTGGAGAGAAAGATCTGCTGTCCGAACCGCTGACCTCACACTGTATTGCTGTGTAAGCAAGATACTGCAGGAAAAAGTCAGATTAACCACAGACATGCATGTGAGCCACAGACACACCAAGTCCATTATCATGTATTATTTATACCTATATAAAAATAAAAGCTCAGGGGAATGTGACACATGGAGAAGTGAAGAACTGCTTCCTTCAAGTCGGACAGGCCAGCACACACACACACACACACACACAAAGGCAGAAGTGCACACCGCAGCAGACTGCAGGTTAGCGGTTTGTTGCAAGTCGTTAGCAGTTAGGTCGATAGCAACAGAGAAGCATTTCTTTAAAGGTTAGAGTGTTAACATTGTGGGTGGGTTCACAGCACAACATCCCTTCATATTTCTCGTCCTAATGACATTGCCGGCCATGAGAAATAAGCTATCGTTTGTAACGCTGAGCTGAAAATAGGCGTTTTGCACCACTATCTGGTTGGAATCTGAAGTCAAACCAAAGGAGGACTAAAGGATGTTCAGGGGATGTTAAGTTAAGCTTCCGCCAATAAAATGAAACGGTTCAACTTTGCTGTGAAAAAGAACAAAAACACTAACTTTTTTCTAGTGTGCGTTGTACTGTGACTCCACCGTGTGTTAACTGAAGCAGGCAGACGGTACAACAAGCAGGCACTGAGAGGACAGCCCTGTGAGGCCCCTTGGTATGTTGGTATGAGGTTTGGTAACCATGGCTACATCCTCTTTCCCAGCACAGCATGAAAAAAGTCTTCCCATAAACCTTTGCAAGCCATCAGGAGACATAACGTTGGGTAGGTGGAGGTGGCCACAGCATTGAAAAGCTTTTTGCTTCATAACCATAAAAATACAAAGTTTAATATAAAAAAAGTAAATCTGTGTATTTGGTTCAATTTCAGCACGGTCCATGTTAGCAGTTAATAAAGCATAGAGGAAGGGGCACTTCCTACTTACAGAGCAGGCGACAGGGGTGTGGCCTCAGGGCAGGGCGGGGCAGCGGCGAGAGCGCGGCCTAACCGTAGCGTAGCCCGGCCTGAGCTGAGCTTAAGTCAAGCTTAAGCGAGGCTTTAGCCACTAGCTGCAGCGAGGCAGCGTAGGCTGAAGGCTGCGCTAGTCCTTGCCAAGCTTCTGTAATGCAGCAGCAGCAGCACAAGCACATGGAACAGGCTGAGAGACACTCAAAGCATTATGGGTAGGACAAGGAGGGGGGAAGGGAAAGCAGCTAAGGGGAGTGAGGGGGGGTGAGAGGACTGAGCAAGATGTCAGAGAGAGTAACAGGGAAAAGGGTTATTTGAAGGTTTAGTAGACACAGAGGAGGCGCTCTATTGTCCAAATATCCCCAGCATCAAATACGATTGGTGCCGTCAAGAAGTTTAGAATGACTTGTGATGCATTTATTTCCCCCACATCATCCAAACAGTAGACCACATCATCAATAAACAAGGTAAATCTAACAGATATCTTCACACTTCTCTTGGTTTTATGACCGTTTAACCTGACCAGGAAATAAATGAGTCATCTTGTCCCATCAGAATCAGCTCTGTGTGCGTGGAAATAATCTTTTACGTATTTAGGTTTCAATATTCCCAAATGTAACAACAGTGTTTTTTCAACCTTTGCCAGAAGGACCAGAAGGGATATTTGACAAACAGAGCAGTCTAAAGGACGTGTGAGGTGCAGCTGGACGGACGGACAGACGGACAGACAGATGAAGCAGACACAAGGACCACAGCGCTTCGCTTTCTGTGCCAATCAAATCAACACCTTTAATAAAGCTTATAGGTACCAAACTGCAATACAACTTTATGAAAGAATCTCACAATTCACACAATTTTTAATATACAAATGCTACAAAAAACGTTTTGCAATCCAGGCAATTAAAAAAAGAAAAACACCATATAAATATGGAAAACTCTTTTTCTGTTTTTAAAAAGGCGACTCTGTAGAGAAGCCAGCAGCAGCGAGCGAGGTAGGGATCGTCGAGCTCTAAAGCGCGGTCTGAAGCCAGCCGCCTGTGCGAAACGCAAGCGCAGGCGCACGCCGCCACGAGGCGCTAAAGACACATTTCTGTCGCGCTGCACAGCGAGGGGGGCGAGGAGCTGTAAGATTTGGTCAGTAACCTTGGTCAAAGGAGTCGTCGGAGGAGCTGAGTCCCGCTTCCTCCAGCAGCAGCGATAAGTGCTTGTGTTTCTTCTTCTGAGTCTTTTGGCCAGACAGCAGGGACGTCGGCGACGACGTCGATCGCCTCTTCCTGGTCGGGTCGCCGTGAGAACGCGTCCCTGAGAGAGGGGGCCAGCCCCCCCGAGCGGAATTGTGCTCCTCTGAATCTGAGTCTGGCGCAGAGAGAGTGCGGTTAATGACTGATGAGAAGAGGGGGGGCAGGAAACGATTTCTCTGCACCATCAGGGCTCTTCAATCTACACCTGGATCCGGTAGAATATTTTAAACTCTGCTAACCAACATAACTAGATGACCTAATGTTCTACCAATATTCAACTACCACAAAATAGTAGTACAATGTCACCTGCAGAGGCTTGTTTGGACTCTTTTCAGTCTAATTAACCTCAGGTCAAGTGGAACACGTTTAGCCTTGAACTAACCAGAGTCTGATTTTAAAGGATAAGTGTGGCGTTATTGGATAGATGTAAAACTGTGTTTTGATGAGTAAACATTACTTCTCTAACAGCACGAGTCACGTGAAGCCGTATTGTTCAGATACTCACTGTTGGAGCAGCTGCTGAGCTCCGATCTCACCGGAGAGAACGGAGCCGTGTTCTTCTGACCTTTCACCTTCCGGGGAGGCGCCGAAGCGGAGGCCTTGGGGGCCGTCTTGTGTTTGCCCGCTTTGGCGGGCGGGTGGATGCCGCGCTCCTTCACCCGACTCTCCGCCGACTTGCCGTTGGACTTGTCCAACTTGAGGTTGGGGGCTTGAGGTTTGCGCGGAGCGCCGAGCTGAGAGAGCGAGAGCGCTCTGTCGAGGTCCGACGCCAGCTGCTCCTGCTCACACACGTGAGCACGCTTCACCTTCAACGCCGCCAAAAAACACACTGTCAATCCCTCCGAACACTGGCGACACACAGCAGACAACATCAAAACATGCACATGCTAAGATCACTACCTCGAGGCCGTGACTGGTGGACGGCTCAGAGTCATTCCAGCTCTTCTTCTTCTTCTTCTTCTTCTTTTTCACCATCACCCCTCCACTTCCCGCCTCGGTCTCCTCTTCTTCTCTGGACAACCGGAACTTCTTCCTCTGTCCATCCCCAGCTTCAGAGTCGTCAGAGTATTGCACCGTCCTACCCGCCCTGACACACAGGGACATTTTTACTTTATTTGCACGGCCAAAAAGCAAACAAGCAAAGCAAACAACGAAGGATGGCTGAATGATGAATTAAAGCGGAGGTCTCACTCACTTTGCAGGCCTGCTGTCCAGTTTGGGAGGTGTCGCCAAGTGCTTCCTCTTCCTGGGTCGTCCTCTGCCCCGCCTGGTCAAACTCCGCCTCTCATCCTCCTGCTGCTGCCGCTCACTGACACATGCACAAAAGGAGTTATGTGTGTGTGTTTTGTCTGCACAACTGTCGTTTTCGTGTGTGTAATAATAGCACGGGTGCGACTGATGCATCTTGAATGTGCTAATTGCAGTAAGAACGCAAGCTCACCGCTTGTCTCTGCGTCTCTGCAGCTTGCTCAAATCTCTCTGCTTCTCCTTGTACGTCTTCTGCAGCTCGGCCAGGCGGACGCGGTATTCCACTTCCACCGCGTCCAACACGTCCACGGACATTTTACTGTACAGCTGCAGAGAAAAGAGAGGAAAAGGGGTCACGACATTTCACTAGCTGACGTTTTCCAGCTCTGGGTGACACGTTTGGCTTCAGGTTACCGGCTCTTCCTTCCTCTGCCTCCAGCTGTACTTCTTGTTGGGGTCCAGAGTTCTGGGCAGGTCAATGTGGGACTGTTTCTCGATGGCCTCCAACAAAATCTGCCTGCTCGCCTTCAATAGATAGTCCAGACCCTCTAACGTGATATCTGAATGGGATATGGAGGATGTTAAACCATTAGACATAGAGAAAATAAAGCCTAACCCTCTTTACAACCAATTTGATATGATTTTTATTCTCTTCTTTGATTTAAACTCATCTACTCACCTTGCTCCAGGCGAATGTGTTCGATCTCGCGCTGGGCCATTTGGCTAAGCAGGGCCATCCCCTCCAGCGCCACCATCTCCAGAGCACCCGTGCTGCTGCAGTCTGCCCCCATGGGAGCGCTGTCTATCGGCGCTATGAGCATCAGCGTGGGTGGGGTGTTGGGCCGGGCCTCGGCCATTTCACTTGCCGCCAGCAGAGCAAACAACCCGGCCATGGGATCCTCCAGCAGGAGCGGCGAGTCAGCGGTTGGAGGAGGAGTTTCTTTGACACTTTCTCTGCTGCTGGGAGTGTGCGACCCGGTCGGAGTGGCTGGCCGCTCGTGCTCGCACGCCGCGCTGGGGATTTCTCCCAGCGGCCGATGCGTCTGAGACGGCTCCCGGCGTTCTGAATCCGCGGCGACGCACGAGGGGTATTGCTCTGGACCGTCGGAGACCTCTGGTTTAGGCTCAGCTTCTGTGCGTGGAGGAGGCAGTGGAGGGTATGCCGCCCGACAGGACTGAGATGACGCCTCCATTTTGATTTGCCCCGTGTCCTTCTCTTCCTCCCGGACTTCCTCCCGTCTTTCACCCTGGAGGCGGGGAGGGCTGGGGGCGAGCAGAGGCGGCGGTTGGGACTGGGGCGCCGGGGCTTCCCCATCCTCCTCTCGGTCCGGTCTGGCCAGCGCAGGGCTGCAGCTCCGGCGAAGAGGGCCGACGGCTTGCGGGGTCACGTCGAGCCGAGGCTGCTCCACATCGAGTTCCTGCTTGAGGAAAGATCCCGTCTTGGACGACTCGAGCTTCTGCGGCTTGACGTCTGCGTCCAGCAGCCTGGAGTGGAGGCGGGCCGAGGGCAAAGGGGCGGGGGAGCGATGGGGGGGGACAATTTCTGTGTTTGCCGCTGTGGGAGCTGGGATGTGAAAAGGGGGGAAAGGGGAGCTGAATGGGGCAGTGATGGACTGGTAGGGATAACCAGGAGGGAGATCTGTCATCATAGTAAAGCAGAAATAAAAAGGAAGTTAAGGAACAATAATAAATGGACACAGTCATGCAAACGGCTGACGTAGCCGTTACTCCAACCGTCTTCACTGGTTTGAACGATCAAAGCTACAGTGTCCGGTAAACACCCGGCTAAATACAAGACGTTTCAGCACAAAGGTCAATGATTGAGCTGAAAAAAAACACCTGTAAAGAGAAAAAGTCCATCTAAACGCCGATTGGATTCCTCCAAACTCACCAGCGTAGATGCCTTGAAAGGGTGCAGAGTCCGGCTTCTGTCCCTCTCTCTGCTCCCTCCGTCCCACCTCCAGCTTAGGGCGCCGCGGCGAGCACGTGGGCGGGGAGGCTGAGCGGGGGTGAGGCTGTTGAGGCAGGGGCGGGTGAGACGACACTCTCTGCCCGTCGTCCTCCCTCTTGAGGCCGGTCACCGGCGAGGCGAACAGGGGCAGAGGGCCGAAGGAGGAAGTAGACGGGGTCGGCGAGCGGGAGAGGACGGGAGGTTTGCGCGGGTGCAGGACGGGCGAGCGGGACGGAGAAGACACGGAGGAGGGCCGAGGTTTGGGTTCAGCGTGCCGCTTCTCCGCTTTGTCTTCCATCTCCGGCCGGTGCTCGCTGGCCTTTAAGCGCTCCTGAAACACAAACCGGAGGGGAGGCGGCTTTGACAGCGTGTTTGTATGATGCGACACACTCCGCTCCAGGGTACAAATATCAGTGAGTGGTTGCATTGTTCTGACTTCCCGGCCCGTCTTCTCCTGCAGCTGCAGGATGTGCTGTGTGAGCGGCTGTTTGCTGAACGTGCTACACAACTTTACGACGGCATTAAACGTGTGAAAGGTGTACATCATCTCTGGGAAAGGACTGGCTCAGTCTTTTCAACGGAAAAGGGACCCGTTTTAAAAAGAATGGCCACATTGGCGCAGTGGGTTCAAGGGGCCACTGACAGGAAATGTTGGGAAGTGAGATATGTGCCCTATTGGAGTGTGCATTCCTCTATAAAGCAGAGATCAATGTGTGTATTGTTGATGTGATTTGTGTTTATGATATCTTGCCCATAAAAAGTCTGCTGCAGCTGCAGGACAGCTGGGTTTTACGTTTGTGGACACACACCACATTCACGCACAGGCATGCAAACATGTCGCAGTCGGACGATGTGCAGCTATTGGTACGTGTGCATTCAAACGCATTAGGTCCACTTACGACTAGCTGTGCGTTCCTCTGCAGCTCCAGGACCTGCGCCGTGTGCTGCTGGATCATGAGCAGCTCCTGTTGCCGCAGCATCTGCTGCTGCGAGAGGAGCTGCAGCTGTGCCGCGTGCTGCAGCGAGCTGCCTGCTCCGTATACCCCCGACCACATCGGGGCCCCGCGCTCAAGTACGTCGCCTCCTGTGGAGCGACGGGGGACGAGGGGTGAAACTCCGCCGCTTGAGCGGCGTATTTACGACATATCGAGAAACGAAGACAGAATTTCCCTCAACCCCCGAGGGACGGCAGACATCAACCTTCTGTTGCAGCGGCTCCCAAGTGTTTTTGTGAGACGGATCTCCCAACAGCCTTTCAGATCTACTACCCCTTCATCAACGCCACTTATATGGCTCTAATTACCTTCATTTGAAAATAATTTGGGTTGCTGCTCTCGCTGACAGAATCTGTCAGTATGCTATCGCTTAGCGACCGCTCAGCTAACAGCTTCAGGAGGCTTTCCTCATTAAAGTACCCGGCAATTAAAAAGCTGCGTTCTGTACACACTGCAACATAGTACAGAGTACATCTTCATGACGACACGCTAGTAGTGTGTGGTAACGTCTTCAAGGCTGTGTGAAAATATGATCACTGCAGTTAATCCATTACCTTTAGTTAACTATTTCAACAACATGGCCAAGTATCCCTTGTTGAGGTTCACTGCTCTGTTTAGGTTTTATTGCTTCTCTTCCTCCTTAATTACAAGGAGAATCCTGTTTCAAGTACCTCAAAGCGTTTTCCTGTTGGTGCTGTAAAGCAGCAGAAAGCAAAGAGCTACTGGTACACGGTCCACAATGAAATATGGATGCTGTCAATCTAGTTGGATATAGTCTCATTTGTTGACAGGGATTACCAGTACTAACATCTGTTTCGAAATGAACATGGCAATAATTTATCTTTTGCCAAAAAGCAATAAATAGCCATTTTAATAAGCAAACCAAAAGCATGCGCTCATATTTGAGAGTTGCGCGCGCACACATACAGACAGAGAACGCTTTCATACCGTAGTGTGACAGGTGTTCAGTGGGGATGACTATTAGCTGTCCAGACTGTGGGTCCCTGGCAAACTGGTAGTGAGGGGGCATGGAGCCCTGTAGCGAGGGGGGGTAGCCGGGAGGGAGGGTCTGATGGAGTGAGGGAGAACCCAGGCCTGAATGAAGAAGAAAAGAAAGTGTCAGAAATGTGCAGTACTGGAAAGAAGTTTAAAAAAAAACCTCACATAAGTGTGTGAGTGTAAGAATATGTGCGTGAGTGTCTTGAAGCTGTTATTTCTGGAGCGTTGGAGGAGCAGGAATGTCCTGCAAATATCAAGAATGTCTGTGGGCCTTGACCCCATGCAGGCTGCAGCTGCAGGATCAGCCTCCAGACAGACGGACGGTCGCCCGCTCCTGCTGCACCAATCGCAAAAGGCCCCACGGGCGCACGTAGAACTTTAAAAAGCATGCCGCGCTCCGGTGTTGAACCCATTTAGACTCCCTAGTCTTAAGCACCAGGTTAGATAACGCAGCTGACAAGGCAGCAAGACATTAATGCTCAGTGAAAAGGACAAGAGCTGCTGGTACTACGGCTCTGTGTGCCGCTCTGCTCTACTTGTCCACATCTGTCAGTCTACTTAGTGGATACGTAAAGTGGCGGCCGGCATGAAGGTCATCCATCTGCGACACGTGAACTTTTGCATTTGACGTGCTTGTGTGCTTGCTGTAGTCTAAAAGCCACAGACATTCAGATTACGATCACATAGAACTTTGCAATGTTTAAAACGTTACACTTTAAAATGAATTGGCCGTGATACACAACTTGTCACAATAAATGTTACGGGCACGTTGGCCATCAAATAACAAAGAGCATAAACAAACAGTAAATAAAGTCACATGTACGGCCACATACTGTATGGGGAGCTGGACAGCCAGACTGGTGGGGCTCCAGGTCGGGGCATCCAGGGGTGAGAGGTCAGAGTTGAGGGGTCGGGAGGCCATCGTCCCGCCCCTGCCAGGGCCGCCCCTCCTGTGACCATGAGGTTGGGGGTCATGAGGCTGGGTGTCATCATACTGCTGGACATGGGGGCCGGGTGCATCTGAGTGAACTCCGACAGCTCCTTGGACTCTCTGGATGGAAACCAGATTATTATTTGCCCGAACACTTTAGGAACAAAAAGTGATGCAATAGAAAAAAAAAACATTTTTTGGGCAACTTTTTACCGGAGCACTTTCTCCTGCTCGCGCTCCAGCCGGCTGGCCAGCAGTCTGTCGTCGTGGAGATGGCTCCGGTCCTCCCCGCGCTCCTCATCTATAATGGGTTCATGCACAGATAAAGACGTTTAGGAGCTGCATCCCTGGAGTGTTTCAACCCTGAACCCAAAACGAACACGCATCACAGAAAAGAACACAAACCGTGACAGAAGACAGACGGGACGGCCGAGGGAAGAGGAAGCAATAATGTGGCGAGAAGTGAAGAGACGAGCGAGGGTGTCAGCGGGGGGCAGGAAGGAAAGTTGGCGCTGGCTTTATAATGGTGACACTACACAGGACGTCAAAACAAGAGAGTGGACGGTGTGTGCACGCGTAGCGTACAAAGACACACGGCGTGACAGCGCTCACTCCGTGTGTCAACTTATCAGTTAATAGTCTCGTGCCACAGGAGACGTGTAAGCACACCCCTAATGTCTCTATGCAAACACACACACACACGCGCACGCTTTCTATGAAGGGCAACGGCAAAAGACAGGAGATGGAGGGTAGCAGCAAAAAGAAATGTAAGGAAAGCAGCAGCATTAAACCAAGCAGTCCAGAATAAACATGAGCATCTCCTCCTTGCCCCCTTTGCCGCGAACCCTGAAGGTCCCCCAAGCAGCAGAACGCTTTTATACAAGTGTGCTGAACCGCTCCAGAAGCGCGCGCTGCTGTGTGTGTGTGTGTGTGTGTGTGTGTGTGCGTTGCTCTGTAAAGGGACAAGGGACTTTAACAATCCCTGACATGTTTCGCAGGAAAGGTTTCAAGACTGTTACCAAGGTTACAGGGAGCCTGTCCCACATGCTATCCTCTCTGCATCAGTAAGCCAGCGATTAGCGCTGCACATCCCCTCTCTCTCTCTGGTTCTCCCTCAATCTCACACTCTTTCCACTTATTCCAGACCTGCCTCTCTCTTCCCGTCTATCAACCCATCAATCTACAGCCATCTCTTCGTTTTTAATCATTCGACTTTCCACCTTCTCCCTCCTGCTTTCCTCCACCATCCATCCATCCATCTATCCAATTGTGTTTTCTGCATTAATCCTGCACTGCTTCTTAAGAGCTCTTCTCAAGAGTGAGGGACTGACGCTACAACACCAATCACTCTGCTCTAGCAAGAAAATGAATAAACGCCCACAACATAGACACACAAGAGAGAGATCCATTGCTTAGCAACGCACCCATGGTCTTATTGTAATTCAAGGCTTGTTTGTAGCTTTTAGCAGCACTCTGTAATGACATGTTTAATGCAGAGAGGTTGGTGGGGTTGGGAGAGCTGAAGAAAAGAGTGGAGAAAGAGCAGGGGGCCTGAGGTGGGATAAGGAGGGAGTGACGCTACAAAGGCTTTCTCAGAGAGGAAGGAAGGGCGGGGAACGAGTGAGGCATTCAGCGCAATGAAGAGAGCAAGAGACGCAGAGCGGGGACGAGGGGCTGAGCTGTAAGAGGACAGAAAGAACACGGAGCCGAGGGAGGAACAAAAACGAGGGGACAGGCGGAGAGCTGGAGAGGGGCCACTGTAGCCGAATGACCTTGACGTACAAGAATGGGGCGCTGTATGGCAGGAATTGCTATGCAGCACAGAGAGCCGACAGACTCGCCAAAAGGAGCCTTTCAACAACATACAACCCACGACATAATTAGTAATTTGGGGAGAGAAAGGGGGGGGGGATTCTAAGTTGAGAATAAAGACCTCAAAGTCAATCAGGGCCCGAGGAAACATGTCTGATCCAAAAGAAAAGGAATCCCCCATCATTCATGGGAAACAAAATGAGGAGTCATTTGACTGAGAGGATCTGTATTCCCCGCACAGTCATTCTGGGAGACAGTTCAACGCAGAAGCAAATAGATTAAATATTTCAATTAAAAAAGCGCACACTTGATTTAGCCAGAAAAATTCAAATACAAAATGACTTGTGTGATTGAGTGAACGTCACCAAGGGCCTCAAACTTGTCTCCACTGAAAATGCAGACGGCAACAATCACAGCCCAACATACGGATTTGAGTGTTTTTTGGCACTTTACCTTTAATGGCCGATTGCAGCAGGTTCCTCTGAGTGTCCGAGGGGCCCCCGCTCGGTTTGCTGGTGCTCCCGCTGTCTCTCTGCCGGGCCACGGCCACAGCGATGCCCACCGGAGGGTGGCGCACCTCCCCCTCGCCCTCCCGGCCAAACGAGCGGGCGCTGTCCGGCCGCTCCTGCTCCCGCTTCAGCTGGGGAGGCACCCGCAACGCCGCACCAGCCGACACCCTGTCCCTCTCTCGCTCCCTCTCCCCCCTCTCTCGCTCCCTCTCCCCCCTCTCTCGCTCCCTCTCCCCCCTCTCCCGCTCCCTCTCTTTTTCCCGCTCCCTTTCTTTATCCCTCTCCCTTTCGGCATCCATCCCGACGTTGGCCAGACCCCCGAAGGGCCCTCGCCCGTCCGCGGCGTGCCTGGCGGACCCGGGACCCTCCGCAGCAAAGTTGCCGCTGTACTTAATCAGACTCTGCATGGCCGACACCTCGGTGGGATCCGACCCGGCGCCCCCCCCGCCTCGCTCTCCCGCCATTGCCCCTCCGGGTCGGTAGACGGCCGACGGGTCGAGGTAGCGTCTCTGACTGCCCTCCTCGCCTGCGCGCCCAATTGCGTGCTGGGAGGGGTGTGTCTGCGGGGAATGGCAGTGGGCAGAGTGTGCGTTGTTGCCGGGCCGGTGGGCGGCGTGGGGGGAGTGGGACATTTGTGTGCGTTTCGGCTGGCTGTGGGGAGAGGAGGAGAGAGTGTGCGCGTGTTGGGCTGCCAGGGCCGCCATGTGACTGGTGGCATAGTTGGCTAACGGGCTGATGGCGTTCCACTTAGGCTCCGCCCCTGCCCGCTCTATGCCCAATCGGATTGAGTGTTTGGAGGCGTCCCTGGTTTCCGGACTGAACCGTGATTGGTTGGAGGGATACGACGCGTCCTGGCCACGTTTAGCAATGGAGCCATTGGAACAGATCACAGAACCTTCCTCCCTTTGATTGCTTGAATCGCTGGACTGGGAGAGACCGGGATGCTCCATCGGGCTCCTGTCAGGGAACCTGTAGCTCTCCCTCTCCCGGTTTCTCTCCCGCTCCCGGTCGCTCTCCCGTTCCCGGTCCTTGTGTTTGTTGTCACGGGCCTGCGAGGCGATCTGGATGGGCCCGACCCGCTCGTCGTAAACCTCCACGGAAGGCACATACGTCGGTGCGCTGACCCGCTGCTCTCTCATCGACTCTCTGGGGGTGGACGGGTGAGGCGGGCCGGCGGCGGAGGGCTGAAGCGCCGGAGGGAGGGCGTAGGAGACGTGGAGGGTCCCGGCCGACGGGGCGCCGGCGTCATTCCTCCGCTGTCTGTCCGTGTGAGAGTTTGAGTTGGCGTTAGAGTTGTAGTTGTGGTGGGGTCGAGAGCCGCCCTCCTCCTCCCCCCGACCCCCGCGGTCCGTTTCTGCTCCATGAAACCTCCCTCCCCCGCCCGAGGGGAAGGAGTGCCGTGGGGGTGACGGCAGGGATCTGGGCTGCACAGCGGAGGGCTGTGGGTGTGGCTTCTGCTCGTGGGGGTGACGATGGAAGGGCCAGCGGTCTCTCTCCGTGTCCCGGTCCCGCTCGCGCTCCCGCTCGCCGCTCCTCGCTCTGCGCTCCTCCTCGCTCCTCCCGTCCTGCGTCAGGTCCACCACGCTGTGCGGCCTTGGCTCCTCTCTCGAACGCTCTCTCTCCCTTTCCCCCCGATAAGGGCGGTCCCTACCCCCGTCCCGGGATGTCCTCTGGGGCGGCGTGGAGCTGGACGGGGCGGGCGGAGGAGCCGATGCCATGTGGGGAGGCAGCTGGCTCAGTGAGGCTGGCAGGTAAAAGCCCTCTGAAAAAAGCATAAAGACACAAGAGTCTGAAAACATGCAGAATAAAACATGCAGGTAGTAACATAAACCAACGGAACACCTGCAACTGTCCAATACGGGACAAACTGTTGGGATGGGAAACCATCCAGACACCAACTTCCGCCCCTCGTCTCCGTGAGCGCTGCTGCTGACAGCGACTGACCTTTATGGGAGTCGTAGAGAGGGTGCTGGGAGAGCGGGGGAGGCTCCAGGTGCCCCAGGGACAGGTAAGGGTACAGGCTGCTGGGCAGAGCAGGGTAGGCTGAAGACACACAAACACACCACAGGTCATTACGCTGCAGTTTATACAAAACCTGAGAGTTATTTTCAGGCTCAGTCGGGTAAACATCTGGACATCGTTCCTGCGTTTTGTAATAAACCGAACATCGGTTCTTCTGGAGCAGCTCGGTCGACCTGCACAAAGTCCACTGACTTTGAACATTTCAGCAGTGAAACGTCTTTCTCCAATTTCACAAATGCAAGGGCTTCTATTGATGTGAATTAAATATCTTTGTTGTAGACTGTGGATAAAACGTGTGAAGATGGACAAGTTAAAATGTTTTATTTATACAAACGTGTGCGTTAGGGCTGGGCGGTGTACCGGTATGAATTTATCATATATCGTTCATACCGGTGTTTCACCATAACAACGGACGTTGCTGTTCGGCAGGCGGCAGAATTTATTTTTACACGTCATCACGGAGCGGCGCGCGGCTATAACTTTATAACACTATTTAACAGGGTGAAACACCTCGACACAATAGCTTGTGACACATAAACACTTTGTAACACTAATAATTGTACATTTATAAAAGTTACCCCGCCAAACTGCATGCTGGGTACAGCTCACAACAAGAAGTAACCTTATCTCTGGTGCTCCATGAAAACGCGGAAAAGAGCGATACAGGAGGAACAAGGAGAGACCAGAGATGCACCAACACAACTTGTGCCCAAGAAGAGGAGCTGTGTCTGTCTGGAGGGTTTTTGGTTTTGGAAAATTTGGAAAAGTTACGTTGGATCAGAAAACGATTTATTGCAAAGTCGAGCCTCTGGTGGCAACCCTAGCAGCCACAACAAGCTAACGCGCTAACTAGCTAACGAACTAACACGTCGGAGAGTTGCGAGCGAGTTGGCCAGCCAGTGGCAAACAGCTGTTTGCAGCCACAACAAGCTAACACGCTAACACAACAACAAGCCAACTCTGCTGTTCGGTTAGCTGGCGGTCCTTTTCGCAGCCACGTGATATACCGAGATACCGTCGGAATATTTCTAAATATATAAAACCGCGATATGGATTTTTGGCCACACCGCCCAGCCCTAGAGTGTGTGTGTGAGTGTGAGTGTGAGTGTGAGTGTGAGTGTGTGTGTGTGTGTGTGTGCATTTGGTGCTTTTTAATACTTTAGTGGTGTCGTTTGTGGGGCAGCTGCTGCTCTCAGAGACCAGATCTCGATATAGACAAAGCCTCGCTGCTGGTGCAGCGCTCTGTGTTTCTGTGCTAGCACCGAGCTGGCTGGAGTCACCACTTGAAAAAAAGAAAAAGAAAGCGACCGCCACCCAGAGAGGGCGAAACATTCCCTGTTCCCACACTGTGGCCACCCCATTACGGATCAAAGCCGCCGCCGTTCCAGCGTGAAGCGCCACCTCTCCGTTCTGAGGGGCAGAAATGGAGAAGCGGGAGGAGGCGGGTGGAGGGGGTGTCGGCGGCTGGCGGGAAGCACCGGGAGACGGAAATATAACGAGAACGACGTGACGGGAGGCATGGCGGGTAAGTTTCGTGCAGCTAACCGTGGTCTCTAACGGCCTTGACACGAGGTTCCTGCGCTCATGCGCCGCGTCGCAGGCGGATCAAAAGTTGGCCTCTTTTCTGCTGCCTAGAAATCGCTGCAGCTTTTAGGAACTCTGGCATCAAGACTCTCTCATAGTCCGTGACAGACTCGATTCTAAGGATTCTTCAGCTGGCAGGAGCTTTTAGCTTATTTATTCGCTCCTGAAACTTGAGCCTGAATCTTTAAGGCGAGTGTCAAAAGTCCTTTATCCCGCCCGCTTTGGCGGAATGTGAAGTCCACTAGGGCGTATCTTCAGGGGCTGAATCCAGAGCGGATTGACAGGTGATCAACGCTTTCAGTTTAATCATTGTCCATTCAATGTATTTACAATTTTTAATTTACTCTCAGCTAAAGATTTGTCCTTGTGAGTCCTCCATTCCTGCACTGGATTCAGTTCTGAGTCACTATGCATGTTATCCGGGTTTAAAGGAATAGTCACACATAGATTAGTTTAGCGTTTAGCTTAGCTTAGCTTAGCACAAAGACAACGGGAGAAACAGCTCGCCAGAATCTGTCTGAAGAGAACAAAATGCACCCATCAGCACCACCAAGATTCTTCCCACATTGTGTCCGGATGTTTTCCCACGATTTTTCACTTTTTCACTATTCCTGTGCAAAAAAAAGGAACTCTTACTAACAGTGATGTCTTCCCTGTTTTGTCCTTAACTAAGAGCCAGGTTGTGACACTACACAGTGTTGAAAGACATTTGCCATTTTAAGGAGGGTTAGGCGGCAGATTAAATGCAGCTTTGAGAACCAGCTATGGGTTCAAGTCGTACAAATCACATTGTCGTCCCCTTGAATCGTCCTTGAATACAAGACGAGTAGAGCGAGACCAAATCTGAAATAACTATTCACACACCATCTAGTTTGATGTGTTTGGGAAGCACCGACCCGATCGGTTTCACACGGGCCACGCGATCGGTTCCAAAATGAACCATAAATAGAATTCATTAGTCCGTCTCCAATTACATTGCCAAAATACACAGCGGGATAAGTTCCCTCAGACCCGGCCTTTAATGAGGAGACACAGGAGGGAACAGGAGTTCAATCGCTCAGTGAAAGAAGAGCACAGAGACCGGAGAGGACCAAACCCACAGGGACAAAGGAACACCTTTGTGTGTCTAAAAAGTGTTTCATGAGCCGGGTCAGGGGGGAGATGCTGTAGGGGAGTGGAAGAGCAGAGCCACAGACAAAGCAAAACCAAAAACAAGAGAGGAAGATGGATTACAGTGACCCATGACAGAGAGAGGGAGGCTTGTACATGTAGGACAGAGCCGGGAGCTGCAGAGAGACAGAAATGGAGCAGGACGCCACCGGCGTGAGCGATGAGGAGCAGGAGGACGAGCCTCCTGGGCCGGAGCACACGTGGAGAAATGTTGCAAAAAATGCGAGGCTCCTTTTTTGCATCCCACTCCTGCGCCGAGAGGGGCGGAGAGAAAAAGGTGAAGCGGAAATGTGTGTGGGAAGTGACCGGCGCTTTACCTTCATGAGCGTGTGATGCCCACAGCTGGGCCATCTGAAGACCGCCGGGGTTGGCCGATCTGTATGCGGGGTCAGAGGTCAAGGGGGAGTGGCCGGGGTAACCCGACAGGAAGGGACTGGAGCCTGCCGCGAAAGAATCGCCTGGAGAGAAGTAAAAAAATAAAAATAAAAAAAGAGAATGAAGGCCATCAGTCACCGTGGCAACCACAAGAACCAAACTAATGAATATTAACTGATGCATACAGTTCACGCTGCCACATGTCCCGTGTTTTTTGCGGGGTCTGGAGCACAATCGACGCATGCTGATGGTTTTATGCCGAAGCGCTCTGTTGCAATCACATTAGTGCTGAGCCAGCGTGCACTCTGCTACCACACGACAGACCGCAGACGGACTGCGCTGTGAAGGCGGGGAGAGTTCATGGAACAGACGACTGAAAACCACAGTCACACCTCAGTCCCTGTGTGTGTGTGTGTGTGTGTGGTTTCACCGTCGCAGCACTTTCATTCAACTGACAACATTCTCTTTTTTTTGTGCCTCCAATAAAACAAATCTATTTGATTCTAAAGTTCCTTGAATAAAGTGGACACCTTCAATGTTCTCGTCAAATCACACAATTTGTAAGGTTTTCTTTCTACAAAACTGTTTCTACTTGAATGAAACACACTCTTTAAATCGATCAACATTTTAGACGTTTGTCCACGATTCAGACGCATAGCGTTCCCCTTTGTCAACCTTAAGGGAGAAATTGATATTTGTTTACTATTCAGCAGCAGGCCTGTTCAAAGGGTTTTTAGTGATCCACGAGGCTCCGTCCAGAACATTTAAAGAAGCATTCGGACCCAGATAGCGTAGAAACCAGGCTCCTTCTGCACACAGTGACGTGTGTATAGATATGCTGCATGTCGGCATGGCGACGTCCCACTCCACCATTAAAACCACTTCCATCCCTGCGTTATCGACACTCAGTCAATCCTCACACAAACTTGTATATCGTCGCATGATACCGTTATCGGTAGTTTTTGTCAGACTCCGCCCCCGTCGGTGGTGAGCACTAGTGGACCTTTGACCTCCTCCCCGAACCCTCCAACCAACCTATTACCAAACACCCTGCACACCCATTACCCTGATAGGCCTCGGCGTGTGTGCAGGTCGGTTGCATGTGTGCGCACGCGCAGCTTTACAATTAATCACAAAATGGGACACACGGTGCAGCTCCTGAAAAATCAAGAATATTTTGCCTCAGCCTTCCATCACACACCATTTATTTTTCTGCGTGCATAAATCTTGATTATTTGGCCGTTCGTGTCCTTGTTTTGGAGATGTAATTCTTTGCTTGCTGTGCTAAAAAACACTTTTGAAGACACAACTGGGACGTCTGTCCACACGTCTCGTTGTGAGCAGTTTATTGTTAAGTGACACTTTTGCAGTGGACGCCCTTTGAGTCAGAGGCCCTGCAGGAGCTTCAGGCACGCACACGTGAACCGCTTAAACAGCTTAAACAGCTGCACTGCGATGAAGTTTTACCTTCAAAACCTCCAGTCTTTGTGTGTTGTCTAATGATACAATCTAATATTCATTGTATCAGGAGGCACAACACACACACACACACACACACACACACACACACAGGAAATTAAACTACTCTGCCCTGTTCACCCGAACACGCCTGCTTCCAAAAACAATCACCCATTTTCCCCATTTGGTGACTTACTGCAGCTAAAAGATGAATAACTCTTTTACACATTGAATATTTCTTTTAGTTGCGTGCGTGTTTTAATGCTACAGCAAACATATTTAGCAACCGCCTGGTGAGTCGAGTTGCAAAACAAACAAGTCCATCAGTAATTAGTCGTCCTCCCCCGTCATGAGCAACGGCGCCGTGCGGTCGTTCCGCTCCTCCTTCGTTGCTCCCCGCTGAAACGCACTCGCTGACAGAAACATTGCAGATGTGACCCCCGGGGTGCCGAAGCGTTTTTGATTAACGGTGCGTTACGGCGGTGGAAGTGTTTTAATGGGAAGAGCAGCTGCAGACGTTTGGTTCACTCTACCAGCAACTTAACGCAGCTCTGGTTTAGCGCTAGCATAGCAAACAGGCGGGCCGTTACCATGGAGACGGACACAAACGCTGGATCACACGCAGGTTTTTGGCTCCTGTCAATCGCACCACATGAGACGGCAATTTTAAAATCACCATAAAATAATTCTATAGAGAGGCTGTTTCAGAAGCGCAAATATTGGTAAAAATTATAAATCGCTTCAAAACATTATTCAATTCTATAGAAAATGTGATATTACTTTCAAACGTCAGTGACAACTTATCAAAATAAACTCTGTTAAGAATATTAAAGTGAACAGAGTGAAACACGTGAGGTAAATCACGGCTCAACTGAAGACACTCTGAGGCTTTTCTCTGTAATTCGATAACGTGTCTTCAGATGTGACCGAACCCATTTCCACCGCCGCCTTCCCATCATTCCCTCACGATACGAACCAAACACGCAGCTCCAGCCGACTAATTGATACCTGGTGTGTGTCTGTGTGTCGACACGTAGACCCCCCCCACCCCCCCTCAATGAACACACAGCGAGCATTCCCAACCACCACCTGTCAAGCCTGCTAGGGGGGATGTCAGCCGCTTCAGATTCCTTCACACGCCACACACACACACACACACACACACACACACGTTACTCTCCGCGCCACTTATTAAGGGGGAAAAATACAATCCCAAATTCCCTCTCTCCCTTTGCTGAACAGTGGGAGGGGAGGAGGAGGAGGGAGGAGAGGGAGGGTTAGAACGAGGAAAAACATTTGCTCTCCTCGTTCCAGAAACAACATCCAAATGGTAGCTGAGAGGGAAATGTTTCGTTAAATGACTCTTTCATTGCCTCCCCCTCTCTCCCTTCACACACACACACACACACACACACACACACACACAACAATCAGTTGGCCATATTGGGATTAGCAAGTTGCCAAGAAACACGCTCTCCAACTCCCAACACGTTCTCGATCCTCCATTTTCAGCTCCTCCGTAGCAGCGAGCAGAAGGCCTGCAGGTGATCAACTCCAGCAGAGACGCACATCCGATGAGCTCAAACGCACAACCGCCCACGCGGTGGAAATCAGCGGAATCAAACTCCAACGCAGGAGTCTTGATCGCAAATCGATGCGCAGAAAACCTACCGGAATCCGAAAAGGACGATACGATGAAGGAAACATCTCAGACACACACACACACACACACACACACACACACACACAGTATAACAGCGTGTGTGTGTACATCTGCTATCCATCAGTGGTACTCAGAGCGGGGTTAGCTAGGGGGGAAATCTCTATTATTGATCTCTGGTTTTTCTCCTCGCTAGAAAAACATTAAAACTGTAAACCTCTGCTGGCCGCGCACCTCGTAACATGAATCCTGGCAGGAAAGCACAAAATGAGGTCTGCACACAATTACACACATGAGGGGCGTGCAGGATTGCACATGTCTGTGTCATGTTGCTATGGGAAGTTTATTTCTGACTCCGTATACATGTTGAGTTGTGAGTGAACTGGTCTCGTTCGTAGGACACTACAGTCGGCTGGAATCCTAAAATAAAGCACCGGCTCACCGGCGGCTGTTTTAACGATCACTTCCTGCACCGACGGGCTGAAATCACAGCCAGCCTCTCGTAGTGGTTAAAGCACAGGTGTTAACAAAGGCCCCGTTGTGCAGCGGGGACAACGTGCTCAACACGAGGACCTAAATGAGCATCCACACACAGCAGCATGCCGCACAAAGGCCAGTGGATTCACCCCCACCAGACACACAACGTTCTGCTTCTCTTCTTCTTGCAACTCAAACGTTGTTCTGACAGTTGAATGAAAAACACACCTGCGTGTGTGTGTTTGAGACGTGTGGCTGCACAGAGATCTCCTGTGAAGACGGCAGGTGTTTTGTGTTTTTTTTACACACTCCTCGTGCCAAAACGCAGACGCACACGCACAACTATGCACAGAACGCACGGTTGCAAACGCACATTGATCCATCTACACGACATTTATCATGAACTAAAGGGGCACACTGACTGACAGACAATCATCTGATCCCTTTTTTTAAAAGTCCTGAATGTTATCGGGGACATTTGTCCCCCTTCGATCAGATTGAAGATGAATCCGGCGATATCGACGCAGACTGAAAAAAACAAAAACCAAGCGATGGCGGCGCGACTCTTTCATTCAATTTCTACAGACAAATGTATCGGCCAATCTCTCAGCCGCATGTTGTGTGCGCGTCGAGCACACGCGGCCCTCACCGTGTGGGTGGCGTCGCGGCCCTTTGTGAACCTGAGCCGCGTGTGCAGGGAGGACCGTAAGGGGACGAGTCGAGACTCCACAGGCGGACAGACGCAACGCAGCGTGTGACCTTTGTGTGTTGCAGGCTGCTGTTTGCGTTGAAGGGGGAGGGCTCAGAGAGTGACTTGGCGAACGCTTTGAGTAGTTCGACGTGCCGCGGCACGCTCGTTTTCTCACAAGCGCACACACAACCGGCCTATCGCCCTTTGGTTTGGCAACACTGTGTGTGTGTGTGCGTGCGTTTGTTTGTCTCCGACAGGTTTATTGTGGCGAGGCAGCAGAGCCTTGTGGCTTCTCTTAAGGGGGCTGTTTTCTCTCCTGAAGGATTCAATTAATCTGAGAGTGGACATGTCTTGTCCCCCCCCCCACACACACACACACACAAAACATATGTGGGGGGTCTGTCCTTAAACACAGACTCCCCACATTCATTTTAACGTAAACGGACGCACTAAACCAAGACAAATCGGTGTTGGCCAAGAAGACCCTGCGAGCTGTGTGAGTTATGTTTACACCAGCGCCCATGTGTGAGAAAGAGGGAGAGACACTCCAAGTGCTTCCACATTTATCCAACCCTGCACGACGTGTTGTGGTCGAGATAAATCGCTTCCTTTCTCTCTGCCGAGCGTCCCGGGGGGGAAACCCCAGCTCTAACTGCACTGAGCACAATCACATGCTGCCATTCCCATCCTCTCTCACACACACACACACACACACACACACACACACACACACACACAACGACAAGATCAGCTCTTCTCGCTTGAAAGCCAAACCGTGCTCTCCACCGTAGTGATTGTGCCCACTTTAATTCTCCTTCTCCATTTGTCTTGAGGTGTTTTCATCTCCATTTATTGACTTACTCTCTCTGCACTCTGCGTCGCACTCCCATGCTACTCCCTGTAGTGTGTGTGTGTGTGTGTGCAGGTGTGCGTGTACACAGAGGGAAAGAGATGAGACGGAAAGTTGCAGGTTCAGACGAGTTACTGCTGAGGTTTTTGCCGATGGCCGTCACCGCCCTGAAGGACATATTTGCCTCATTAAAGCTGCGTTTGTTCCACAGCGTACTCCAGAACGCGTAAGGTCATTCGCCATAGTTTCCGTAATCGTCGACATCAGCAGCAGGTTTCGACGACACAGGAGATAAATTCCAGTGTGCTGTGCAGGCTCGCTTCTGCAGTTTGTGCTTTCTTTGCGATGCCTGTGATCAACTGATGACCTACTGGAACGATGTGAAACTAAATGTAGCGACTAGAAACATAGCTCAAAATGAACATCCTTTATAAGAGCAAATACTTATTTTGCAGCTCTATGGTCTCTCTTTACCACGGGAGGCCGGAGTGCTCGTTGGGGGGACGCGGCGGCTCGCCGCTCCATCGGCTGTGACGTCTCAGCGATGCCGCTTCAGACGCCTGGTTTATTAGCGCGTGTCGTAAACACACGTCGGCCATCACGTAAAGCACCAAATTCAGATGGAAGGCAGAAAGTGAAGAATGCATCGACACCGCGCAAACTGGTGGTGGAGGAAAGTGGATACATGCCCAGCGTGGAGAAGATCAACGTTACAAACGACCTCCAACGCCCCCTCCACGGCTACTCGGCGTGCAGCGGGATGCACCACCTCAGAGCAACAGTCGTGCAGTTTTATTTGTATCCAGGTAGCGAGCATCGCTGAACCAACTCGCTTTCTCACTGGAAACTGAAAAAGGGGAGAAGGTCACAGCGATTTCATAGGTTGGAGCAGCCGCTAACACAAGGCCTCATCGCTGCAGTATTGAACCCGCCTGCATACGGAGGTCCTGCCGACGTGTGAAGCATGAAGTACATTGGCCACGTTGTCACCGGTCCGGCTGGTCAGCAGCACTTCTCCTGCTCCAAGCGCACAGGGGGGAAGCCGCTGATAACAGGGGGTGAAGTGCTCCCCACAAACTGATCAGAAGAGCAACCGAGTGGTCACCAGCAGATGACCAAGCCAGGGGTTCGGGGGGGGGGGGGGGGAGAACCGATCTGTGGGAGGTGAAACGCTGGCTTCGTCCTCGATGCACTCCCTCTGCGATAAAATAATCTCAACAGTGATAGTAGAGTCTCTCCAGCGCCGTCACATTTCAGCAGTTCCTACCTCAGAGGGAGGGAGGAGGCCAGATGGCCTCAATCTGCTGGTGGTGTGTGGGGGGGGGGGGGGGTTGGGGGGCCAGCAGATCTCCTCTAGACAGAGGACCATTTACAGCCATTTCCCATCTATAAACAGTGACAGACCCCATCGTGTTTAGATGGGAAAAAAATACTGCTGCAGGTATTTGGTGGAAGAGAATTAGGCCTTTACGGAGCGTTGGAGCAGCATGATTGTTAATAAACGCTTCACACTGCATTTACAACTGCACCCGCGCACGTCACCCTTCAGTCGGGGAAATAAAAGGAGACGCTATACTTCGTTAAGTCAGGTGGAAATCCCGTTAAAACCAAACTGAAAACAGACAACAAGGGAGGATCCTGGGAAATATGGGCTGCGTTAGGCAGCAATAAACACTCCGCCCCGCCATCAGGAGGTCAGCCAAACACAACAGAGCAAAACAAGCGTACTCGGTTCCACGAAAGGCTTGTAAACAGAGACAGTAGCGGAGTGACCTTGGCTCCTCTGGTTGCACGCCAGTTCTTCGAGCTCCACATTCTCGGCATTTAATTAAAAACAGGAACATTATGAACGGTGGCGATTGCCGGGTGATTGTCGCGTGGCCGCGAGGCGCTGGCGCAGGCCTGGGACCGAGCTCTCCGCCGGGTTCGGCTAATGCAACGTGCAGGGATTTGAGAGGGAGGAGTGAAGCTAAGCGACCCGCGTCGCACAGCGCCGCGTTTCAGTGGGCGAAGGCTTGAGAGCGTGCGGCGTCGAGATGAGAGTCGGAGGGCGAGAAGGTCGGCGTGTGGGCAGAATAAAACGGATGCCGTTCTAAAGGAGTGTTTCAAAAACCGGCAATATGGGATTGGAACAGCGGTCGGGTCAATTACTCTTCACGCACCCACCGAGCAGGTCTGTGCAAACGCACACCGCAAGCACTTCAGTCACACAACTGATCATCTCGCCTGGAAATATTAAAGAGGTTGTTCGCAAGCTCCAAAAAGTAAAAAATGAACTTCTCTTTGCCACGGTGCACACATCAATCATCCCGACACTCCGAGTTGATTTCTTCTTCGCTCTGCCCTTTAGCACCTCACACACCAGGTGACAAGGAGCGCATCAGCTGAAGCGACGAGGGGAACGCGACCAAACTGGCGTATCGTCGTCCCCGTGGGTTCACCTCTGAAAGGGAACCAGAGGAACTGTAATCGCATCCGTCTGCCTGCCTCGTGACTTCAGGGGGGTGGAAGTAACTCGATGAGAGCATTTGTCAGACTTTCCAAAAGACACCGCGCACACAGACACACACATGGATGACAGCGCTCTGACTTTCCCTTTGACTGACCACAAAGCGACGTATGCAAACACGCAGCGGTATCTGTACGGTTTCCCCTGCATGTGGTCATTTCAAGGCTTTCATTACTAATAGCAGGATCGGGCATCGCTCCGCTCGCAGGGAAAGTAAAGAGGAAATCACCAGCTCAGCAGGGAACAACAACACACTGCAGATCATCTACTGACGGAGACAAACACACACGTAAACAAACACATGGAGGGTTTGCTGCCCGACCACATCAAACCCGTCCGGTTTGAACCCAACGTGTGATTCATTTATGTGAGCACAGCACATACAAGACATCCCCCCCCCCCCTTACAAAGATTCCCCAGTGTGCTTAGAGCAGCATCGAGGGTCTCAAACACACACACACACACACACACACACACACACACACACACACACACACACACACACACACACACACACACACACACAAATGGTTCGCATGCTGGTATAAGCAACATCAGCCATTTGCCAAATGTTCCAGCAGAGTGGCTTATTACTGCAAAAACTGAAGACTGAAGCACAGCCATTTTACCTCTGACACACAGGGTGCAGGTGGTCTGTCACTGAGGTTACAACCCCCCCCCCACACACACACACACACACACACACACACACACAACCGCGCATATGTATATATATATATATATTACACACACACACACACACACACACACACACACACACACACACACACACACACACACACACACACACACACACACACCCCCCAAGACCGTTGCACCCTGACCCGCATGCTGCTGCAACAACACCCGCAGCACAACAGGCGGCCGCTGTTGGCGCGTCGGTCATCGCGCACAACAGTGAGCGCGATGTCATACTTTCACATCTGAAACTTGTCACAGCTTTGCAACAGCCACACCTCCTTATGAAACCTAACCAAGTGGGGGGGGGGGGCATTTTCCACAGAAGACCGTAGCTGCATCCAAGAAATGACCGCACCAACGCTGCGTATTTGTTTGCACATATATATATAAATATATAAATGGTGTTTTTTTGCGCTGCGTTATTTTAAGTTAATCATAGTCACATTGCAGGGAGCGGAGCGGTCGGACGCCGTTTACTTACTGTGGTGTGGATGTAGGTTAATGGGCGATGGCAGGAATTTTCCGGAGTGGAGGGGCGGCGCGTGGCCGTGGCCGGGCGAGGGAGGCATCCTCCCGGCCGCGGCTGCCGCTCCGAGTCGGGGAGACTCCATCGTGAGCCCCGGCAGCAACGGCGGCGGTACGTGGACGGATCGGGGAGGTCCAAAATCTCTGCCATCCATTATCCACAGTGGGGAAAGTTGTGAAAAGAAATAGTCCGTCTGGAGAGGCCCCTTATTCTGTAAAAGACGAATTTTTTGGGGGGCGCTACGATACTGTCTTTAGTTCCCCTGGCGATTCGGGCTTCTTTTCAGCCATCCCGCCGACCTACGAAAATACAACAAGAAAACATTCGCTTGACACACGATCTGACGCACACTGATCACACTGTTATTTTGGGGGGGGGGGTTCTCCTCTTTGCGGCGGGCGGTCAGTGCGCGATGACGCAGTTCGGAAAAGCGCTCGAGAAGCTGAACGAGCTGGACGCGCTGCTCGACGGCACAAGGTCTCCTTCCAACTCCAACTTCCACCAGCAAGACGACGATCTCGCGTAATGTCAGCGAGCGCCGCAGCGGCAGCAGCAGCGGCGGCGCTCCTCCACCCGCCTCCACCGAGCAGACAGCTCCGCTCCCCGGGAAAACAAGCACCAGGAGCGGCGGCGGCGGCGGCCAGCCGCGCTGCCCCGGCCGTGGAAACCACACGCAGACCCCGCGAGGGGAAAAGAAGAAAAAAACACACACGGACGCTAACAAACCTGTTCGGTCCTCTTTTTCGTTTGTTTTAGTTCTGTTATTGCTACGATTGTGCAGCTGTTTCCCAGCGGCTCGCCCTGTAAGTCAATACGCCATAAATACTGGAGGCGCATCAAATATACATTTCAAACGGGTTAAAAATAAATGCGGGTTGCCAGAGTCTGCCGCGCTGATCGGCGGGGTTTTGTTGCCCGCGTATTGCGGCCGCGGTCCGGGCGGCTGCGCCTTCTGGACGCGGGTGCTGCTCCAGCGGGAGAGATCAACGAGCCCGACCCGTAAACACGGTCGGTCCACTGGCGTCCTCGTTCCGTATCAAAGCTCCAGCACCGGAGCTCCAGCTGGTGTTAAGATATAATAATGCGATTCACATGATGGATGCGCGGCCATTCGGATTAATCGGCTCGCGTCTCGAATCTTTGGTTTAAAAAAAAAATAAAAATAGGAATTTTAATAATTTTGCTAAACTGCCGACAAAGGACAGTCTCCGCGGACATGCGTATGCGATACATTAAAAAACACACAAATAGAATAAAAGTGACTTTAAGCAGAACAACAACAAGCATTTGCGACTTTACCCGAAAGCTGCGAGGAGAATCGGGGGGTTCGCGTGTATTTTTTGTGCATTTTGCAGAATAATAATAAAATATAATAACCCAAACTATGTGACCAATGTGTATTTAAGTATGAAAAAACAACAACAGCGAGGCGAAAGTCCAGTTGAACCTTCAAAAGGCTGCAAGCAAACAACCCAGCGAGGACTCGTGATATGCGGGCGGGATCGGAAGGACGGTTCAGAGATCACCATAAACCTGCTTTTACCCGGAGACAAACGCACCAGACGGGACACGAATGTCTCCTCGGAGCCCCCCAGGAACACGCACGGACAGACGGGGGGGGGGGTCGGAGGCTCCTCTGGTCCGCCGCGGTCGTGCGCGCGGAGCAGCGCTTCAGCCACGTTTCAAACTTTTTCACGGTTCCTTTTCGCGACACGCAAAACTTTCTCGGCGGAAACGTCTCGAAAGTCGCACCGACCCGAAAAAAAAAACAGCCCCCTAAAAAAAATCCCAAATGCCGTGTGGAGGAAATTATAAAAAGAAGAAGAAACACAGACCCTCCGCGCCCTTTTCGCTCACATTTACAGACCAAATTAGGGTTTGAAACACGCAGAACTCGGGACACTTTAGCTGGAGGAACCAAAAAAAAAAATGCCAAGCGCTTACTTGAATGTGGAAAGTCCGGCGAAAGGAGCTAAAAAAACGTCCAGGTTGCTGGGAGAACTGGAGTAGTCCATTACAGGCTCGTACGAAGGTAAACTGGGGGATAACTGTGTGTGTTGGGAGGAGGGGAGGGAGGGGGGGGGGCGATAGACCCTGACGCGTCCGTAAACTCCTCAGCAATGAAACACAGCATTGTTTTTGCAAGCCCCGCCCATCTCCCTCGCCACCACCCAACCGCGGGACAGCCCCCCGTGCGTTGTGCAAACCT
The DNA here is from genome assembly GCF_964276395.1 of Gasterosteus aculeatus. NCBI lineage: Eukaryota > Metazoa > Chordata > Actinopteri > Perciformes > Gasterosteidae > Gasterosteus > Gasterosteus aculeatus. The sequence continues at coordinate 6,399,661 of NC_135699.1, forward strand.
CCTGTCTGATTGGCTGTGCGAGGTGTCAATCAAATCCCCAGGGTCAAAAAAAAAGAAAGAAAGAAAAACACCCCCTGGCCGCTGGCCAGCAGTATAAAAGCAATTATGGAGCAAGGAGGTTGAGCCGTTTCAAGGTCCCCTCTCCTACAAGACCGACTGATCAGAACAAGCACTGGGTTTCTGTTTTTCTTTTTGGAGGTGGGGGTTAGTTCACCCCCCCACCCCCACCACCATCACCACCACAACCACCACCACCACACACACACATTTTCATGCTAATTATAATAGACGCTAGAAGATTGGCAATCTGAAAGCCCGGGTACATTGTTACCCTGAAACGTATCGTAAGCGTTTTGCATGTAGTGTGAGAGGCAGTTTACTTCAACTCACTCGGAAGCAGCACTGCCGCATTCGTTTTATTACCGCCCCGTTTCACCTCTGCTCTCCTCCAAAAGAAAACAAGCGCTAACACATGAGATAACCATCTCACTTATTCTAACACCTCATTCCTTAAAAGCCACTCATATTCAAAGGTGTTTACCCGATAATTCTACAGCGTACGTATTAGCGGACTATGCAAACAATATGGTTCGTGGAAAAGATTCCCCGCAAATTGAATCCCTTAACATCTCGCCTCTAATTCATCAAATGCTATTTATTAATGTTAACCGGGCTCACTGACTGGTGGCCATCATTCGGCACATTGGAGGGTCTGCAAAGACACTACTTGTGACAGGTGAAAAGCACCCCGGATATATTTCACATGAGCCGGGAACGCACCAACATTTATCACTGTTGTCGCGCCCGTGGACCCTTTATTTACCGTTTCACACCACGGAATAAAGCCCGGGCTTTCGGCAGGTCTATCTATGCAAACCGCGCATAGCAGTCTGCAGGAGCAGCAACGCCGAGCGGCTCCCTGTGTATAATTTAACTAGACGGTTTCAAGATGCCCACGTCGCCCCTTCCCTTGCACTGGTCCGGCCCCTCCTCCTTTAATATGCGACGGTTTCAAGGTGGCCCCTGGGTTGGAGGGGCGGAGCTACGTCAGACGCTGGAGGGAGACGCCGCAGCGCTGCGGAGCCGCGGTCGGACGCGTCCTTAGCGGCGGCCGGAGGAGATACGTTCTCCCGCCGTGTCGCGGCCCGGTAACGCGGTCACACCACGGCGGATTCTTTCTAACTAGCCGAACCACCGGGCCGCAAGAGGCCGCTCGGCGTCGGCCCCGAAGCTGTCCGCCCCCGCCCCCATCCCTTTCGGACGGGAACCGGGCGGAGATCAGAAGCGACGTCCCGTCCCGAGCCGTCCGAGGGGGACCGAGCCAGCCTTTGTTTTCCAAATGTCTCCGAGTGGCCATTCAGACAATGCCTCTAGATTAGGACCGGCCTCTCGCGGTTGTTTTGCCTCGTTCTCTCCACCTCGAGGTGGGTTCGGCTGCGGTTCGGCTCATGGTGGCATTCAGTCATGATTCCTCTATGCAGCCCTATTAATGCAGCACGTTTTCACACGGTTGTAATTGAACTGTATTCGACTCAAATTTAAATGTATAACCTTAATTTAATTAATGCTTTTTTTGGCGGTGTGACCATCCTTAAATAAAAATCACAATAACTCAATAAAGACTTATTCGCATTTTTTTTTTATTGCAATCTAGGACAAGTAAGAAAGTGTGCTGTGTGTCTTTCGTTGCACTGCAGCACCAGATAGGATCATCTGGTAGATCATGTCTTACGGTTTATACAGCCACTGGCTCTTTGAGCACGGTGCGGTTTCAAGTTGTTGTGGCAGCAATGGAAAAGTACTGAAACCATGATGTGGAGCCGGAAACGCTGCTGAGTCGACACCATTCTTCATCCCACTAACTGTGTTCTGTTTTATTGGGCCAACCAGACATTACAGAATGAGAACATGTGTTATCCCAGACTGCTGTGTATGATCACTATCTGTCACATCAGCATCCATGACCAAATATCAGAGTTTGGGTAATAATGTCCCATTAGTTGAGGGATAAGGTAAATCATTTTATTTTGGGGGGGGGGTCAGACCATCTGATTTTCTCCAGGCGTGTGGCTGCATTAATCCACAGGGGAACGGAGCACACAGACAGCATTGATTATTTCAGGAGGGGGGAGTCAGTCCTCTCTGGAACGGCAATACATAAATAAATAAATACAGAAGGATGTCCTGCTGCATAAGCATCCACCCTTCAACAATACCACTTCAGTTTGCACGCCGAACTGGGGTGGGGGGAGGGCGGGGGGATTTCTAAGTTAAACACATTTCATACAATATTCCTTGACATCAGCACACACACACACACACACCAACCCCCACTTAAAGAAAACACACACACACACATACAGCTCTCATGGGATACCTGCCAATCATCAGACAGTGGGCCCTGCAGGGTTTTATGGTGGACTACAGGATGAGGGGGGGGGTGAGGAGTTCTCTGCTGGGTGACAAACAGCAGAATGCAATAGCAGTCACTGAACTGAACACGTATGTGCCATTGAAGAAAATCTGCAGGCTCACAAATGTTTCACCACGGATATTCCATTCCCGCAATTTTGCTATTGGCATGATGCCTGATTTGAATGCGACTGGAGGCTGCTGTGTGTGAGATGCATGTGATCGTGCACTTCCCAGACGTGACACATGTGTCAGGTTATTAACTCAGCAGGACGCACGGAATAGATAAGCAGCCCTACATTTCTACCGCGTCCAACTAAGCTAACGACCTGAAGTTATAGATCACATTAACCATACACTATATATAATTGAGGCGTGCTGTACCCCTCAAACAAACCGCTACGACGCAGCTGAAAGCCTGCAGTTTGAATAAAATCCAGATAAACACTCTTATTTTCTGGGAAACGATACAGAGACAAGGACACACATGGGAATCAAAGCAAAGGGATTCCCATCTGCCACTGCTGCTTCAACCAAGCTGGGGGGGGTTGGGTGTGGGGATCGCTGCAGCTCTAAGAAATGGTGGGGGTTTCGCCAAGAAGAAAAATACCCACCCATCATCGGTACAACCGTGAGGAAACATTGATGCAACATGACACATCTGGTGCTGAGTAAATGTGCAGCAGTGATGCGTCAGGGCCACTGATGCCTGCAGGGCTCCACTTCACCCCTCGTTTCAACCATTTTTCTCTCTTTCAGCTCTTCTGCTAACAAATCTGCCCTGACTACAAATGTTTTATTCATTTTCAGAATAATTGAAGGCTAGATATGTTCGTCATATGAAAAATAAAAAGATCCTAAGAAACATAGATCAGCTGTTATAAAACCAAACCAACCTAAAACAGTTGGATATAGCTCTGCAGAGGTGGGAGTGGCAGGGGGAGGGGGGGTGCACATGACTCCAAAGCATACGCAAAAAAAACCCAGAAGCTACTGTATTTCAATATGATCAATTATTCCCTGCTGGCCTGCTTCTGTCAGCAGCAGTAGCCTTCTAGTTGCTTCTCACCCAGTTTCTAGGCCAGTCAGGCTGAAGCGGCGCAGCGGCCCCCTCTGCTGGAGAGATGAAGGAACTGCGACCCCCCCCCCTCCACTCACACCTGCGCACGCAACGCACCAGCACGCGTGACCGACAACCTCCACGAGCATGGGCGAGATGAAGTACGGGCCGCACTGACGCGCGCATGCCAACTTCTGTCTTCCCTGTGACTGTTTCTAGTGCGGCACCAAAAGGCGGAGGAGGCGCTGTGGAGCACATTCCAACCCGTCCATCTCATCCTCTTTTCCTCTCTGTAACGTGCACATCTCTATTCATGGTCAAAACAACCGGATACAATTTAATAAAATGGAATCTTACTTTATTTCCTCAGAAGGAAATTCACAATCATTACGTAAGCCAGCAAAAATAATATACATTTTTCCAAATATATACAATAAACAATCACACGGGCTCGCTGACATGAGCTGAGGTGTTGAGATCATCTTCGGTCCCTGCAGAGAAACAGCAGCTCAAAGCAGTCACGCCTCATTTTTTTAGATACAAGTAAAAATGGAGCTTCATCGCCATCTGCTGGCTGACCGGTGTAAGTACTGTGAATCCACAATGGCAGGTGGTTCATGGGAGCCTGAAGCAGATCAAAGTGTGGCTCCGTTGCAATCAGTGTGTGTTTGCTGACTGGAGCTCAATGTGTCCTCGGGGAGCATTAGTTTTCTACTAAGCCAACATCCACAGTCACTCTTCCTCACGATGACTAAGGATAGAGGATATAAAGACAGTCATCCTTATTTTCACATGTGTGACTGATCTAGTTGGGCGGCTCATTGGATAGACGAGTCACGTTCACTGACAGGACTGAATGAGATACAATGCTTACATTTGTTCCACAGTGAATCAGGTGTGTGCAGCACATCTGAATAACCAGATCAGAGATGAGGCAGTGTGAATCTGATCAAACACTAGTCTGATTAATTGGCGCAACAGTAACAAGCACGAAGGATTCTAACGTGATGCTGTTGAATTCATAATTAAAGTCAACTCAGACATTTTTGCTACACATTTGACTAGTTATTTGATCAACCAGAAATAAGAAAAGCAGTTAGACAAATGATCCTGGTCGCAGACCTTCCACAGCTACATTATAATGGAAGTTCTCTACTGAAACTCAAGGGTGAAGACAGCTGAAGTATGAAGGGAGGCAATTCATATGCTAAAAAGGTTCTTTGGGTCAAAGGAGCTAGGTGTTCATTGGGACAATAATGTGTAGATACATGAATTACTTTAAGGCTGCAAGTTAGCTGAATAACCTTTTCCTGTTAAATAACACCTGAATGGGAACATTTGAACCTTTAATGGAAGACAAGAGTCAGAAGTCATGTCGGAACACATGTGCACTTTATTGGGATCGTTTAGTCAGTGTACAGGTTGGCCCCACCGGTCTGGCACCCCATGTTACCCCATCACGTCGAGACCCCTTGCCCCACCACCCCGGGGATGAGGTCACGATTGGGTTTTGCATAACAAAAAAAAAAAAAATTAAACAGGACCAAGATATTTTTAAGGCTGAAAGTACAAAAAACCCAGACATAATTTACATACAAGCCATACTACATCCATGTTTAAGTATGCGCCAACCACTGGGCAGCCTTCACAGAGGCGAATACGTGTCTGAACAATGCAGTTAACATTTGGAATCATGTGTCTGAACAATGCAGTTAACAAACATTTGGAATGACTCAAAAGAAAAAACAAAATGTACATTTTTTTTGAAGTCCCCAGATGCAACTGCAGAACCCTGGGGCATTTTTTAACCTAGCCAAAAACATTACGGTCTCCTTCATCGTTCCAGTTTAAAATCCTGAGTCAAGCGCCAAAAATAACTGAAGCCATGCCAATGAGTTGGTCATCTAGGCTCTGCGCCTGAGTGTGTATGAGAAATGTGTGGTGTGGTTGTTTTGCACAGAGCTGAAGTTGTCGGGCGTTTGGTCGGGGAGGGGGAGGAGGAACAGTCTGTTTAGAAGCATTTGCGGTGGACGATGGAGGGGCCGGACTCATCGTACTCCTGCTTGCTGATCCACATCTGCTGGAAGGTGGACAGAGAGGCCAGGATGGAGCCTCCGATCCAGACAGAGTATTTACGCTCTGGTGGGGCAATGATCTGCAGGGAGACGGCGAAACATGTTAGCATACTCGTCTGAATCATCCGACAACACGAGCAGCAACAAGACGACCATTTGCTGACGCTGCCACAAGTCAGCTCACCTTGATCTTCATGGTGGATGGGGCCAGGGCGGTGATCTCCTTCTGCATCCTGTCGGCGATGCCAGGGTACATGGTGGTACCTCCAGACAGCACGGTGTTGGCGTACAGGTCCTTACGGATGTCCACGTCGCACTTCATGATGCTGTTGTAGGTGGTCTCGTGGATTCCGCAGGACTCCATACCTGAGGGGAGATGGACACTTGTAAGCATGTGGCGGTGCAGGGTAACCAAGGGAGCAACATATTTACATTATGTGACTGTTAGGCTCGAGTAGGGAAACGTACCGAGGAAGGAAGGCTGGAAGAGGGCCTCTGGGCAACGGAACCTCTCATTGCCGATGGTGATGACCTGTCCGTCGGGCAGCTCGTAGCTCTTCTCCAGGGAGGAGGAGGAGGCAGCGGTACCCATCTCCTGCTCGAAGTCCAGGGCGACGTAGCACAGCTTCTCCTTGATGTCACGCACGATTTCCCTCTCAGCTGTGGTGGTGAAGGAGTAGCCACGCTCTGTCAGGATCTTCATGAGGTAGTCTGTGAGGTCGCGGCCAGCCAAGTCCAGACGCAGGATGGCGTGGGGCAGAGCATAGCCCTCGTAGATGGGCACGGTGTGGGTCACACCATCACCGGAGTCCATGACGATACCGGTGGTACGACCGGAGGCGTACAGGGACAGCACAGCCTGGATGGCAACGTACATGGCGGGGGTGTTGAAGGTCTCGAACATGATCTGGAAAACACAAGCAAATAGGTTTTAGCATTTACAAATCGCAGCTTAAGTTTGTTGTGTGGCCACTGCACTCACTACATGCATTAGTGTGAGGCTAATAATTACGTTAGTAGAGAAACAAGTGCAGAAAGTAAACATTCCTTCACACTTGTGCATGTCAGAGTCTATTGGTGCTGAGCTATTCAGCTAAACATAGACACAGGTGCAGAAAAGGCACACAGTCAAGAGAGACCTGTTGATGATAGATCATCTTATAGGGAAGGGGTCCTGAGGAGAGTGGGAGGAAGGAGCAGATGAGAATGGAGAGGGAAACAGGAGGAAATGAGGCTGCATGTGCCCACAAATAAGGTTTACCTGGGTCATCTTCTCCCTGTTGGCTTTGGGGTTCAGGGGGGCCTCTGTCAGCAGGACAGGGTGCTCCTCAGGTGCAACTCTCAGCTCGTTGTAGAAGGTGTGATGCCAGATCTTCTCCATGTCATCCCAGTTGGTCACAATACCGTGCTCAATGGGGTACTTCAGAGTCAGGATACCTCTCTTGCTCTGGGCTTCATCACCAACGTAGCTGTCCTTCTGGCCCATACCCACCATCACTCCCTGAACAAGAGATCAGGATGTGTTAGAGGTGCATGATGTGGCAGTAAACATTAATACGTGCATGCAAGTTAAAGGCAAACCCCTTTGCTATGTACTGTGATAGAATTAAAGTTTAATCATGGAAGTGGACCATTATGACTGATGAAGATTACCTAGATATAGGATTAAACTATACAATGTAAGCAAAAGAGTAATTCTAAGAATGATAGTTTTACATTTTCTTGCAGCTCTGCATTAAATTATCCCGGAATTAGAAAATAACTATTGAGGACTCACCTGATGTCTGGGGCGACCGACGATGGAGGGAAAGACAGCACGAGGGGCGTCGTCTCCGGCGAATCCGGCTTTGCACATACCGGATCCGTTGTCAACAACCAGTGCGGCGATTTCATCTTCCATGGCTGAACTGTTTAAAATAAAGTAAAGAGTAGCGGTGAGGGTGGGGCCGTTAAAAAGGCAAAGTCTCACATCCGCCAACACGCAACTTCCTGTTCGCGGCTTTGCCGCAGTTGGCGAGATCCGCCGCTGGGTGGCGATCGCGCGCCACATTCCAACCAGGCCAGACAAAAGGAAGTGGCACTGCGATCTGTTACCATATAAGGACATGCTTCGGTTTCGAGCCGCTTTGCGGATACCGGCGCCATGGCACGTTGCCAGAGCGACGGCACGGAAAAAGAGAATATCGTTCGACCACTCCCTGCGGTTCACTACCGCTCGGCCGGTCCGTTGCGCAATCGTAATTCTCCTAATATTCGACGGAAAGCCCCGCTTCAATGCCGCTGCGTCACTCAACGGCTTCTAAACTGACCGTTGGTCGCGTTACTATAGTCAACGTTTTGGTAAAAAAAAAAAAAAAAAAAGTCTTTACTTTGAACTTCGAAACATCAGAAACAATGAAGCCGATAATATGTCGCATAATTAACCGATACGTTGAATCATGAATGGGTCGAAGTCCGTGACTGAGGCTCCATTTCCAGAAAGCCACGCCTTTAGCAAGCGGGGGACGATTAGTCATTCGCCCTTTTTCAAGTTGGCAACACCCGAAATCTTTGAATGGAGATTCATCTAAAGAGGTTTTCCCAATCAATTAGTAAAATTTTTGCAGGCCCCATTTTCCCTTTGTGACCAGGGAAATATAAGTCACTAGGGTAGTAGTTATTGAACAAGCCCCAGGAAGTCACTGCGAAATAAAAACTGTTCTTGATTGAAAGCGATCCCGTGGCAAGTTTGAAGGGCGTGTTAGCATGATGTGGCTAAGCTAATGTGCTAAAGTAGGTCACACCCCGCCGCATCGCGCGCACAAAGGGAGCAGCCTGGATCCACAAGACCTCACCTCAAAAGCCTCTTTCGAAGTACCCTGCTGGGAAATTACGCACACCAGCGCAGTTTATAAAATGTGAATTATTCCTAACACGTCAGGGTGAAAAAAACACGTAGTATAATAAAAACGAGATATTCATTTGCCGGTTATATCCAAAAGGCACCTGAGAGTCGCATAAGCCAAAGTTAACGGTCCCGGGCGAGTACCAGTGCGTGCTTTAACACGCCCAAAATGCAGAAACTAGCGTCGTTTAATGCTTATTTTCAATACAATACACTGATAACTGACAGAACAAAGAACCTCGTGGTCTCAAGTCATATTTTCTATTTAAAACCACAAAAAAAATCTAAATCAATCAAAGCAATGCAGGTCATTGTTTACTCGAAACATAATTATATAATCTCCATATTAATAGTTTTGTCTTCTTACCTTCTTGGTGGGGGGGGGCTTTTCGCTTTAAGGAAACCGGTTTCAGGCAAATGATATCCCGCACAAGCTGCGTGTGACGGCGCTCAGAGTGAGTCGTCTGGGTGCGGGCGCACCAGCTTTATACTGCGTCAGCGGCCCGGCTCGAGCCATAAAAGGTAAACTTTCGGAATTGCGCCCTCTGATTGGTGCGACGTCACGCACTGGGGCACGTCGCGTCCACACTGGTGCACCGAGAGAGAGAGAGGCAGCGAGAGAGGGGAGGCCATAGTAGCGAAGGGTTGGAAAAAAATAAAAAGGGGATTGATGCCGTGGGGCCTAGTAAACCTAATCTCTAGATAAACTGTTTTATACACAGTCTAAATTACACGTATGAATTTTTATCGCAAACCATGCCGTCCCGGAACCCGCCATTAGCTTTGTTAAATGATGACTGAAAGCGTTCAGAACCGATGACTCCTCCTCGTGAAGGCTGCAGAGGCCCGAGACCTTTTACCTAAATGCTGCCCCCGGTCTTTCTTATTCCCCCATGACAACATTTGATAATCTGTGAAATTATAGAGGGTTCCGTGTGCGCGATGCTGACATTACTGTCCACTCTGAAAAAACAGCTGTAAGCTCAATGGTAGTTGCAGCAGCTGCATCACCAGGTCAAACACATGACACACGTAACACGCACACACACACAATAACGGTGTGGGAGCTGATCCGTCCCAAGCTGGGGGGAATGGCCGCCCATGCAGGCCGACCCTTTTGTTGTTGCTCATGTTCATTTTTTGGATCTAGTGCTTGTGCTCTGGGGCTCCGTTGTCTCGGGCTCTTCCTAAACGGTCTGCTGGGTGGCCGCTCGCCTCATTCAGCAGTTTGACAAAGGTGTGTCCTTTCTGGAGAGGGTGGCATTGGTTAGCGTTCTCAGATTTTAACTCTGCTCGTATTCACCTCCATCACACACACACACACACACATACATACACACCCTGATCCCATGTCCACTTCCTGGTCCTCCTTATTGCTGTACGGGTGGACTTTAAAAAATGGAGGCCTTTCCCCCTCTGCCTTGTTCGAATCATGACTAATGTGTCCATGTGACACAATCTCAGATATTTTTTGTTTTTTCTAAGGCTCGTAAAATGTCCATTCCTGATTTACTGCCACACTCACAACATCTAACCATTAGTCTTGTCAAACATTTTGACGCCCCACCTTTAAGCACTTGCCTTTCTCTTATTTTACATTAAGGATTTTCTTTTTTCACTTCCTTTGCTCCCCCATATTTTTCTTCCCTCTCTCCCTGTGTCCTCCTCCCAACTATCTTCTCCATAATATTAAACATCTGGCACACACCTTTATTCATTCTGCGCTCAACCACTAAACTACGAGCGCACACGTCAGAAGAGCATCGGCGGCCTCGGTGCCATTTAAACTGGCTGTGACTGAATCTATTGAGACAGCAACCTCTTCCTCCTTTGACGCTTCCGCTTCCCCTCGCTCAGTCTGTTGTTCTCGTCCCCGCGTTCTTGTCCTCATTCATGCTGTTAACTCAGCTTTAAATGGACATCATTGTCGCCCTCACGTGCATCGGATGAGCCCTTTAACGTGCGATGTGACACAACACTTTCAACATGTGAAAAGATGAAGACGGCTCGTGTGACAGATTCTGACGCCGGCCTTTATTTTTACCTGCACTGCTCCAATGATTTTACACTTATTTAGTGGTGATAATCATGTAATAAAAAAACACTCACGGATAAACCTGTCGACTCATCCGGTCTTGAGGGTTTACAGATTGAAGTTTAAGACCCTTCGAGGTGGTCAAAGTTCTACGGGGCCCTCTTATTGATTAACAGGCCTTGAATCACGTCGTTGAAGGTCAGTTCTCCAACCTGGTTCATCTCTGTCCGACCCATGTGAGCCCGTGACGTGTTTGTTCATTAACATTTGTTTGACTCGTGAAAAAGTTCCAATTCTGTGCTGAGGGCGGTTTCCCCCCACGTTCACGCTATTAGCGCAAACAGGGATTGAGAGGAGAATATCTAATCTGGCCTACAGGGAGTGCCTCTGGGTTTTTCAAGCTGACAGTGTGTGTGTCTTTATGTTGGCACGCGCGCATGAATGAGTCAGCTCTGACCCACCTACGTCGATTCAGGTGAAAAACAATAAATGACACGACGTGTTCTTCTTTACTTTGGCATCGTTATTAGCTTTTGCATCACATAGTTAAATCAGCTGTCAGTCTAATGAGGTAAACAGGAAGCTGCGTGTGCAGTGAACGTGTGAGTACAGCTTACCGGTTAAGTGGTGCCTTGTCAACACTCTTCAGTGGGAGTTTATTCTGTCCGAGGGCTTGGAATACCGTCCTGTGAAGACTCCTCTCATGTGTCATAGTGTGTGTGTGTGTGTGTGTTTACACCCGATGGAATACAGGCTCTCTGAGTCGGTACCTCGCTGCCAAGCCCTTGAATCCAATCGAGCCGTCGTGACATTTTTCTCTGGATCTTTGGGCCAGACAGAAGTTTGCTCACAGGCACTCCAGGTATTGTGTGTAGTGTGTGTTAAACAGACCACTCATCAAACTGAGTGACACTTTAACAAGAGCTACAAGTGGAAGCTCAGGACTCAAACCCCGTCATCAGGAGTCAGGGAGAGTCAGAAAATCACTGTCATTTCAGCGCAAAACACCTCGCCTGTGTGTTGCTGCAAGAAATCACGTCGCCCCCGTACGGCCCGCCGGCGGTCTCCAACGTCGGTGCCGTAGTTGGCGGCTACAACTTCTTACTTTTATTTTAATCAGGCGCATTGTTTTGCACGTGCATCCATCTTGTCATCAAACTACCGGCCAGAAGAAAACGTCCCGTCACGTCAAACTATTCCAATAAATAGCTTGTTTAAATCTGCCGGTCAGCGGCCGGCCTGTGACGACCCCTTATTATGTTGTTGTGGGTTTAGCGCCCTTGATTTAGATCACACCGGGGAACCACAGCGACTATCTGCTGCCATGTGATAAGTCGATTAGTCACCCACTGACTTCTGGAACACGTGTATTTATATATGTGTTGTTGGGTGTGTTGTCCAAAGGTAACAACTGCTAATCATAAACAAACGCTATCTGTGAAGATAGTGCAAGCTCAGCGTTTTGCTTTATATGGATTTATGATGGGAGTGAGTCACGACCCAGTCTTTTGCTGACTTCTAACCACCATGATCTCACAACTATAGGAAACACACGCATGCAGGCCTTGCTAAGCCCTGTTAATTTAGCACACATATGTGCCTGTGTGGTCTCTGTGTTTACCAGCGAATTGAAGTCGCCGTGACACCGACGTGTGACGTCATCAGCGCAGGTCTTTCTGTTCAAATATGGTAACCAGCGAAGAAGAAAGCGCCTGTTCTGCAGCGCTGCCACTCCCTGCTTCCACTTAGCCCCTCCCACCACGGCTTCCTGTTTCTCCAGTAAGTTAAGTTTCCCTCAACCCGAGAAGGCCGTCGATGACTAATTCACTCACATTACCCCTCGCTCGCCTCCTCTTCCACTTCCTCCCGTCGCGCTTATCGTGAGCAAAGTTTGATTCTTGCGTTAAGTCCTCTGGGCAGACGCGGCTGAAAAGCAATTTTCGGCTTGTGTGTCTGTGGGGGAAGGGGGAGGAACCAAGAACGGCCTGTTGCTAATGGGTGAAGGCGGCCATAGGGGGGGGTGGGGATGAATACTATATCTATTACCCCCCCCCACACACACACACACACTGACAGAGTCAAACATCTGCCTCCCTGAGTCCACTAGACTGCAAGGCTGCAGCTCAGTACAGAAAAACATCAGCGGCGATGAGCTTTAAGCGAGGAGATGAGAGCGAGAGATAAAGCCAGCAGAATGGACCTGACGTAGATCCACAGAGAGAAGAGGAAGATAGGCAAATAGATGTCATGTTGGAAATGCACATCGCCTGCCATCTACGGGAGCTTTGTTCTTGCTTCACCACATCTTTGGATGTGTGTGTGTGTGTGTGTGTGTGTGTGTGTGTGTGTGTGTGCGTGCGTGTGTAATAGTAAAATGGGAGTAACGAGAGGTCAAGCTGGATGTTGCAACGCTGGGGGTTTTCACATTCACTAGCTCCTTAAAAGAAACAGCTATACATGGATTCACTGTCGAGGAGATTCAGATGGCGTAATTGATTATACGTATTATATCCCTCCATTGGATCAAAGTTTAGCTTAGCTTTGACAAACAGCTCGGCTCTGTGGCTGACAAAGGTCACACAATCGGCCTTGAGGCCTGTTAACATGTTAAATATTGTTAAGCCTGAAAACAATAATGGGCCGTGGGTATGGGCAAAGTTAATAATTTATTTCTACACTTATAGTAAGCGGACTATGAGAGTGGTATCAATCTTTTTATCGAACCTTTGGCACTAAAATGGCAAAACTTTGCGTTCGCTGTTGACGGATTGCCACAGACTTTTGCAGCCCAAATGTGCCCTCCTTCCTTTCTTTCTTTCTTCGTTCGCCCCCCCACACCTCCATGCCCTGCCCTTTCCTCACGCCCTCGTCTTTGCAGTCTGTTGAAAAGCGGCCAATTGTTTGCCATCTATGACTGGTCAGAGTTTGGGGAGAGGGAAGCCCTATTCACCCCTCACCCCTTCCTGCCTCACTCCCTCCTTCCTCCTCCAGCCCCCTCTACCTTGACACAGCCAATGGTGGTGGTGTGCAGCGTCATTGATCCGGGGATCACCGTGGTGACGGTCTGAGGGTCCGAGGCACAGGCCAGTTACCAGCTGTGTGTGTGTGTGTGTGTGTGTGTGCGTGTGTGTGCGTGTGTGTGCTGTGCCTGCCAGCTGGCCTGTTCGTGCCGCGATTGGATTAGCTTCCCATTTAGGGCCGAAATGGATCCTTAACCCCAACCCCCACTTCTCTCTCACACACACACACACATTTTATTGGACACACCCTATCGTGGCTTCCTGACCAGTAGCTTGTGTCATTCATCAAAATGTACACAACACTAAAGTCTTGGAATTCTCTTCAAGGAGTTGAACTGACAAAAGCTCATGTTGGTCTCACTTCAGCTACAAGCCTGGAGCTCTAAAACAAAAAGGGGCGTCCCGGCGCCGACTAAGCACTAATTGTCATTATCCCCAATATTCGATCAGGGATAGATTGTTAAAGCTGAGTGTGATCAAGTGCTTGAAGTACAGATATTACACTACTTCTTGTCAGACAAAAGGAGCTTCTCTGAAACATTTTTTATTTCTGTACCCCACACAAGGCCCCTTGTCCTCTCTTTTTCTGTTCCCTTTCCTGTGCACCCACCTCACTTCCTCCTGGTGTTCTGTGCTGCTATTGGCCCATAGTAGTGGCTGAGGTGCCTTTTAAGGTTGTGTGGTTTTTTATTCAGGTGGTGTGCAAGTCAGGGACTGATGACAGCCTCCGTCGCCTTCACCATTAATGGAGAGCTGTCACAGAGCGAGGCCACAGCCGCGTGTTAAGACATCCCGCTGCGTTTAAAGGACGCAAAGACACACATATATATATATATATATACGCTCGATCACAGTCTCACATTCAAAACAATGTGCACACAAGAAAAACACATGTATTGTGAAAGAACCTATAACTTTACAGCCCAACTAAGAAGAGCAAACCCCACTGACGCACACACATAAAAAACAACAAGGACACACTCTTTATTCACCACTTGTATGGTGGTGATCCCAGGGAGGCTTATCTATCCTTCGCCATCTGTCTGTCTGGTGGGAGGGCTCCTCCTCTCTGATTGGCTCATCGCACGAGACGCCCGCCCTCTGATTGGCTCCTAGCGGAACTTTCCAGCCTCCTGATTGGCCCCTACGTTTAACTTCCTGGTCTCCCCTCGTCCCGTTGCTGCCGCTTCACCGGCGGCCCCCCCTCCGCACGCCCGTACATTTCGGACCGTGGTCCGGTTGGACGTTTCCTTACGCAACGTTACAGCCAGTAACGCTTCCTCTGTCGCTTCATATCGCTGCGTCATCGTCTTCCTCTTCCTGGCTCGATAACCACCAACCACAGTGTGGACCAGCGGTGAAAGTGTAAAGAGGCATTTTGGCAGTGCGCCGCATCCCCTCTTCTCCCTCCTACCCCCCGGCATAGCAAGCCCCCAAAGATACGACTTCGCTGTGCGCATGTGCACGCGTTACTGCTTTGTTGCATTGTAGCACCTCTTGTTTGTGTGTTACTGGGGTTCATTGTTTTGCAGGGTGCATTGTATCATTTTTGTTTGCAGTTCCCACCCTGCACCCCCCCTCTCTCTCTCCCTCTCTCTCACACACACACACTCGCTGTTTGAATGAGCTGCCTGCTCTGCGCCGATTGGCTGCCGGTGGCTGCCATATAAGGGCACGGGCCCAGCAGCAGAGGCAGGAAGTGGGTGAAGAGGAAGTGGAGAGCCGGTTCTCGGAGACCGGCAGGCAGAAATGTGCTGCCTGTAGAGATTTCAGAAGAAACGGCCACGCCTTTCTCTGCGACCCCTCACCACAGTGTCTTTTTCAGTCTACTGCATTCCACCATGGCCTTCTCGCACTACAATGCTCACCCGTCATCCTCCCTTTTCTTCTGTTCTCCCCTGTTTTTACATCCTCTCCTCATTAGCGCATTCCAAAAAACAAACCGAAAGGTGTGGCAAGCTCATTGGTATTACATGCTGTGCTGTAAGAGGCCTCTTATTCACTCGCGGCAGCGCTCTTTCAGCTTAGTGCAGCGTACTGGCTTTGCTTTACAGCCCAGAGTCGGCCGAAGTCCACTCGAAGCTACGCAGCACCAGTGCATGGTGTCAGCTATGATGTAATGTGGTGATTTGTGACATGCAGCTGGGCTTTAGCTCCATGTCCCCAGTTTATAAACATAAATCTAGTTATTTTGGTTCTTTTCCGACTCAATAAAGGCCAATTTTAAAGGTTGGCGATCGAGGCCCGTTCGGCTGTGAGGAGACCACGGTGGACACACTGCGGAGGTCACATCCCCCCCCCTCCAGCCTGGAAACACCTCGTGAACCTTCAGGAGAGCTGAAGGACGAGTTTGGAGAAGGATGAGTGACCGAGCTTAGTCTGCTCCCACCAGGAATAACCGGACCGGAGCGAGAGGTGGAGGAGGAGGTTGATAACGCAGACCATGAGGGTCATCTCCTCTTCTAACACCAGCAAAAAGGAGCTGAGCAGCATGGTCCGAGGCCTGAGAGCAATGCCTCTTTTTTACGCCACCGATGTGTATTTCTGACCCATTTGACACGGCGGCCTTGGCGTGGGCTTCAGAAACCGGTCATTCAGAGTGAAGACGCCGCTGCTGCCAGCCTCATTTCACAACCGCTCCTCTCCCCCTCTCTCTGTGCAGCGTGGTTTGTGTTTGAGTTGGCAGGAGTGTGCGTTTGCAGTTATGTGTATTCTTTGTTTTTGCGGGTGTGTGTGTGTTTGTTGACATGCTTTTGTGTTTATGAGGCCGCACCCCCCCCCCACACACTCCTCCTTTAACGTCGACGTCCATAAAAGGAAATCTTTAAGTTTGTCACATGACAACAAGCTGAGGAATGTAAGACCGGTCACATGGGACGGTGTCTCAAGGAAAGCAGCTTCGTCCTCTGATGACTGTGAAATGATGTGTGTGTCTCTTTGTGTGCAGATATGTGTGTGTGTTCGTCTCATTAGATTGCTATTTGCGTGCACCCACGACAACTCCACGTGTATATCAACAACTCAGCAGTGAACAATGTTTCTCTTGTGTGCATGTGCCTTCCTTCGGTTGTGTGTGTGTGTGTGTGTGTGTGTGTGTGTGTGTGTGTGTGTGTGTGTGTGTTGCGTTTGTGATCACAGGGGAATTCACAATTCAAGAGATTTCACTTCTCTTTCAGTTAGGTTTCAGTAACTGGAAACTGCAGAGGAGGACGTTCCAATTTCCTTCTCAGACTGAAGGAGAAGTGTGTGTGTGGGTGTGTGTGTGTGTGTGTGTGTGTAAGTGTACCTCATCTGTGGTCTGTGTGTACAAAGGTGGGAGAGCCCAAATTTTCCAATTTTACATGAGGATTAGAAACAACAGAATAAAAGCCCCCACTTTCTGCTCTGCCGTCACTCAGCCCTGCGTGGGACCAGGCATGAAATAAAACCCTGTGTGTGTGTGTGTGTGTGTGTGTGTGTTTATGTAAGCGGGGGGGGGGGGGGGGGCTGCTCTGCTGAGGCTGCTCTGTACTGCCTCCTACAGCCGCCGGCTCTCTAAGGAAACCACGACGTTGTCACTTTCTGTGACAGAGACGGGGACTTCCTCCAAAACTCAGTCAAGGCCTCGCACCATATAAGGTGAACAGTTGGCAGGACTCACTCAGTGGCATCGGTGCACAACCCTGAAGCCGTGTCTTCCACGTCGCCCTTGCGTCTCTGTGCGTGTCGCCCAGGGGGACGGGGACGTTCGGGGGCGACAAGACGCCGTGTGGTTGACATCTGCAAAAATGGACCAAAGGCACGAGCTGAAGTGTTCCTGCTTTGGTGTCAATCAAACTTTCATATCAGCGATTAGCCCTCTAAAATATGTGTTCGTTTTGCACACCTGGGTATTTTCTCCAGACGTCGCACCATCACGCCGCTGACACGTGGCTGTCAGGTGTTGCTCGCCATCTTATATCAGCGCGTTAGCTTCTCAACACTTGCGAGCTAAGCAGAAAGCACAGTCTTAATTAATGGCACCAAATTGTGCAAACACATCTAATGCCGATCCATCTGAAAGGTGTGGAAACATGGGACGTGACCATCAATAGATTTACGTGACCATCACTAGATTTACGTCACTAGATTTACGTCACTAGAAAGTAAATAAAGTAAGTAAAGAAGTGTATCTCTACGCCGCTGCTGATCTTTGTGCCTGTGTCATCTGAGGAATGTGCCGCCCAGCCAGCAGGAAATCGCTGCGCAGAACCTAATTCGGGCATCTGTCATCCCTGGCGGTTTGTTTTATCTGTGCGTGACCTCCGCTGACCGCATTCCCAACGCCTCACCTCCACCCCCACCCTCAGCTTTTATGGTCAGGGGGTGAAAAGGGGAGAAGGGCAGGTAATCTGGCAACGTAAGTACAGAACAATGAGGTGCAGCGGAGCGGGAGAAAGAGCAGAGATGGAGGAGGACAGACGGGGACGTCAGGTGGATTCATTCATGCTCCTCCTGTGACTCAGGCCACCACCACCACCACCACCACTCCTCCCCCCCAGCGACAACCCAGAGCCCTCCATCCCCGGCCTCCCTCCTCCACCAGCTGGGCGCACACACACACACCACTGGGGGAAAGTGGATGAGGCGATGTAATGTCCGATGGTCCTCCTCTCGAGTGAAGTCGCTTCTTTTGTTCTCGCCTTACTCATTCAGTCCTTTACCCCTCCTTGTCATCTCCTAGACTTTGGCACGTTTCTCATGCGCGGTAATTAACTGCGCGTGCGCGTGTGTGTGAAGGTTAACAAGCTTGTTTGGCAGCAATGTGTCCCTCTTGCTCCTCCTCTCCCTCCGTGTGAGGCCGATGGCTGTGCTCCTCTTTCTCTCCTGCTCACTGTCACTTTCTGTCCGGGGCTTAAAGTGGGAACGCTGGCTTTGAAGGGCTGGTTCAAGCTACCTTCCACCAGGGAAGGATAAATAAATAAATAAGGACTGCGCCATAAGCACAAGCACACAATGTTTGTGTGTGTTACAGCTAATGATGTGGGATTCCCTAAGCAGAGTCAAACTCCAAATATGCAGGTCAAGAGGCGCTGCGTTATCCCTGTGCTGTTACGTAACTATACACGAATGAGGAGACCCACAACTTGCAGGGTGTGCTGGGACATTCCGTGCAAGCAGCTGTTAAAGCTCTTTGCTGTAGAGGACACACATATAGGACACTGTTAAGAAGTGTGTGTGTGTGTGTGTTTGGTAGTTATGTCCTGACTAGAGGTAGAAGAGAGAGGGATTAGCTGTTTGCAGGTAGATAACTCGCTGCGCTGCGATTGGCTGAGGTCTGCAGGTAATCACCTGGACCAGATTGCCTTATAAGGAGACTCGCGCTCACGGACCGGCGGCAAATCCCTCGTTCTATAAAACCGTGTTTCAAACCACCGTTCTTTTAATTCTCCTCCTCCTGGACTTTCTCTTTATCCCACCGCCCCACCCTGTCCCGTTGTTCTGTCCTCGCCGCTGACTCGCCGCCTCTTTCCACGCCGCCTCTTTCCACGCCGCTGCTTTGCGTGAAGCTTCCAGGCCGGCAGGAGACGGAGGAAAAGGCAGCGAGGGGCAGCTGCACCTTTCTTGGCTCGTCTGATTGTAAGCTGATAAACTGGAACATGCTGGCAAGCTGTTACATAAAGGAGACGACCTGTGTGTGAGAGACACAGTAAGCAGCAGGCCGTTTGCTGTCTTCTTGTCCTCCGGTTTCCTCGGTAACGCTCAGACTTCTCGGTTCGTCCTACTGACATTTCCTTTGTGTGAGGTATTTGCTCGTGTCTGTGGTTCGTCCGAGAGGAGACCACGCTGTTCCCGGGAGGAAGTGGAAGATGTTGAGCTTTAACTCTTCTTCCTTACTCCTCATTTTACAATGAATCACATTTAACATGAATAGTCCAGCTGATGTACATTATCGTGAAATGAAGCTCCGTGAGGAGTTTCTCATCTCTCGACTACTTGAGCAGCTCTTTATAACAATTTATCACCAACACTTTGACTGCAAGGGTTATAAATATAGTTCTAATATATGATCCATCAGTCTGCACTGCGCTCAGCGCGAGTACTCATCCAACTCACAAAGGTTTCTATTTCTTTGGGCGGCTGATGGGAAACCCGATGAGTCCTCTTGCATTCTGTCTCAACAGGAAACTGGTGTAATTCTGCTTTGCATGGAGGTCCGATGGGGTTCTGATGGACGATGTGTCTCCATTCCTGAATGTGCAGCAGTTCCTGGTTCACTCGGGAGAGAGAAGCTTCCTTAATGAGAAGTTGTTCCAATCATTCATTCCGGGTTAATGGGCGAATGAAATCTGTGGGCAAACTAAGTTGTATTTTAAACACATGAGGTAGATCTGCGTCTGTCTGCATACTGGGATCAAACCAGTGAAACCACTGGTCCGGCCTTCAAAGGGGACTGGTCACTGTGTTTAAGATGGCAATCTGCACCAGATGTTAATCATCCCACTGTGTGTGTGTGTGTGTGTGTGTGTGTGGTGACTGGGTAATATCATGGTGTGGGCCTGTGTGTGTGTGTGTCAGCAGATGGTGTGTGTCTGTCACACTGTCACACACATGCTGCCTTCCATTATCAGTTCCCAGTCATCAATTATTCACAGCAGGGGATCGAAACCAATGGAGACAATTACTAAACAAATACATTCAAATACAACTCAGTGACATTTCACCTTATTTTCTTAAAAATGACTAAATACGTTTGAACTGATCAAACTGAGTGTGTGTCAGTTCATTCTCCTTAACAAGGTGTGTGTGTTTCATATCTATGTGCATGTGTGTGTACGTCAAAATGAAAAGACGCACAGCAGCTAAATCTTTCAGGGAGTCTCTGTAATAAGAGGCCAACAAAGAACAGCTGGTGTTGGTGCTCGAGGACGTGTGTGTGTGTGTGTGTGTGTGTGTCCAAAGAGGCTCTGTCAGGGGGCCTCCAACCCTTTGTTGCAAGGGGGCACATCATTAGCATCTAAACCTCCCTACTGCCCATGAAGAGAGATGAGGGGAGATGAAACGCTGAGGAGAGACAAGGGAAAAGGGGAGAGAGAGAGAGAGAGAGAGAGAGAGGGGGAGGAATTGGGAGAGGTGGAGTGAGGCCGGGGGAGGAGGGGACCCGGGGACACAACAGGAAAGTGGTTGCAATGACCGGTAACACCTGCCAGCTCAAATAAATGTACCTTGTGTGTGTGTGTGTGTGAAACCATCCATGTGAACATGTGTGATGCTCCCTGTGTAGCTGTGTGTGCGTGTGTGTGTGTGCGTGTGTGTGTGTAGCTGTGTGTGTGTGTGTGTGTGTGTGTGTGTGTGTGTGTGTGTGTGTGTGTGACAATGACATTGTTCAATAAGTAGGCGGGTGGTGTACTGGTGTAGTTCGCTGCTGTTACCAGTGGGTGGAGCAACAGAGCTCCTTTAGACTGCGTGAGTGACAGACACACACAGACCTGTGAGTCCTCCAACGTGCTGAGTTGGATAAGGCAAATATTTGTGTGAAAGCCATCAAGTGTGAGCTAAATACAAGCATAGATGTGTGTAATTAGTACAAAAAAAGAATGAATACACATTGTATGTGATGTAGCTGAAACAATCAAATACTATGGAATGTTTATTTGCTATAGATGTGAAAGATAATAGATAATATGAAAGATAATACCATGATTTAGGAAATATGATGATATCAAGATGGAAGTAGTATCATTTAGTGAAATAAATAACATGTAAACGGTCTTGGTCTTAGGTGAATGAACTGTTATAACTCAAAGAATGGGCGGCTCAGCAGAAGCTCAAACATCGGGAATGGAAACCGGAAGAAGCCCAGACGCCGGGTAAGGAAAGAAAAGCTCGCCACGGGGGGGGAATGGATGCCGCAGAGCACCAAAATATAAGACTTCATGGTGTCGTGGCACAATACCCGACCCACAGTCTCCCTGTCTGTTCTCCCTCACGGCTCTCATCCACCCTTCTCTAGGAGCTGAAGCCGCTGTACACCACCTGTACACCACCTGTACACCACCTGTGCAGCACCAAGGAGCAGACAGACACAAACAGCAGCCAACTGGTGAACACAGAGGAGCATTAAGCAGCTAAAGAGACCACAGCGGAGCTGAAAGAGTGAACAACTTTAGATTCAGTCCACTAATATGCAGATGATGTATCTTCTCACTGCATTAACTGATGTTTGGTGGAGTTAAAGAAGCTGTTTTAACTCCACCAAACATCAGTTAGAAGATACATCATCTGCATATAAGTGGACTGAATCTAAAGTTGAGTTCATTTCCTAAGTTTAAATACTGAACACCTCAGAGATCAAAGAGTCGGAACAAAGTCTAATGGAAAAGGAAGGAGAGCTATTCAGGCCACTGATCACAGTGACGGTGTTGATTCATGAGGACAGGATGTGATGTCACAGGCCCTCGCTGTTAGACAGGAAGAGGTATTTTTAGTGGCATCCTGATCCTGAGTTTCCCTGCAGTCACTGCTGGAGACAGCCATCAGCCCCCAAAATCAATTCACACACACACACACACACACACACACACACACACACACACACACACACACACACACACACACACACACACACGCACACACACATGCATAAACACAACCATGCGCATGCACACAGCAGTGCTGCATTTGCATGACCTTGAATAGATATTTGGCGTCTCATTTGTTCTCCCACAGAAATCTGTGTGTCTACTGTTGGGGGAGGGGCAGACGATGAGACAGTTGCACACATAGCTGACCGTTGTGCTACCACACAGACACAGACACACAGACACAGACACACAGAAACACACATGATTCTAACATACAAGCACATACATACAGACACACGCCGACAAACAACATTCAGTTTTCCGCCCATGGCTCACTGCCCTGTTTCTCTTGACTGACCCATTTATTTCTGTTGGCTGCAGGCATCAGGGACGCAGAGACACACACACACGCACACACGCACACACAAAGCTACACACACTTCATAATGTGTTAAACAGAGGGAGAAGCTATGAAGTTGCTCTGCTGATCTTGGCTCAAATGCCCTGCTGTCACCATGACAATGAGGGGGTGGAGGAGCTGGAGGCACCCCCAAAGCACACACACATAGAGGCAAACACACACATGCACACACACCCACACACTGACCTATGACCTGACCGCTGTGTGTAGAATGGAGGCGGAGGAGAGGAGGGGAGTGTTTGGTGTTCCCCAGTGGCTGCAGCCTCCAGCTCTTTGTTGGTGGAGAGGAGGCCCTTGGTGGGGCTGCAGCTGTGCGCACACACACACACACACACACACACGCTCACACACACAAGAAAACACACACATTCCTCAGTGATTGCAGGAGACACCAGCGCGCACAACTGCCACCATCTCCCACGTTCAACACATTCACACATGTCTCAATAAAATAATAATGATGATGTTGAAACGAAATAGAGCAAAGTTTGACCAAATGAATGACGAGTGTCTCACAAACTGCTGCACAACGTTAAAAGAGTAGCTCAAATAAAAATGCATATTTAAAAAGGCAAAGGGTGTGCAGTGATGCTGGCAGCTCCGCGAGGGCCAACTCATGCTAACACCAACACGCTAAAATGCTCGCAATAAGAATGCTAACGGGTTTTTCCAGTGTGATGTCTGCCATGAGTGTTAGCATGCTAACATCCGCTAATTTGCTCATTTTTCGTCTAGCTCAGCCCGAGCTTAGAAGTGTCTATGGCTTGGAAATGACGATGAGATGAAAAGATGCCGTTTCACTCTCTCATCTCTCCTTCCTGAGTCATGTCCTCTGATCTTTGAGCCAAAAGGGATTCTGCGTTCTTTAAGCTTTAACGGTGCAGTGATGCACAGCAAGTAGGGCTCACATCTTACGACTGACTATGATTTTGACAGATGTGTTTCATTCTGATGAACATTTTTATAGAAAAAAATAGGACTCATCTCTGAGTGGTCTCCTTTGAAGATCCCTGCAGAGTCCTTTTGTTTCTAAGGAAACGCGATCCGAGCAACCAGACAAAGAGGAGTACAAGACCTGTGCCATCATGAAAACAATCAATACAGCCAATAGGAAGAGCCGCTGTAGCCGGGGATGAGTACAGAGTGTGTTGGGTCACCTGCTCCCCAAACCACAATCCATTCAGATACACAAAGACTTGAATTACATTCTCTTGTAGGCAGATTTGTGTTGTCTACCTGAAGCAATGTCACATTACGACTCACATACAGCACCATCTCACTTGAAACTTGAGACCGCCTTTTTGTAGCCAATGACCATTATGCGCATTGATGGCACAGCTACAATGTAGGTTAATGGAGAGGTTTTTCATGATGGGATCGATGTTGACCCAACATGACATATTTGCTTTTGCATGGACCTGCACACTATCGTTATACAATAGTTTCTATGACTGCCAGAAGGAATATGGGTTAAAAGCATCTTTGTTGTCCATTTATCCAGTTTGAGAGCCGTTACTAAGTGCTGTTAATAACCTCGCCACAGCGAGAATGAGGGAATAAGGCTACTAAACGAATCACACTTTGATCCAAATAGAAAAATATCTCACAATCTGGATGTTGGTTGGCCCACATTTTCCAGACACATCTGGAATGATGTGTCCTGATTGGTGCACATGGCGATGCGGCGGCGGAAAGCAACGCTCTGATTGGCTCCAGCTCAGAGGTGTGTGTTACACAAGTACGCCGATTGGTCCGCTTTGTGTCGTCTGACGCAATGCTGCAGTGCTGAGCCGTCTGCAGGTGTCGTGGTGTGAGTGTGGTAATTGTGTCAGCGTGTCACTGTGCACTCTAACTTTGTGTGTGTGTGTGTGTGTGTGTCTGTGCCCGCTGCAGCAGAGCGCCCGCCCTCCATCAACCAACAGATTTGAGGCTGGTCTCCATAGCAACCATCCTCAAAGCCCGGTTTGTGAACAAAGATAGCTTTCCTCTCTTCCTCCGCTCTTCCTTTAGACCAGGCGTGCACAGGGTCTCCTGTGGCGAGCTCTCCCTGGGGAATCCTGTGCATGTTTGTGTGTGTGTGTGTGTGTGGGTGCAGACTCCCTAAGAGATGCACAAGAGACTGCGTGTTTGTTTGTGTGTCCGTGTGTGTTTGGATGAGGTGTGGTGTAATGACCAGTCATGCCCTATCGGGGTCTTCTCCAGATATGTATTATCAGAGAAGGGGAGACTGCGTGTGTCTGTGTGTGTTTGTGTGTGAGTGTCTGGTGTGATGTGAGTTAGGAGGGGTGAGGGGGGGGGGGGGTCATGTCAGAGCATCCCCCTTAAAACAAAAATTTTACATTTCCAACAATGGAGGCACCCATCTGGTGGGAAAGATAGACGAAGAATGAGGAGATATGCACCACGCTCACACACACACACACACACACACACACACACACACGCACACACACAGTTATAATGCCACAGTGTTATCTCTCCAGCGGTTGCTGCAGCTTGTGTGAATAGTTTGAATAGTAGTGAATGGTGAGGGAATAGTTCCCTCACTTTTGACGAGGGCGGTGCTCAGCTATTACCTGTACGTGCAGCACTGGCAAAGACAAAGTTCAGCACTGCACTGAAAGCACCGGCCTCTGGTGACGGGTGCCGCTGTTCTGAGGGCAGTCGCACTGACTGCTGCTCGTCTGGAGGATGAACGAGGGAATGTGAGTGAGTGAGAAATAACAACGACCTGGGTGTGTTTATACCTTCTATACATTGTGCTATTTGTGTACGAAACCACAATAAAAATATAAAGCAGGCATATATCCACCATATCTGCACCGTAACATTTCATACATACAAGATTCAGAGTTGTATTTTTGTTACGGGACCTCAAGGCGGCGTTACATCAGCTCTGCCAACAGGCTACGAAAATCCACATAGACTTTGGGTGTGATGTCATCGCTCATGACGAAGACACCTCGTATTGTATGTACACTAAAACATTGTGCAACAGAAAACAAGCAAAAATGTACCAGAACATGTCTGCTGATTGTATTACTGCGGGGTTGTGGAGCTGAAATGACATTGAAATGTGATTTGTTTTGAAGATGTTCCGTCTGAAGATTGGATTTACCGCGGACTGCAGGAGAGAAAGAGACATTACCAGTGATTGGATTACATTTGAGGGTCCGATTACTTTCTGTTTGCAGGGAGGTGAAGTAGACGCGCTGAACTATTTCGATGCACACTGGCTGCTGACGGTCATAATTTATGATTAATAGTGGGAAAAAAGACAATTAGAAAGACAATCTTAATTGTCCAGAAGAAGCAGAGAAGCAATAAAACAGGCTGTTGGTGAGAAAACGGCTCAGGTCAAACGCACCAAATAATAATACAATTATGCTTATTGATCCGTTCCAAGGTCAAAGGTCAGGGTGAGGCAAAGAGCTGGTGGGCATTTAATGTTTGACTCATCTGCTGCGCTGCTGAAAGGTTGTCTCTTTAACTCAGACGCCGACGTGTGCAGAACGGAGCTCTGTTTCCAGATGTGCTAATCTTAGACTTGCTCTGCATAAATGATGCGTGGCCTTTGGAGAAGGCGGCAGACATAAACCACCGCTCCCCCGAGAGGAGTGAGGTACGAACCGCTTCTTCTTCTTATTCTTCTTCTTTACCCACCGCCGTTTTCGTGTGTGTTCAAAAGACACGTCCTAAGTGTGCAGCTGCTGAGGAGGCAGATGATGACCCCCCCCCAAACGCCTCACACGCTTGTGTGTGTGTGTGTGTGTGTGTGTGTTTGTTTGAGTGCACGCTCATGCACGTGCACAGAAAAGATGCCAGTGTGATCTGTTTGGCCTCTTTGTTTTTCCTGCCCTCTGATGTGCGAGCTCGGGCCATGAATAGAGTTCTGTGTGGACGTCCTCATGATTCAAAACGCTGAGTCCATCTGATCAGAGAGAGAGAGACAGAGAGAGAGAGAGAGAGAGAGAGAGAGACAGAGAGAGAGAGAGAGAGAGAGACAGAGAGAGAGAGAGAGAGAGAGAGAGAGAGACAGAGAGAGAGAGAGAGAGAGAGAGAGAGAGAGAGAGAGAGAGAGAGAGAGAGATGTTTGTTGGTGATAAACACCAAACATTAAACTGCATATTAATGTTTATTACTTTTTGGAGCAGTCATATGAACCATTCACACAGATAAACGGGAGGGGGAGGAGGGGGGAGGCCGTGGAGAAGGGAAACAAAACTCCCAGTTCAGCTCCCAGATTTCGCTCCATCCGAGGGGGCGTGGCCGGCCGCGCCACGTCACTGATGCTTATATAGGCTGCAGCTGTGGCGGCGGACTCGCGCTCAAAGACTCCCCTCTCAGCCGCGCTCTCGCACGCACACGCACGCAACACCCCAAACAAAGAGAAGCACGCGAGAGGCAGCGCGGCATCGCCCAGCATCCCACTAGCAGAACCACCGCCCCCTCCCTCCCCCCCCCACCCCTCTTTAGACGGAACCGGTCCGGTCCGAGAGCACAGAACCGACGATGACCACCAACGGCGCCACTAACGGGACCAGCGACATGCTGCAGATCCAGTTCGGTCTGATCAACTGCGGCAACAAATACCTAACGGCGGAGACCTTCGGCTTCAAGATCAACGCGTGCGCGTCGTCCATGAAGAAGAAGCAGATCTGGACCCTGGAGCAGAGCGGCGACGACTCCAGCGGCGACGTGTTCCACCTCAAGTCCCATCTGGGCCGGTACATCGCCGCCGACAAGGACGGCAACGTCACCGGGGACAGCGAGAGCCCCGGCCCGGAGTGCCGGTTCGTCATCACCGCCCACGACGACGGCCGCTGGTCCCTGCGGTCCGAGCCGCACGGCCGCTACCTGGGCGGCACCGAGGACCGGATCATCTGCTTCGCGCAGACCGCGTCCGTGGCGGAGAAATGGAGCGTGCACATCGCCATGCACCCGCAGGTGAACATCTTCAGCGTGACGCGCAAGCGGTACGCGCACCTGAGCGGCAAGGCGGACGAGATCGCCATCGACCGCGACGTGCCGTGGGGGGTGGACTCCATGATCACGCTGGTGTTCCAGGAGCAGCGCTACCACCTGCAGACCTCCGACAACCGCTTCCTGAGGAACGACGGCACGCTGCTCGCCCCCGCGGACAAGACCACGGGCTACACGCTGGAGTTCCGCTCCGGGAAGGTGGCGTTCAGGGACTGCGGCGGCAGGTACCTGGCTCCATCCGGGCCCTCCGGCACCATGAAGTCCGGCAAAGGCGCGCGCGTGGGCAAGGACGAGCTGTTCGTGCTGGAGCAGAGCCACCCGCAGGTGGTGCTGACCGCCGCCAACGAGAGGAACGTCTCCACCCGGCAAGGTGGGTGGAGTGTGTGTGTGTGTGTGTGTGTGTGTGTGTGTGTGTTATGCCTGGTGGTCCTACTGGGGACCCCCTGGTGAGTGTGGGTTGTGTGATGGAATGTCACACGTGCACAGAAGGTTAGGATGTGGGCATGTTGATGACCTACGTATTCAGGCCTGTAACTGTATTTAAACGCAGAGGCCACATTCCAATATGTACCCGATCTTAAGACACCAAAGATTTGCATCTATTGAAGCGGAACCCTCACCAACCCAAACAGAATTTAAGAATGCGAGCTGAAGGAAGGACGTTGGGCCTTGTGACTACATTGAGCAGCGTGTGCTCGTGTGCCATCATTCAAATGTAAAGCAGCCTTAAACTGGCACAGAGCCGATCAGCTCCACAGGGGAGAGGAAGACGCACGTTTTAGGTCTACAAAGATTAATACTCTGCTCCTTTTTTAAAAGAGTATTTTTCGAAGTGTGCATTTGACTCACTCATTGGAAATGCAATGCTCACGTGGCCTTATCGGCATGGCAACCCCTAATCGTCATGAGTAGATCTGCATCAGCTGAACTCTTTAGACACGTTCATGGTTCCTCACACAGTTCAGATATTATCTGGTTAATTTGCTTTACGGGTGTCTGCTTGACAGCTGTTGGTGTGCAAAGATGCAATCTCGTTTCCTCCACCTTCTTTCTTCCCTTCCGTCCCCTCCCAGCCTTTCTCCATCCCTTCCTCCGCCGTCCCTCCTTTTCACCTTCGCTCACTTTGCCTCCCTGCTTTTTTTTTTTTTTTTCTCCTCATCTTTCATCTTTCATCATTCCTTAATGCCTTCTCCTGTCACATCCTCCCTTAACGCCCCCCCCCCCCCACTCCTTTCTTCCGCCCTTCAGGCCCGGCTGCTGCTGCTCTTGCTTTGTGTGTGTGTGTGTGTGTGTGTGTGTGTTATGTCACTACCAGCGGCTATCCTCATGTTGACCATTAAACATGAACCGGAAGCCCTTAAGTGTGTGTTAGTGTGTGTGTTGGCGTGTGCGCATTGAGCTGTAATAGGGATGTTGTTCCGATTCTCTACATCTCTGCTCAGAGGAACACACACTGAACACACCGTCCTGTCACCTATGTTCAGAAAGCATGAGCCTTTTTTTTTTAAATCCTCTGCTCCCGTCCCTCCCCAAGCCTGTTTTGGTTCTGCCTCCCAGCTTTGTGGACTTTCAGACATTCAGCTCCGTCTCCCACACAAAATGGAGGCCGGGTTTGAAGCTGGACATCACGTAACAACTTGTCACGCCGTGAAAGCGCTGCAAACGATGGCGCTCTTAAAATGAGATCTGATGGAATTATACGATGACGCGCTGTGCTGAGATCCTCAAATGCACTTTCATAATACCCCAGTGAAACGGATGAGATCGCTGTCTGAGATATATTGCCAAATCAGATTATGGCTGCAGAACCACAACATCCTGCTCACACAATGATGCCAGGCTCATATCAGGGCTGCCATAAACTATTCTATCGTCTTTTTCTTGATTGATTTAATGGTAAAGCTACATTTTTGTCTGAAAATAGAGAAAAATAACCATCAATTTGACATTCAAACATCAACCTTTGGTTGAATAATCACAGAGGACTTAAAACATGAGTTGTGGCCATTTTTACCCAAAGAAAATACAATAAAATGATTGATATATATCTTATATCTTCCTCATACATTTGGTCGAATGACTAAATTGACAAATCCTTCAACCTCAAAAAAAAACCTTCCTCCGTTGTAGTAGTTTCAATAGGACGCGGTTTCCTCCATTAGTGGACTCGGGACTCCCTGAGCTCAGCTGTGAAGCAGAACTGGCCTGAGAAAAGGGTTACATGTGTGCATCAGTAATCAGGCCAACAGTCGCATGTGATGCCTTGCTCAAGGGCACTGGTGCAATGCAGGCCATGTCCTCTTTGCAGCTGGTTGAGACTCACTGGTTGGAGGAAGAGCAGCAACTGGGCCATTGTGACGTGGATTAAATGTTGAGCGCAATTAAACTGGCTCCAGATGTTTTTTCCAGCCGACAGCTGCTCGCAGCGCCTATTTGGCAGGCCGACCTCCACCAAGATGGCAACTTTGAGCTGGTCGGCTTTTCATTAGCGACCGCAGCACCAGTGGGTCGTCCTGAAGCCGCCAAATGACTATTTGGACGTTTCCGCCCCTTTGATGGCTCGTGGTTTACCTCCTGCGTTCCCACAAAGCGGCTAGTAAATATTATTTTATATAACGATGGCCAAACTACAAAAACAGACCCATGTTTTTATTTAAGTAGCTCCAATTGACAATATTAACATACCTGCGTTTGGCGTCAATCTGACCTAATTTGGGCGTAATATCTCTCCCCTTAAACTAGTCAGTGTTTTATTTATTTTTTTCCAACCAACACCTTTTGTCAAATTATGTCTGTGTTCAGTTGGTCAGAGGACCCGGACAAGTGGGGTGAAAAGTTCTGTGCAGTTTGAATCAATGAGCAGGTGAACCGGGACCTAATGTGGAGCTAATGCCTTTAGCAGTCGTCTCTTCAGGCCCTCGGCAGTGAAGCCAATTGGCTTATTTCACCAAAATGTCAAACTAACAACTGACCTCGCACAAGTTGCACTGAAAACAATCACTGTTTGTTCAGATTGCAGCAAGGAAGTCTGCAGCTTGTGCAGACTTTCAAGGCAAGCGCTTAAAAAAACATCTGATTTGAAATCAGGCCTTGAATCTTGTTTTGTGAACGCAGGAGAAATAAAGTGAGGCTTCGTGTTGTGTCTGTCTACGATTCAGCCCTGACACCCAGTCTATCCTTCACCCGCTGGCAGGAAATGAGACATGAGACATGAGACGCACAACTCCGACCTTGGCCGGTGTGTGTTTAATCCCCGCAGGGCAGAGGATGGTGATTTGCTCCATCTACAGCTCATAAACCCACACTCACCCGACAGGGACGCAACCAATCCGAGCATCCTTGGTAATGGTGTGTGTGTGTGTGTGTGTGTGTGTGTGTGTGTGTGTGTGTGTGTGTGTGTGTGTGTGTGTGTGTGTGTGTGTGTGTGTGTGTGTGTGTGTGTGTGTGTGTGTGTGTGTGTGTGTGTGTGTGTGTGTGTGTGTGTGTGTGTGTGTGTGTGTGTGTGTGTGTGTGTGTGTGTGTGTTGGGAGCGTGTGTGTGTGTGTGTGTTGGGAGCGTGTGTGTGTGTGTGTGTGTGTTGGGAGCGTGTGTGTGTGTGTGTGTTGGGAGCGTGTGTGTGTGTGTGTGTGTTGGGAGCGTGTGTGTGTGTGTGTGTGTTGGGAGCGTGTGTGTGTGTGTGTGTGTGTTGGGAGCGTGTGTGTGTGTGTGTTGGGAGCGTGTGTGTGTGTGTGTTGGGAGCGTGTGTGTGTGTGTGTGTGTGTGTGTGTTGGGAGCGTGTGTGTGTTGGGAGCGTGTGTGTGTGTGTGTGTGTGTGTGTGTTGGGAGCGTGTGTGTGTTGGGAGCGTGTGTGTGTTGGGAGCGTGTGTGTGTGTGTGTGTTGGGAGCGTGTGTGTGTTGGGAGCGTGTGTGTGTGTTGGGAGCGTGTGTGTGTGTGCGTGCCAGGGGGAGCTGCCTCATGTCGACAGCACCGTGGAGCCTCTCCTCCCTGATGTTGTCTACTTTGTTAAAGGTTAAGACTACCGGTCTTCTGGGTGTCGCCACATTTTTTTATCTCCGTCTGTTATTCACTAAAGAAAATATTTTTTTGTTGCTTCAGACTAAACTGAATGAGGTTGAAGGTTATTTAACTTTTTCCCCCTTTTTTTTTTTTTTTTTTCCTCCATTTGTTTGTGTGTGTGTTCAGTAAGTCTGACTGAGCAGTGGTGGTACAGTTGTGTGTGTGTGTGTGTGTGTGTGTGTGTTACAAAAAAGGCTGATGATCCGTCTCCCCGGTTGTGCCCCAGCTGGTCGCCTCCTCAGTGAGGCCTGCTGAACAATAGGACGCACACAACTGCACTTGATACAATGGCGTGCGTTCACAGCAGGCCTCCAGGTTCTGGCCAACCGCTACTGGGACCAGCAATCTGTGCCTGCCGCCATCAGGCGCAATGTGGTGGGTGGGGCGGACAGAAGGAGTGTGTGTGTGTGCGTGGAAACTATGTGCGGTCACTTCTTTTGATGTAGTTTTCTGAAGAGGGATGTGGTGTGTGTGTGTGTGTGTGTGTGTAAGGGACCCTCTACCAGCCGATGACCCGTGAGCTTCTTACAGTGATCAGCAAAGACACATCTGGGTACACACACACACACACACACACACACAGATAAAGGCTAGGGAGGCCTCTCTGGGTCACGGCTGAGGCTCTGCAGGCCTCAGGGTGACTGTTTTGTCTCTGTCAGTCTTATTTTCATGTTGTGTACCCGCCAGTGCTTTTCTGTCCTTGTGATAACACATGACCAGTTGTGTGTGTGTGTGTGTGTGTCAGACACTGAGCCTTTAACTGTAGTGGAGACAGACTCGCCCCCCCCCCCAGTAACAGACTAGTCAAATATTGTCCTAACTTTTGCCTTGAAATGTTTTAACGCCTGTGAAATGTGTTGACTCTTTGACAGCGGTGGGGAAAAAAACCACCCACATAAATTCAAAAGGAAAAGATTTTGTGGGAATCATTTATTCAAACGAGCTCTGCAGAGGAACTGATGGCGATCGGTACACAGTACAGCATGTAAAGCCCGTCTTTTGATGGTTTCCTGGTGTATTTTCATATAGTGAAATGTTCTTCCCTTTGTGTGAGAAGCTGTCAGGACGATGACCGGCTTGTTTGTGCTTTCTGCTCCTATTAAATATCTTTCATGTTGACAAGTCCCAGAAATATAAGAAGCTTAAACTACTTTCATTTAATGGATCCACTCGTGAGCTGAAGGTTTACACACTGAGACAAATTGAATGGTTTTAGGGTGAAGTATGAGCTCATGTGTCTCATAAAGACTGATACGACTGTTTAATGTCTGTACGATAAATATCGAGCTTTCACCGGCAGCCGGTTTGCTTAAAGATTAAATAAGATTAAAATATTATGAATTAATGAGGTATTTTTTGTTCCTCAAGTGGATCCAAATCACTTTTTAAAGACTCAATTACAGTCTGATTAATAGATCAATGCAATAGAACGGATGGATCCTGAACAATTTGTTTACTCCTTAATACTAAACACGGTTCTACTAATTCGTGGCTGTCAGCTGGTGGAGGTTTACTCCCCCGGCCTCCGTAGTAAGTGCTCGCTGCGGAGTGGATGTGTTGGCCGAGCAGGAAGCGCTGATGATGGGAGTCGAGCGGAGGCCGACCCTCCTCTCTCCTCTAAGCCCTCCATGTGGTTCTCATTATGGTTGCGTGCGTGCGTGCGTGCGTGCGTGCGTGCGCGCGCGCGCACGCAGCCTCGCATATTTCTGCAGAAACCCAATCTGCCGTCTGAGGCTGCAGTCGGTGGACTCTGCACAGGAGAGGAGACCCGTTATGCGAGCACAGCGTCGCTTGGTCCTACTTTTTAAATCAAAGCCCATCTTCGGCTTCAGTTGGAGACGATCGGCGTACATTTAGTGATCAGGTCCCATCTGCTGGGAAGGATTTTTAAATCCGGTTGGGGCCGACTGAGGAGGACTGAACTCTGTTTACATCTGTGAAGAGCAGCCATTAACATGTTCTTATGACTGGATCTGAACATCATGTCAAACCTGTCAACGTTGCCTCTGCTGGTAGAAATGTTTAGTAACTAAACACAAACATCCTGCCATATTTGCACTATGAGCAACCATCTCATAATGGACACTGAAAAAATGGGAAAGAAACCCCCCCCAACATTGTTGGAGGCCAACAAATATAGAAACTGTCAGCTGAAAAATATCACAACAAAGAACATTCTTCCAATTCTGACACAAGGATGAAACTGTTAATCATTATGAGCTGTCTGGTTTTTATTTTTAAATGTATTCCGAGCCGGTAGCGAGGCTGTGGGAGAAGCAGAGTAAATTGGGGGGGGGGAAACATCTAAAGGGAGACGGGAGGGGACACATGAGCGAGCTGGTTTGTTTTCTCAAACACATCTTTCTTTTTCTTTCTTAGTCCGTCTCGCTCTGCACACATTTACACAGCGGCCCAACGGACCGTCCACGGCTCGCTGTTGGGCCTCCAGCTGTAGGTCCGTCCGCCGTGACCTCCTCCTATACAACAGCTCTCATTGTGTCGTGTGTGTGAAGGGGGATCAGCATCGTAGCATGTTCCTCTGCGTCCTTCAGTTGAATTGTGTTTGTTTACCTCTTTGTTGCGTTGCGTTCTTTCGTAGGGTTGACGGGGTCTTGATGAGGACTGGTGTTACGTGCACATAGTCGGATGTACGGACGACTATTTTTATTATTGATTTACTGTGTGATTCAGAGCAAAATGTTTTTTAGCTCCAGCCGTCTGGTCCAAAAACACAACACAAGTCGCGGTGACAAGTGCAGAAAATCAGCGCATTCGTCATCTTTTTGAC
Source organism: Gasterosteus aculeatus (assembly GCF_964276395.1). Taxonomy (NCBI): domain Eukaryota; kingdom Metazoa; phylum Chordata; class Actinopteri; order Perciformes; family Gasterosteidae; genus Gasterosteus; species Gasterosteus aculeatus. The sequence continues at coordinate 6,433,939 of NC_135699.1, forward strand.
GAGCAATGCCAATTGACCAGTCAGTAAGCCCCGCCCCTCGCTGCTACTCCACCAGGCAGCGTTGTCAGATATTCATGGTCTCAGGAGGATGCATCACATGTGGCCTTGTCATTAAGCATGTTGACCTTAGCGCTTAGCTGAAAACACAGCTGTGCCTAAACGTCCAGTGCCCATCTCTCAAAACTCACTCTATTAAAAACGCTTACAACACACTCGACATCTGACCGAACCGTGAGGAAGGACTTAGTTTTCAGATTTCCTCAAAGCAAAATGTGTCTCTTAGCTATTTCAATATCTAACGTTGACTGCATGAACACATAATGCAAATATAACCTTATTTCCATCCACACGACATTCACAACTTTTCCAAATCGGGTGTGGTGGTGGTGGAGGAGGTGGAGGAGGAGGGGTGACTAACACGCGACGCACACAGGAGAAGCGCTTGCTATTTAAAACCATTGGAGGCGCTTTGTTATACATTATTTTAAAGCCTCACAGACCTGCACACATGTTGCGTAACAAATAATCTGAGGCCGTCGTCGGTTATCAAAATAGTTTGAGATTCAGTTTCGGGAGATGAACTGTTTCCACATTCACTGGAGATTATTGAGGCCTCTATTTTTTCTGTTTAATGTGTGTATTTGTGAAATCCTTCACTAATCCAAGCCCGCCTGATGTTGCTCATTTAGAGCGTCTGATCCTGACCAGAGGATGTGTGTGGGTGTGTGTTTGTGTCTACATCTGGACTGTTGGTGGTCATCCTCGTCGTCTATTTAAAGCCCTCACATGTGCGCTGAGCTAACGTCTGACCCACTAGCCTGTATTTTAACCCCCCGCCCACTGTCTGACCCCACACAGGTATGGACCTGTCGGCCAATCAGGACGAGGAGGGCGACCAGGAAGTCTTCCAGGTGGAGATATGTCGCGAAAACCGCAAGTGTGCGTTCCGGACCGCCGCTGGGAAATACTGGACCCTGACTGCTAATGGTGGCCTGCAGTGCACCGCCTCCACCAAGTACGCGTGACACACACACACACACACACACACACACACACACACAATCCCATCACGTCTCCTCGTCACTCCCTGCCACACCTGCTCCAATCTGTCCACTCTCTAACCTCTCAGCGCCAAGCATTGTGTGGGAGAACCTGATCCTGGTCCGTCACAGCTCTTAGTCTGCAGTGCGTGTGTGCGTGTCTGCGTGTGTGTGTGTGTGTGTGTGTGTGTGTGTGTGTGTGTGTGCGCGCGCGGTAGGGGATGGATGAGGTGTGTGGAAGAGTTGAAATGTGAGTGAACTCATGGCTGCGGCATGTTTTGGGAGATTAAGTGCAGTCAACTTGTAGTGAGTGATTTTTCTTTTTATGTGCAGTGGTGGTTCCGCCCGGCCAGAGTGCTGGCTATTAACCCCTGACCTTTGACCCCTCCCCCTGTGCTCCTGGATGATTCCCCTGTGAGGCCCCTCCCCTCGCAGGTTTAGTGGAGTAGACTTTTCTCGACCTCCTCCAGCACTAAGTGGAGCACTTGGCTCCCCTTTTTTTGAGTGTTTTCAGAGCTAGAAGCTGCAGGATGAAGAGCACGCGGAACATTTGATCCCGTGAGACCAGTCAGAGCGCATCCCTCCGGTTTATCTTTAAAAAAAACAAAAAACGGAGCAGATCGCTCTACACGAAGTCCACCAAATTCCTCCGTCACATTCTTGACATTTGACTCCTCGCAGATCAGACCACAAAAATCTGCTCCTTCTGTCTGTCTCTCCTCTGTCTGTGGCTTGAGGAGACATTTTCTCATGTGGCACTAAAACCCCACTTTGTGCCCAGCATTAGCAAGCTCATCCCTCCACCTTAAACCCACCTATCCAATTACCCAGCAGCTCCTTAAGGTCGGGGGTCAACCAGCCGGGTGTCGTTTTCTCACACGTCTACCTCCCACCTACACGGAATCATCCTCCTGTGCGTTCCCTCTGCAGGTCGGCTAATTGCTACTTCGACATCGAGTGGCGTGGGAAGAGGCTGACTCTGCGGGCAGCCAACGGGAAATATGTCGCCGCCAAGAAGAACGGCCAGCTAGCGGCCACCATCGACTCTGCCGGTCAGTGAGATTTGTTGATTCAGCCGCAATGACGGACTAACTGGTTTCCTTTCCAGCCCAGATCGGAGGAGGAGGGGGGCTGGGGGGGGGGGGCTGGATGTTCCAGTTGTTTCTGGGCCTCAAAGGCAGAATGTAACTTGACTCTTTGTGGCTTTAGAGCTGCTGTCTTTTGCTCTGCTTGGTTGCCTCGTTGATGCTATATTAGTTTTTAAGTCAATCATTTGATCGGAAACGTCACGGCTAAACTCCCGAGTCACAGACGAGCTTTCACGAAAACACAAAACCCAGTCGCTTTATTCCATCACAAGTTTACTCTAATTCAGAGGAAATGCATCTTTATACGGTTTCCAGTTGGCTTTCAAATCCGACTTGCAGCAACGTGGATCAAAGCTGAATCTTTTTACTTTGTGCTGCAGTTTCCGATGAGCCGGCTGTTACAACTGGGCTCTTTTTAGGGAAGCCAAGTAACTTTGCATCCGTTTGAAATGAAACGAAAGCTCAAACGTTGCAGTAAAACAATGGCAGTTTAATTATTTGTGTGTTGTAATTGTATTTAAACGCCTCAGCACAGAGTGAAATAAACTGTTGGCGTTGTTGCGTCGTTACAGATGTTTTTACACATGTTGTGCCCCTCTTGTTTGCTCCCAGGTGAGTCCGAGGAGTTTCTCATGAAGCTGATTAACCGCCCGATCATCGTGCTGCGCGGGGAGCACGGCTTCATCGGCTGCAGGAAGGTGACGGGGACGCTGGACTCCAACCGCTCCACCTACGACTACTTCACCCTGGAGTTCAGAGACGGCGCTTACAGCCTGCAAGGTCCGTTTTATCCGCCAGCGTCTTGCTGAGGGGCGGGAACTCCAGAGGGCATCCGAGGGATTAAATCAAGGCTTGTGTTTGGGCCAAAAAGGGGGATTTGATTTGGATCATTTCCTAAATCTTTGCTTGTCCCACCCCTCCCCCCCCACCCCCCTTTCCAGACTCCACAGGTAAATACTGGATGGTTGGGAACGAGCAGTCGGTGGTGAGCAGCAGCGACGCGCCCGTCGACTTCCTGTTTGAGTTTTGCGACTACAACAAGCTGGCTATCCGCCACGCCGCCGACGGCAAGTACCTCCGCGGCGACCACGCCGGCGTGCTGAAGGCCAACGCCGACGACCTGGAGACGGCCACGCTCTGGGAGTACTGAGGGAGGGCGTGGCTGCTGCGACGCCGATGAGCGAAAGTGTGGCGACGCAGCACAACCCGTCCCTGCATCCACCTATCCCCCCCAACCCCACCCGTTCCTTATATTATATCTCGTACTACGACTTTATCTGTTGATGAACTACATAGAGAGAACATAAAGAAAGGACAGAGGCGCTCGTTTCCCTCGGTCCATCCCTCCCAGCTTCCCGCCGCCCTTCATCTGTTGCCATAGTCACCGTGGGGCTGTGCACTTTTTCTGCTCCGATCTGGTTCGCTGCTCGACCTGTCACACTCCTTCGGATTGGGCCGTCCCTCTCCCAGAGCAGAGCAGAGCCACATTTTAAGAGCCCCACCCTCCCTGCCCCCCCCCACTACCCTTTCTACCCGTCTCTATTGTCTGTGTGAGTAGCACATGGTGGCAGTATTTATGCTTTGACCCGGTCAGCCAGACCTGCTTCTACCTGATCCGATCTCCCAAAACCAACCCACCGTCGGATCCAATGTGCTCCGGCTGCTTCCTGTTAGCGGGACGCGCGACACGGAGCCGGTGGGTTCGTCTCTGAGCGTTTTCGCGTCGCGTAGCAACAGATTTAATGATCCGACCAGGCAGAGCGTGTATGTCTTTCATGAGTGGCGCCCGTTGCCTCGGCCTCATGAATGTGTGATAACTGGAGTGGATCTGATGATTATAGAAAATGATGTAACTTACGGGTTTAACCCCCCCCCCCCCTTATTCATCTCAACTGTAAAAGGCTCTAGTGTAAACCTGTTTCCTGTGTTGTTCTCTAGCGGTGTTCTCATTGGACCAAACAGGATGTAGGAAGCAAAAACACGTAACCCCGCCCCCCCCTATTGTCCCAAGACCAGTTAAAAGAAATTAAAAATAGAAATGGTGCGGTCACGTACTGTGTGTTTACTGCACTCCCTCGTCGTACTGGAAGAAGACCAGCACTCCCTGATTCCCAGTTGGATTTCTTTCTACGTCCAAGGCACAGACATTATCATGGGTACAGCAGGTAGCCATAGCAACGGAACGATTTATAATTCCCTTTTTGAAAGCTGCTTTTTGAATCCTTCAACCAAACCTAGACCTCAGACTTGATTTAGACCAAACCTTTGATACTGGATTAACAAACCGTCATCTCACACGCACACCTGAGGAACCTGGTGCTACTAACTCATGACACGTTAGTCGATTATCTCACGCTGTCTGGACTCGCCGCGTCTCTGCACATTAAAGCCTCGCCATGTAAGAGAAAAGGCTGAAATCGAGCCCTTACTAACCTTAATCTGCTGCTTCTTTAAATTTCATTTTTGTCTGCAGTATCATGGCAACCTTCATAATAAGATTTATTTTTGCTCATTTTTGTTGGATTTCTTTTGCGTTCCTTGTCCTTAAAGGTGGGGAAGGCATGTGTATAAAAAAAAAAAAAATATCTGTTATGCTTGCGTGTAGCACAAAGCACCCATGGTTTCTGTCTACTACAGCGAAGATTGGCACTTGGCCCCTAAAATGATTGGGCTCTTCCACCCGTCACCATCAAACATTCCTCTGACACTACGTACCCCACGTGGAATGATGCATGATTGTAGCCAGCTCCTCAACAAGTCTGTTTTTTTACGGTTTGAGCGTTTTTTTGCGCGATGGGTTGAGAATCTGAAGCGAATGAAAGGAGCTGTTTGCCCTTTGGAGAAACCTGCGTCTCCATGGGAACCAAGACCAAGGCTGAGACAAGCGGATGTGGAGGGGTAAACATGTGGTAATGACTGTGCCTTACACTTGGGTTTTTGGGCAGTAGAAAAAAGAAGAAAAAAAAAAAGAATCCACATCTTTGCTTTGTATAACTGGAACTTCTTTTTGTATTATTATTTTGTATATCATTTTTTTGATATTGTGGATTAACCTCTCTTGTGCCATTTGGTTCACCTGAAATCCAACAACCAATAAAACTGGGATTTGGAATGCTGCACGTCTTTATTGTTTCTTCTCTTCGCTTGACGAGAAACCGTTAATTACTGATTTTGTTCTGATCAGTTGTAGCTAACTTTAACGGTTTGTTTTATTGAAACTGAAACAAACTGCAATTATCAGGTTTAGTCCACTAATCCACAGCTCAACATTTCAGACAGCGGTTAGATCTGGGTTTTATCGTTCATGTTTCACAACGGTATGTTCAGGTTTTTAATGTTAAAATAGAAACCAATGCGTCTTGTAAAAAGATTTGTACATCGCCTTTCTAATCTTCCAACCACTTAAAGCTACATGTCGCTCACCAAAAGTCATGCACTCATGGCACAGCCTCCAGGGGGAAATTAGGGGTCAAGTACCTTGGCCAAGGTGAAAAAAACATTTTGTGCATCACGGTGCACATTTTCCATGCGTTTAAACGGGGCTGGACAGACACTGCCTTTTATTTTTGTTCTTGCATGTTGATTTAACACAAAACCCAATGACAAGTCATAGTTAAACCTGCCAATCATCCTTTTCCTGCCCCGCACATTTTCTCATTTAATCCCAGTACTTCACTCTCCTGCCAGAGCCAAAATGGCTCCATGTGCACACACACGCACACGTATATGGAAACACACACTCTTTCCTGCAGCCTGAATAGACCCTTTGTGTTGAAATATTCTTTCTACTGCAGGGAAAAGGGCAACCCCCCCCAAATATACACACATACATAAACACCATTCAGGCGGTAATGTAATGATGGAGTCTCTAATCCAACTCCCGCCCCCTGTCATGCATGCAGATCCCAGAGGGACACCCAACATGGCAAAACAAACACTCCAGCCCTCTGCTGCCTCTTCTCCCTTCCCCACCTAATCTCTCCCTCTCGGCCCGCTTTAACCATCCTCCCATCAATCCCTCATCCTCCCGCTCCCTCTGCGTTCTCCTGCGTAATTCCCCTCCCCCCAACTCCTGCTAAAAAAGATGAGTCACTCAAAATATGACCCAGATCGCAGAAATGGGTGCAGTGGTTTGTGGGTAAAGAATCAGGCGGCGCTGGCTGCCCTGTTTTTCAGAACAAATGAACGGGGGACTACGGGTGGGGTTTGTGAGGGAGGCTGTGTGCGAAATGGCCGCCGTCTCCTCCAGCCATTCGGAGCCCCCCTGCACCTCAACCGACCGCCTTGTTACCATGGAAACAGCAGCTGCTAGAAGCTGAGCGGTCTGGATCAAAGAGGCGGGTGGGTGTGTGGCGTCGCCAGGGCCAGAAATGTCAGAAAACATTCATTGCAACCAGAATGTGGGCCGACGGGCGCCTGGTGAGGCTTGTGTGGTGTGAGTGGGTGGGGGTGTGCAGAGCTCACGGGGGTTAGGATGAGGAGCCCTAGGGAGCAGCAGGAGGAGGAGGAGGAGGAGCTGCGTGGGGGCGTCTGCCTTTGATCAGAGAAGACCTCATCATCGAGGAAACGGCACAAGGCCCAAATCTGCTAATCTACAAATCTGTGTTCCTCTGGTGTTCCTCCCATCTACTTCACTGCAGGACTGTGTGTGTGTGTGTGTGTGTGTGTGTGTCGTCTCTTCTATCTCATATGACCAACTTTCTGCTCTGCTCCCTCTAATCAAATCTATTTCCACCAGTGTTTTCCCAATCTCTGCATGGGGGGGGTCACTGAGTCGCTCAGTAATCTCTTATTAATCTCACATTTTAGTGGATGTGAAAGAGCAACAGGGCTCTGTGCGGGTTGAAAAGCAGGCTGACTGGTCGGCATATTTTCACATCACATCTAAGTGTGTAATTCTCAGTTCTAACTCATCGTAGACGGCCCCACAATTAATAACGCCGCATCAGCGCCGTTGGGCCGTGTAGGGACAGCATTGCTTTGAGCTCAATGCTAACGTAAGCATGCTCACATGTTGTTATTAGGATTTTGCCGCTGATTCAGTTTCAGGGGGATAAAACCTTCATTTCAAAACCTCAGTGGGGGTCACAGGGTCAGGAAATCAGTTTGACGTTCAAGAGAAACAGCAAGTGTGCAAATTATTCTGCATTGTCAAGTTTCCAGGCAGCTCTACTGAGTGCTCGTGGGAAGGAGTAAAGCATATTGAAAATAGAGAAACCAATCATCATGTAGGGAATGTTGTAAAGGCCAAAAAATGATGAGAGCACTGCAAGTTTGCAGGGGTGAAAGCCTACAGAGACTTTACCCGGCAGAGCAGCTGCAGAAAAGATCATTGGAAATACACACACACTCATTAAAGACACACACAAACAGTTACAGAAACAAACAGTGCCAGCGGAGGTGGAGCAGCAAAAATTGTCTGGGGAGCAAATGATGCCAAACACCAGCGGCCCCTGTGGATGAGGCAGCAGGGGGCTTTAATGTGTGTACACACACAATGTGGGACCCTTGGGGTGTGAAGGTTGTCTCGGTCACCAGAGATGATGAAAAATATGTGTGTGTGTGTGTGTTGAAGCTGGAACCGTTACAGACACACTCGCTCCCACAGAAACAGGAAGCTGCAGCAGAGCCGGCGTTTGTCCCTCTCGGGTCTCCCAGGAGACACGCGGGTCAAGTCTGGTTCGTATTTTCATCACCACACACAGAAACGATGATGAAAATCTGTCAAATAAAAAAACATCTGAGGCGTCCACTACACCAGCTATTCAATGGAAGGCCAGCGGTCAATGGTGTTATTTTACACTCTGATTTACACTATTCATGTCGATAAGCCAGTTTAAGGTTAAGGCTGATAAGAGACGCTTCATAAACAGTTACAATTAAAAGTGCTTTACGTTTCGCATGAATAGAGAAAGAATGATAAAAAAACACAAGTCAGGCCTGGGCGATTTAGATAAAATTCCATTGTTAAGATAAGTCAAAATATACAAGACAAGACAAATATATGTTGTTGACATTTTATATACATCAAGGAATGGAAGTATTAAAAAATGTTAATTCCCAAAGCAGCCCTGCTCATATATGTGCAACATTGCTGACAATTCCTAATCAAACCAGGTGTATTAAAGAGGCAGAAAGCGTGAGTCTGGTTGTTTAAAATGGTCACATTGCCTGACTGTTACAATGTTTGAGACTAAGAGGTATAACGTGCATAATCTTAAACCAGCATAACATGATGATGTTTAGCCTGTATGTTTACATCCTAGCTTAGTGTGTTAGCATGCTAATGATTACCCATCAGCATAAACGCGAGTAAAGATAAAGCTGATGCGCATGTCATTCATATTGCTGGAATCTGCTCATAAAGCAAATAAGTGGATGAGTAGATTTTATACGGAGGACAAGAGGAATGTCTGATACTGAAGTCTGTGTTTTTCTACATCTTCTCTCCAAACTGTTATTCACCTCATTAACATTTTGCTTACAGTGAGATGTAAATCTACAGTGCCTTCCTGTAAACATTACTGTTGCCTCTCTGTAGACAACATTTAAATACATTTTAAATTAGATTCTCATTGTGTATTTTTATTCTGGTTGTACTACAATCCTGAAGATAGCTCTTTACCTGAAGGCCCCCGCAGTTCGGCTGCAGTCTGCAACACGTCACTAGAGGAAAAAATAGGTACCATCTCACATGCTGTCTCTTTAGGAGTCTCCACTATGTGAGATACTAGTTTCTAACTCTAGATAATCCATCTCCAACAGCACATTCATTTTTCACTTCAGAGTGAGTGTCACGTTGGTTAAGCCAGTCCTTTGTTCTTTCAATTAAAATGAGTCATAAGCAGATAATACTCTGTAATGCTATTTGACTGAAATCCACGACCGACGGACTCATCCGGATAGCGGATGGCGGGGGGGGTTCTGAGGACGGTTGGTCTCAGGGCTCGTGTCCTCCTCAGGTTGCAGGAGAGCAACAGTGACAATGAGGGCAAAGGGTCAAAAGCTTTTGGAACCCACTGCTGGGTAAGTAGACCTCTATCGGTTCGGAAGGTTTTGAGGGGCCTTTTCTGTAAACAACCCTGCACAAATTAATTCAGTCAAGTCCAACATTAGTTTGCGTGTGAAAAGGAAAACATATGGAACATTTACACGGATATGATAATAAAAATTGGCCCTTTAATCCAGAAAGACAGTTGTCCTTTAGAGAACCTCGGTTCAGGGGTGACATCTAGATCATTATGAATATTTGTCCTTGTGTGGGATTCCTCCACAGTTTCAAGTAACTTCCAGGTCTGATGGCTGAAGGTCCAGACATTCTCTAAGAACATTGTGTCTTCAAGTTGGTACCAGTCCGGGTACCAGTCCTACATCAAAGCGGGTAGTTCTTCTACCTGTGTCAGGTGGATGGCAGGTCCGGATCTTCTTGCAAGACCTGATATCATCAACTGGCTAGAAATGTTTTACTCCTTGTGTAAAACATAATAACGGATCATAACAACATCTCAATGCAAATACTTAACATAATGATTTGTTATATGTCTTGTTTTCAAATTCAAAATTAGCTACATTGTTTTGTCCAGGCCAAATGTACTTGACACAATACCAATATCAGGCATGAACAACATTCAGCTTTGGCAATATTTGATAAGGAATAAAAACACACAGAGAAAGTTACTTTATATTAGTATTTGTTCCCCTTGAGGTGCTTGATATTCACACATATTCTTTACATGTAAATAACGACATGGCTAACACACAACAAAGCTAACATCACGTTAGCTCAGTAGCAGTGAGAAGCTAACGTTAGCTTAGCGTCGCAGGTGAAATTAAACAGAATAGAAACTGGCCTACTGGCTTCTTCAGTGAAACGACTTCAATAAGTTCGCCTTTTTTCTTTACTGTTTCAGACGTTTTGTGGAGCTCAATGTTGTTTTATGGAAGATGGTGGTTCACAGCTGGAGTATTTCATAACAGAAGATAGATAGATAGATAGATACTTTATTGATCCCTCAAGAGGAAAATTTTGGTATCACAGCAGCATGTACAGGGAAGAAAATAGAATAAAAAGATACACATTATATACAATATAATAAGATAGAAATATTAAATTATCAAATTAAATTAAATTAAATAAACTAAAACTGAAACAAAAGAATAACCTTCCAAAAGAGACAATAATAATAATTTGTAAAAGGAGAAGAGGAAGAGGAAGAGCAGCAACATCACAGCAGTACAGGGTTGTTATTGTCATTATGTAGCCAGAAATACAACCATGTGCAGTTATGATTGTATTTGATGTAATGTAATCAACTGAAATGCATGCATGTAATACTTGCACAACAACTGATATTGACTAAGGGTCATTCGAAATCCGAGTTACATTGAACTCACCAGAAGACCACTCCCAGAGGCGTGGACACTGACTTTCACACCTTTAAGCATTGTTATAAATACCTGTAGGAACCATTGTTCTGGAGTTCGCTGGTGGAAGAAACAGACGGATGGTCAAAGGACTGACCTGGGGCCTGTTGGCTGCTGAGACCAGCGGCTCCTCAACAGAGATGTTCTTTTTACCACAACACCATCTCTTTTATTAAATACATTTGATTTAAACCTTTTGATCTGCGATGCCCTCTGTCCGCCCGGCGTTTCTTCATTTTTGAACACAACAATAGTCTCTGTTTTTCTTCAGCAAGGCTACATGCTGGAATAGATTTGTCAAGCCTCAAGCGGTTATTTCTGTTTGGAGTGGAAACAGGAATTGCTTCATACTGTTTTACTCCTACTATGTTATTTCTTTAGCTTACAATTTGAGCTTTAAACGGTATTTCATTGCCTTTTTAGCATTTCATCTCCTGGTCTAAAATTGTCAAATTGCTTTTGTTTTTCTGTAGTTTCCACGGTCCAAACTTCTGTTACTTTGGGTTTGTTGGTCATACATAAAGCTTATGGAATACATGTTGAATGATGGATGGATGTTGATATTCAACATTTATTATATATAAGCATTTAGCTTTTATTTAGTTAATTTAGGAACGTGCATCTCCGGAGAACAGCTGTTTTTTTGGCCTCCAAAGACTTACTTCTGGTGTTGGAGGAATAAGCACCCGTTTGTTACCTTCAGGGGTCGTTCACGGTCTTTTTATTTCCTTCCAGTCATGTGACATCAGTGAACATGCATGATTTAGAATTGATTACACAGTAATAAACAGCTATGGACCCTATAGAAGCCCCGGCGTGGTCGTGTGTGTCTTTGTCAAATACAACACACAGCATTTTATTCATGACGGCTCGGCTGGTATTAGAAGATGCTGAATGCGATTATTGTCTAATTCCGGCTCTCATGCAAACACGGTCTGTTGCTTACCGGCCGTGACTAAATCCATTAGGAGCCCTGGGCCATAACGGGGGTTTGCTGTGCTTTTATAGTCTGCATGCTGAGACGCCGAGAGACCGTGTGTAGCAAAATGATTTGTCACATTCACAGCACACTTGGCTGAACAAAGAAGTCCACAACATCACAAAGGCCGGCTGTTGGAACGCCACGATTGGTGGAACGCACCGGCTCTGTCATGTGATTGGTGCATAGCCGCGGGGCTCAGTCATCATGAGTCAGCCCCTTTTTCTGCAGGAGACCAGGAAGGAGGGGGAGACAGACTAAGTGGAATATGAGAGAAAGAAAACTTGTATGAACCCAAAAGAATCATAGCAATGTGAACATAAAACTTTATTACAAAACCGTGTGGTCTCACACTTGTTACACAAAAGATACAGAAGGGAATGCTGACGGTTATTATTTGTATCATCATGTACTCAAAAATATCAGTAATAAACTAGAAATAAATTGTTTTAAGATTCTAGACCTTTCATGGGATCAAACCCTGATGAATAAACAGAAGATGAAAGAAGGAACATGTAACAATGGGACCTCCTTTATTATTGAAGCTCAGCGAGAGAAGGCAAAGTGTCTTAACGTGTCGTTCCACGGATGCACTTATCATTTCAGTGTGTTTTATCAGCCCGACACCAGAGGAACGCGTCGAGCGGCACCTCCGAAAACATTTGCATGAGCACACACGAGCTATGAGAAGTGACGCGGTAGAAAAAACGCCGATGCACACAGAAAGATACAAAATAACGTCAGGTATCAAAAAACAGCGCTGAAATGAAAAGTGTAACTGCAGAGAGCGAATGGGGGACGGGGGGGTTAGAAGCGTCTGTAGTAGCGATGCGGGGGTCCGTAGTGCATGGGCAGGTCCATCATGTCGATGTTGTGGTGATGGGGGTTGACGGGAGGGTTGTGGATGTGATGGTGGTTGTTGTTGTTATTATTGTTGTTCAGGGGGGGCAGGTGTTGTAAGGGGGGCACGTAGGGGGCTGGTGCCAGCCGTGGTATCATCACCTGGTGGTACATCCCGCCCTGGGGCGCAGCCGGCGGGTAGCGTCCGCGCGGAGGCACGAAGAGCGGAGCTTGCACCGCCTGCGGGTGAGGGGGGGCCGCGGGGTTCGGGATCTGGGGGTTTTCGTGCGGAGGACCGGCCCGTGGCCGCTTGACCTCGGTGATGGGCTCCGGAGGAGGGCCGACTCGCTTCCCTGAATTGTCTACGAGAAGAAGAAGAAGAAATAATAATAATAATTATTATAAAAAAGGTAAGTGGTTCATGAATTCATGGAATGTTGGGTTTTGAACCCCTCGCCTCGAAACTCCCTTAACGGGACGGCCGGTACGGACCTGCAGTCTTCTTATTCAGCTCTGCCTCTCCTTCCTTCTGGATATCCTGAATGATTCGCTCGTCGTCTTGCTGTAAGAACAAACACACCGAAACGGGGGCGGTTAGTTATGTCCAAGGACTCTTTTTGGTGCCTAGATAATGAGTTTGCAATTAAAATAAAACCTTTGTTCTTCAAACAGTAAATGTGCCTTAACCTTGTATGCATGAGCATAAATGGAGCTTTAGTTAGTGACTCGTGATTCTGTGCCTGAATAAATAGATAACGATGAGGCAGCAGTGGACCCCGTCCAGCGGCCCTCTGGTTCCAGTACTCATCCACTTCCTGCCAGAGCCCTGGAGACCAGCGGCTGCTCATCTCTGGTGCCGCTCTATGAACGGGACTAATGCTGGTGCATCCGGTCGCCGACGCTCGGGGGTTAAAGTGACAGTTTGTTGAACACGAGCGTAAACGCAACGCCTCCGGATCGGATGTGTGCGCACGTCGCTGAGGCTAAAATCACGGCAAACATTTTCTAAATTCAAAACCTGACGACACAGGTCTTGAAAAGGAAGAGCCTACCGTGGGGTCCGTCCACAGGGAGCACTTGCGGCAGTGTCTGCAGGGGGCGCCGGGCGAGCGAGCGTGCTGGCAGAAGTGGTTGTAGCCCGTGATGGGCTCTCTGCACAGGTAGCACATGAAGCTGCCGCAGCGGCACGACATCCGGTTGCAGCCCTCCGACTTGACCAGGCCCGTCCCGCACTTCACGCACTTCCTCACCCGAGCTGCCGTCATGCGCTCCTCACTGCGACATGCAGACAGACGCGGGGACAAATTGACAAACGGGGCCGGTTAGAGACAAGAGGAGGGACATTCAGACGCCGCTGGATCTTTTTGGGGGGTTTTCTGGTGGTCTTGATGTGAAATGATGCGGCTGAGGTTCATGCCGGTAGTTCCTTGGAGCCAGTAAGAGACAAATGATTTTAAAGGTGATGAAATGTAAAAGAATAGCACGGGATGCTGAACCTTCACAGCATGAATTGTGCATCCTTATGGTTGAAATGCACTTTGTGTGTTGCTTTGGATAAAAGCATCAGCTAAATGACATGTAATGTAATAGGGATGCCGATATTGTTGTCTTAACAATAGCATGAGTTTATATGTAAACGGAAATAAATAATGTATTTAATGTGCATTTATCTACTAGTCTCCGTGCCCCCCCAGATTCTTAAAGAGTTTTTATTGCATTACTGGTTTGTTTGCTTTGCGTGACATAACTATGAGTCTGGTAACAACTTCTAAAAACATTGTGATCATTGGAAAATCCGACCAGGATTGAGAATAAGTCATGAGTCTGTGTGCCGTTGTGACCTTTGAAGCTACTGCGATTACTTCAATTGCAGGAGAATCAAGTCTTTTTGATCGTCACAGCAAATCAGAGAACAAACCCCAAAATCTGAAGGGGCCGATGTTGCCATGGTGATTGTTTTAGTTACGTCCTGTAACAATCATCAGGTCAGATCTGCTTCACTGATCCCTCTAGCAAGCCACTTCCTGCCTCTTTCAGCACCAGGAAGAAGATCTGTGTCGCGCTCAAAACAGGAAGTACTGCCTGTGGACCTGCTGGGCCGCAGGAAGCAGCTGGCCTCCCCACTTCCTGGAAGGTTGTCCGGGAAACTAAAATGTTTACCCAGCATCCTCTCCGAGGGGGGGGAGTAGAGGTAACACCAGAGAAACGAGACAAGAGAAACGAACAAGGCCTGCAACAGAACGGCTCGCCAGCACGAGCTCATGGGATGATCGTGGAAGATGAGGAGTAATGTTTGATTTCTACTCTGTTTAAAAGGTATTCTGTGTCCTGCACGGATCGAAGACAGGTGGTGTCTGGAGCTATTTGGCATCAAACTGGTCCTGGTTGGCTTTTGATGTGAAAATGTGTCAGCGAACGACATCAACTAAAATCCCAGTGAGCTTATGAAAGAGGTGATGGTGTCGTTTAAGATATAGTATGTCTTGGCAGCATAAATTATAGGATTATAACTGTTCTGATCCATAGAATAACCACTAAGCTTGATAAAATCCCATCAAAGGACGTACAGTGTGTTGATAGAGGGAATGTTTTACACTTACAAGAGCACCCTCATGCGGATCTCGTCCCTCTCCAGGACCTGCTCACACGTCTTCCCCACGTGCAGCTTCCACTGGACGTGGCATTTTCTACAGCTCTCCTGGAGAAGAGGACAAGAGAGGCATTGGACGAATGTTGTGTGTCTGGAACACGTAGAGGGAAAGAATCACAAAGCAAAAGGACTGAAGCTTCTTCCTTAGAATCTTCTCGAGACTTTGGGGCACTTTCTTCTCCGTACATCACCAAATAGCAAGAGATGAAGCCACATTTCCACATCCACCCTGTGGAACACCATTCCAGTTGGTGCTGGACGAGCGGCGCCCCTGCAGTTCAGCGATCTATATGCTGCTGCCACTGCAGGGCTTGCATTAGCAGACACAGCTACAGGGTGTGGCTCTGCCGGCAAATGGGAGCTTTTGTGTGCGTGCGCGCGTGTGTGTGTGTTTGACTGCAGCAAGAGTGTGATTTGATCGCTGCTGACTGCTTGGTTGCCTAGAAACAGCACCTCCATCCTCCTTCGGCGGTTCAGCCCGAGACGTTCAGCTAAAGGATGCGCTGGTCAGACAGCATCCCTGCGAACACGCGTATGCACACGTGCACCCACGCACACACACGCACACACACACACACACACACACACACACACACACACACACGTCTCCCTTGCTAACCCGTGGCTAAGTGGTGTCGGCATAAATATTTCAACCGCTCATCTAATATTGAAAAGCGTGGCACACGACAGCTGATGCAGCACCATGTGATCCATTTCTCTACGGCAACCATCGGTTCTGACCCGTAACCCATTGCGTGCTCTTTACATGCTTCAATCGCTGTGTGTTATATTTTGTCATTTCAGCCACCTAAGGGTTTGTAGCTTATTCACTGAGACGTGTGTGTGTGTGTGTGTGTGTGTGTCCAAGGTCAGCCACGGGGGGGGACAGAGTTGGAGAAGCCAGAGTTTCTGTTGGCGTTTGGAAGACGTCCGTGAAAAAACAGACGGGCCTTTACAGCCACAACGTGGTGGCTTCAAGCCGAACGAAGAGCCCGTTTCAAACCGCGATACCACGATAGGTGGTTCACATTTTTGTGGCGCTTTCTGATTTATAAAGGGAGTGCCGAAGCAGTGAGATTCAGAAGCCTGGGGATGTGGGGATGAGCGTGAGATGGAAACGCTCTTTGGTGGGGGGGGGCTTCGGGGTAACGGGCATGAGGGGTAACGGGAAAGCCGAAGGGCGTGTTGGGAAGAGCCGGATCACACAAAGACCGGGAGGCACAGGGGGAGCGTGAAGGGGGGGGGGGGACGGAAAGCAGAGCGGTAAAAGATCTCCCCCTGGTGGTAACCTACGGACCAGTGAGCATGTCGCTGTGCGTCTGTGTGTGTGTGTGTGTGTGTCGTGTCTGCAGAAACACACCAGAGTTCTTTTAGCGCGGCTAAAAAAAACAATGGCGGCGACGTGAGCAACTTTAACCTTTAAGTGAGTCTCTACATCCATTCATTCACTCCAGCCACCCTGCTCCGCTCCCTTCCCCTGGGTCCCACCCTCCCCTAGTCACACCTCCCTCTTGCTTCATTCATACTTTTCCTCTCCTCCTCTGGATTTTCCTCTTTTTCAAAATTCCCGTCTCACGCTGCGGGCAGCAGCCCTTATAAGGCGATGCAGGCAGCATCTGATGGGGGGGGAGGGGGTGGGGGGGGGGGTCTAATACTGCATCCATCAACTCGGAGTGCAGATTAGATAATGCACAGGACACCGGCCCTCACAGACACACAGACTCTTGTTTGCACAGTGACGGCCTGCCGCATTCCTCCACTTTCATGAAGTAATGACTCGCAGGCGGGTGGAGCCGGCCCGTCCAAGCGTCCTCACCAAGCACATGTGGAAAACGTTAGGAGGGAGGGGTGGGGGGGGGGCACCACAAAGGAATAGAGCAGGAGGAGAATCTGGGTCAAACTTGACTTCAGCCACATTTGAAATGGAGGAGGAAGTGTGTCCGACCAGTAGGGAAGCAGCGTGAGGGGAGTGCAGGACGCCGCCAGCCAATGAAGCGGCGGGGTGGGAGAAGGCGGGTGGGCTCGCGGATGTGTGCCAGTTACATAATGGGGCCCCTCCCTGCTGGTAGACGGAGCGGGACGACGGTACGACAACCGCCATCAACTGTTGGGGACTAGGAAAAAAAAAGAAGATCCAATGCAATAAATATTTTAGAAAAGCTGGTCGATGTAATTCTGATATTTTAGTGACCATCTCTGACTGGGGGGGGATCGACACTCTCCACACACGCACACCGCAGCAGACACAGAATCACATCCTTATTCCTACACAGACTAAAGGGAAGCGAGTGGTGTTTAACTTTCTGTAGCACTTAAAAGCAAAGCAGAGCAAGTAAAAAGGGGAAGAGCGTTTCCTTCATGAGTCCAACGTGTCCTCGTGAGACTGCTTCCAACACGTGGTGGAAATCAGCAGCTGTTTCCCTCCAGGCCGCATAAGAAAAGTATTCAGAACGAGGATCAGCCCAAAAGATATCTGGAGCGCGTCTAACGTCCTTGTATCCGTGTGTGTGTGTGTGTGTGTGTGTGTGTGTGTGTGTGTGCATCAGGATGTGGTGGGATGCAGCTGTGCGTGGACACTGCAGGGCAGCCGGTGCGAAGCTCTGGCTCCACCTACAGGTCAGTGGAGGGAGGAGCAGGAGAGGAGATGAACACCTTTATCGGCCCATAGCTTTTCATTCATGTGACCGAAGCTGTTCGTCTGATTATCACAAACTAACACGTGATCAGTAGCGAACACTTCACGGTTCGGGTCAGGCTCAACGTATGAAGGGATATTATAAGGACGTCGCATAATCCAGTTGTTCATAGACAAACCTCTAGAAGGAAGTAGGTTTTAGGAAACAGACTTCTGTTTGGCCAGAGGAACTAATGGAGCTATGTTAAAGTCAGCAGATGTGAAATGACTCTTTTTATAGTCGGACCAGAGACAAAAGACCTGTGTGCTACTGGATCATTATGTCATTATATCACTACAACACTAACAAGCTCAGCTCACAAGGCAAAGTCTTGGGGAGAACTCGACACAACAAAACAATAACACAATGTCCTATTATCACAAATAGTGGAACTATTTTTTTAAATATATATATATATATATATATATTTTTTAAATAAGCAAATTCAAATATCTCCATATGCTGCTGCTACGGTGCAAAGAGGTGAATCTCACTCCCCGATTCCAGCAGTGTAGCGTTAGTATGTGTGTTCCTGAATCTGCAAGTGTATGTGTGTGTGTGTGTGTGTGTGTTTGTTGTGCCGTGGCAGCAGCGAGGGTGAGACACAAGAACATAAACTAAAAAGAGACAAAGACGCACCGACAGACAGAAAGGAGGGAAGAATTGTGTGTTTGTGTCCTGTGAGTGCGCGAGAACACGTGAGTGTCTGTGCGTCTATTGGCCAAATAGTGGACATTTTCAGAGCGGAATCCACGCGACGGCCCCTGAAGACACAAAGCCACGCCGGCCCCTGCATTCCTAGGACAGAGGGAGGCGGACCACAGATAAACAGAGAGGGAGTCGGAGGTGGCGACTTCGCCAGATGGAACCGTTTTGTCATCTGCACAGAACTGCTCATCAATCTTTGCGGGCGGCCCGGACTCGAGCTCCGCCTCTCGCCCGGGCCGCCCGCAGATGATTTATGCGGATGCTGCGCATGCGAAGCCTTCGGGATGAACTGAATTATTCATTATGTCGAATTCACATTCAGGTTTGGGTTCTCGTTTGTACAGTAGAATTAGAATCCGGCGTGTTAAGCTAAATATTCCTTTACAGGTGTAGTCTGCAGCAGTAAAACAGGCGGGCCCCTGGAGAACCGTAGAGTGTGTACTCAGCTAAATAAATAGAGAGGGGGACTGACCTTGCGGCACCGAGGATTGGGACAACTAAAGAGAGACCGATCTTTGTCCAACAAGGCTGGGAAGTTGCAAAACGGGCACCTGAGAAAGTCAAAAAGAGGAAGGAGGGTTAAAGAGTGACATGACACATAGAAACACCCAGATAAAGCAATCCCACAGTGAGGAAACCAATGGACATTATTTCAGGTCACTTCAGTGTACAGATCCTCTTTGGGCCACAATAACAGCAACAAGCGTCCTTCCGAAGTAGATTAAAAGTTAAAATGTATCAAAAGGTCCAAGACAAAGTAATAAACAAAGGAATAATGTGGCTAATAAAAAATACAGCAAACCAAACCTCACTACATGGAGACAAGAAGATCTGCAAAGGAGGGTTAGCCGGCCCTCCTGAAGGGATCAGTGTCGGTATTCCTATCCTCACACAAGCATAGAACTTTATCAAATGATAACGTCATTATAAACGTAACACACGTACCGCACAAGTTCATCAGCGCAGGTGGCGGCGACGGCCTCCTCCGCCTGCCTCTCGTAGTATTTACACAGTATGTTCTCGGGGAGGACCTTCTCCAGCTCACACACCGGGTAGGAGCACAGGCAGCCGCCCTCCATGCAGCTCAGCTCCGACTGCAACAGAGTGACAGGAACCGCTGAGGTACGTTCACAACCCGAGTAACGACACACACCGTCCACCACCGCGACAAACAGAGCGGACATGTCACACACACTGGTCTCACAAAGACGAACCAACAGCAGAGGTTTTATCACAAAGCCGGTTTATTGCATTGGATCAAACTGAATATTCAACGCACCTCAGACAACTCTAAATGTATTTAAATGACATTTGTTGTTATTGGAACACCAATCATGCTGCTTTCTACCCAATGTTTGACTTTACGGCCACACCGATCACATCCATTTGTATAATAATTGTCCCGCTCATGGAGACATCAGCCTTATTAGGAAAATGCTTTTGCAGTTGCCCGGCAACATAAACATGCCCTGCTGTCATAAGAGAGAGAGTGTGTGAGTGTCTGTACCTTTCCGGAGCCAAAAACTGCCTCCTGAGCATATTTGACGAGGCATTCTTTACAGAAGAGGTGACCGTCCGAACACTGCGTCATCTTCTCGAACGCAAACTCCCCGAAGCAGCAGCCGCACTCGATCAGCTGCCCGTCCTGCAGAGACAATCACACCCGGAGATTTATCGTGCAGTTCTTAGAGTTAGCGTTAGATGGTACAATGCAAGTTGGTATAAGTTGCCAAGTGGTACTAAAATTAACACACACAGCAACTAGTTGACAGTGTATTGTACAAGGCAAATGCTTTTCAGAGACTTTAAGACCTTAATAACAAGGCAGCCGTGTGACCGAGCCAAAACTATCCTGCCTATGAAAGTTTGGCCTTCGGTCATTATAACACAACATTGATACACACTGTTTTTCACACAAAACCAATACACAGTACGAGCCACAGTGAAGGTCACATAAGTTTAGATAAGCTGTGTGCGACTCCCACCTTCTTGTATTCATCCTCATTGACCTGCAGAGCCAGCAGGAAATCCTCGTGCTGCGGGGAGAGAAAGCGGGAAAGTATTTAGGTATTTAGTTCTCTGTACGCGGAGGCAGGAAGGCTGTAAAGTGTGTACTTGGCAGTGACACTGAAAGTCATCGTGTAATATTCTCTGATGCCAGAATTGTTGCATAACGTGCCACTTGTGCTCAGTGTTTGGTGTCCGTTCACATTGTTCACGTACACGTTGTTATTATTATTTGAGTGGACATAACGCGAACTCTTGTAACCAGACGCGTTACAATATAAATCCAATATTCCTCATGGGACTATATACATGCTGAACGTAGCGCCCCTCAGCGCCATGTTTTATGGCATAAGAGACTGCATATGCACAATATTATAAGTCTGTAGGCTTGAATGCAATACTGGATAAACAGAATGTGTGTGTGTGTGTGTGTGTGTGTGTGTGTGTGTACCTCTGCCCATTCCTTGGCCTTCTGCTGATAGAATGTAAGCTCGTTCTGCACAGAGGCTTCCAGGCTGCTGTACGTTCTGCAGTAGCGCCGGTCGTTCTCCAAGAAATACATCCTCTTCTCAAACTTCACGGAACCTGCAGGAGAGAACAAACCCACTGAGCATAGCGAAACAACGCCGGCACTCTAAAACAGCTTTTATCAGAGTACCGATGGAACCTCGGAGATGTGCTCCCACGATGCATCCCGCAGATCGGCGGTCAAGCTCGCTGACCGAGCGCGGCTTTTATCGACAAACACTAGCTTGTGCCAAATGTATAGGAGAAGAAAAAACGACACAATGGTCGCGAGAGCAGAAAAGAAGCCGGTTTACCGTGTTCAAAATGGAAATCCACGTAGCAGCGCTCCGAGGAGGTCCTGCTCCGCCGACGCTTTCCTGAGGGGTCGCCCGACTCCTGCCACTTCTTCAGAGCTTCACATAAGGCCTGCGAGTCACAGCGGCATTCACGGACACGTTGGTGAAAAGCGAAGAGAGAAGGTGGAGGAAAAGGTGGAATCTACACGGCGCCGCGGCCCACGGGTACCTTGCGTGTGATTGCATAGTGTCCCTTCAGGGCGTTGAGGGCCCATTTGATGTCCTGACAGCTGAGCATCCGGAAATCTGCCATGAGCAGGTCGGCAGCCTGCATCACGGCCTCGGGTCCCACCGAGCCCAGCTTGGGATAGTCGAAAAGGTCCTCGGTCACCTGGGAAGACGCAGGAGTGAGCACACGCCGAGGCACCAAGCTGAGCTCTGAGGAGCGCTCGAAAAAAGTGCCAAAAGGAAAAACAGACAGTGTAGCTGCAATTTTGAGGCTTGAGAGGCTAAAAGCTGAAGTGATATTCTTTCCTTCTCTATGCTTTCATACGCGTTTGTGTGTGTGTGTGTGTGTGTGTATACTTGGTTTGCATCGGAAAAGAGTAACTGATAAGGAGATGGTTTCACCTTTCCGTGTGAAACATCATTTAATTTAGATGTTTCTCAGTATATTCAGTCTCTTCCCAACAGCTATGAACCACAAATCTCTGCTAATAATGAAACAATCCATCCTTCCTCAGTTTTCCAGACGGTCAGTTTGCAGACACACTTCCCATAATGGTTATTATACTGGTAAGGATGGTAGAGGCCGAATCACACACACGGACACACACCTCTGTCTCGGTGTCCCCACATTCCAGCAGGATGCTGGTGGGAGCTGCTGTGGCTGCTGCAGTACTTCCCCTCGGATACTCCGGGTTCTCCAGCAGCAGGTTACAGATACTGGAAACAGCAGAGGGGAGCAGCGCATGAACAAGCTTACACAGACACACACACACCGACACACACAAACACACTCTCAATAACAGTCAGCATATATATTGACAGTACGGATTCAAAGTGCACAGATCTGGTGCCCTGTTGCGCATGCAGCAATGAAGTGTACACCTAAAAAGTTGTTTGTCTGACAAAAGAACTGATCTATACTGATACTAATATATACGCATAATATTATAGCTTGATTGATCCGTCACAATTAGAAAGGAGTAATATAAAGGATTTGAATGCTTAATATGATATTGATAAAGAAACTCGCATGTGAATAAATCACCATATGGGTCACTTATCATCACTTCATATAATAAGTACTGAGGGGGAGAAGATGCTTCTTACACATTCAAGTCTTCCACATTATTCTTTTGGATCAGTTCTGCTACATAGTCTTCGTGGACATCTGGGAATAGATCCAACTGTCGAGACGAGCCCGAGAGTTGAACAGGCGGAATGTGGTCGGGACAGAGGAGGCGAGAATCAGTTACAACACAATTCGGATGAGTAAACTCGATAATAACCAACTGATCTGAGCTCATGAGACAGCAGACATGCGGACCACGCCGATACTCACAACACCAACGACGAGGGCTCTAACGCGGGGCGGCTGCTCCGCCCTCCTCTGCGGCGCGGAGGGACCAGGCCTTGCATCTTCTATTCGGGGAATCTCCTCCGGAGCGGGAGGTACCGCGACCAGACCGGGCGCGGGATTGACTCTTTCTGGGTCTGGAGCCGGGGCCAGAAACTGACGGGCCTCTCCGCCGTTGTGGGGGACTGCGGCCGCGGGAGGCGGAGCGATGGGAAGGTTAGAGTTCACGTTGGACACCCTGATGTGGAGGCTGCGGCCGGGCGGGAGCGCGCCGGAGCCCCCGGCCTGAGGCGGGGGATTAGGAACGGCTCCCCCGGTCGCCTGGCTCCCCAGGATGATCCGGTGGCCTACCTCCAACGGTCCCAGTCTCTCCGGGGCCGCGGCTATTAGCACCGCCGGGGGGACCACCTGTATCACCTGAGGATGTTGGAGGGCCTGGGCTGCAGGCTGGGCGGGGGCCTGGGCCAGGAGCTGGGGTTGAATCTGAATGAGATTGCCCTGCATCAGATTGAGCGACAGGGGCCGCAGCAGGTTGTGGGACCTGAGCCGCGGCTGGGGCTGGGTCACGAGGGCCGAGGCTTGGATGCTCAGCTGCTGGGGAAGGACGGCCAGTTTCACCTCGTTGGCCTGGGCGAGGCAGGGCTGCTGGACGCCGGGCACACTGGACTGGAGGGGCGCAGACGTACTGGGCCGAGGCGGCGTCCGTGCGTGAGACTGTGCAGACGAGGCGCTGGCCTGAGGATTGTCGTGTGACTGAGTGCTCGTACTCGTACTCGCCTTTTCTTCAGTCCGGGAAGAGGAACTCGACGCGACCACAAAAGAATAGTGTGTGGCATTTCTAGAGGTACTCGGCTGGGGCTCTGCCGCCGCCGGCTCCAAAGAGCCGCCCGGCGGACGAAGTGCAGGTACAGGTGCTCTGGCTGTGTTGGCATCTGCGGAGGTAGATGGGGTTTGGATAGGAACGGCGTGGAGCTCCACTTTCGTTTGCGCTGACGTACCGGCCGGCTGCTGAGAGTTTGTGTAAAGTTTTGGCTGCGAGGGCGTGTGCGATGGAGAGCCGGGTTGCTGCTGCGTGTGTCCGGAGGAGCTCGACTGCGTCTGTGTCCCTACGGCCGGCCTTACCGCCGATGGGTGGGCCTTGGCATCTCTGGAGGTAGGGGGGGTAGAACCCCCGGAAGGGGCGCTAATGTGACCTACAGCTTGAACGGGGTTGTGCGAGGGCCCGCTCCACTTTGCCGCGGGGCGAATCACGTGTCGGCGCGCAGGAGTCAGCGGCTGCAGGAGAACACACACAAGGGAAGATGAAACGGTCACGCCGTTTTCTTAAAAAGGGTACAACTAAACAAGGAAAGCTAAGCTCTAAAACGGCCCCCCTTTGGAAGACACAGGATTATCAGTCACCTCCAGTATGCTGACGTCGTCGTCATCCGGGACTAAGACAGGGCTGCCAGGTATCAGAGTCACAGGCTCCTCGTCCGAGTCATCGGAGATGGTGATGAGCTCCCTCTTACGGGAACGGGAGCCTAAACAGAACCGATTTAAAGTAAATATTAATGATTTGTATGGCGTGTTTACGGCAAAGTGTGTTAAACACAGAGGGGAAAACTAAACAAAACCAATTCCATGATTAGCATCATTATTGTGTCGGTCCAAAACATTCTCGTTAAAACCGTTTATGTTTGTCTTTGTGGGGAAACGTTCCCTCTGCATTTGAACAGTAGAAACGTTTTAGTATAGTAATATCAGGGGATTGTAGATAAGTGGAGAAGAAGGCAGCCAGGATTATATAATAGAACTTGTTAAGAGACTTTAACACCCAGAGATGGTCAACTACACAAACCCGTCTTTGTGTTTTCCTGTCACTTATTAACTAGCATTGGACTATAGGAGGCCGGGCGATAAATCGACCAGGCCAATATATTATTCATTTATATGCATCTGCTTTTTCTAAGCTGGTATTTTAATGCAGGTGCCATTGTCTCTTGGAATAAAATGCTAAAATGGGCCTTACAATGACATTTTACACACCCAATTTGAACTTTGCAATAGAAAGCGGGTTAATGTACAATGCGCCCATACAAAGTTTAGATTTACTATTCCTAACTGTACTTCATGTGTTGAAAAGCTGCATTATTCTGTAGCCCTTACGGTCAAGTTGCGTCTCTCACTGACAAGTATATCAATTTTGGATTTCTTTCAAGCAGAGGTCTGAAAAAAAATCTGCAATTTAGAAAAGATTACATTATCATGATACATTCATATTAATGCTAGACTGAAAAAGGGACTTTAATGCCAAGATTCTTATTATACTTATTCTATCCATTCTTTGCACGTCAAACCAAAATGTAGCTTGGTATTCAGAACCGTAACCCTGAAAACGTCTTGCAGGACTGGGATACATACACCAGGGTTACGGTTAGTTTGAAATGTCCAGTACCAAAATGACAAGGAAAGTGGGCGAGCATCAGCGAAAAGCTACAGTGGTCAAACCGTGCAAGACGCCATTTCTCTCAATATCAAAATTGCAAAAATAAAAACAAATATACAATGCTGTTGACGTTGACCAACACAGAAGTGTCTTACCTTGGCTGCGGTGGACGTTGAAGCTTGCCAGGTGAATGACATCATCATCACTACCTCCATCTGCCATCGTGAAACTAAGCTTACCCCTGAACAAGCCCATACACAGACTCACTGCTTAGTCAACATCATCTACTCCAACACACACACACACACACACACACACACACACACACACACACACACACACACACACACACACACACAGAGAGACACAATTAAAATGATGGTATTCCACTGGAATTTCCCCACTTAGTTAACAATGTGTAAAATGTCCTGACATTTACCAAACCCGGCACATGCTGAACTCCATCTTGTTACAGTAGATAATCGTATCACGCAATGCTGATAAAGATCGTACATCCGGTGACCAGCTCACCTGGCATGTTAAGCAAAAGAGAACTAAGCAATGAGGAAGCTTAGGACCACACCGGTAGCTAGCTCACTGTAAGTTGATCATATGGGTCAGCCAATCCATTAGGAACGCATCGCCGCGTTCACTCCGCTATCTCTCCTCGCTGCGCAGCCAGAGTCAGTTCCGATCAAAGTTGGCATGAAATCAATGTGAATCTTCTATGTTGTTGGAGAGCATACGCGAACACTGCGAGAAGCTGTCAATGTTGAAATACGAGCTACGTAAACTCACTTTGCATCCATCGTTGTGACATTTCCCGTGACACCGTTGCGTTAGATGCACATTTGAGTGAGAGTTGTTTAAAAACAAACACGCCAGAACAGCAATCGATCATTTCCGCGAGGACGTACACAAACCTCTGCTCTCCGCTAAGCTAATGTTAATTAGCTTGGCTTGCTAGCTAGCTTAGTAGGTTAAGTAGTTAGCTCACTTCTGCCGTGATTTCCATACATAACATTGCTACAAACAAACCACGTAGCGTTTAATCGCTAAGTACGAATCATGCAAATGCAGATATGTACATTACCGCAGCGTCGTGTTGGACAAGCAATACAAAACGCCTTCTTGGGAGGACTGACAAACCGTGAATATCGAAACAAACTGCCAAAACAAGAACAGCATCGACGTCACGCGTACGGCAGCAGCCACTACGTAAGGCGGAGGGCTTCTGGGAAATGTAGTCTTGGTACTGTAGGCATGAATACACCTAAAAAATAAATGATGTCTCAAAACATGGATTTTTATATAAATTAACAAAACTTTATTTTGAGTTGCAATGGTCCCACGTGGGGAAAAAGACAAGAACAGTAAACCACTTAACGTATGGATGGTTTAACTTAACACTTTATTTAAAATATCAAAATAACAAAGGGAAAAACATTGGCGAAGGGCATACAATCCTTATTTCCAAAATATTACATTTATAGTTAAATGTATTCAAAATTAAGATAACGATTTTGAACATAGTTTGCCTATTTGGACAGCCAGAAAGTTTGATGAAATAAAAGACAGATTTGCTTTCAATACATGTAAAGAATGGTTTTGTATGCACTTATTGAAAGTCGCTTTGGATAAAAACGTCAGCTAAATGACATGTAATAATAATGTATATAAATAAAATTGTAAATTAAATGCATTAATATACAGATATGTCTGATAGTCCGTTTGGATTATCATATATGCAGAGACAATAACATACACAACACAAGCAAGATATTTTCAATTTAATTTCTTTTAATATAATCTTATTTACATTGTATTTTTTCATAAATGTTTAGTACATAGTAAGTTACAATACTCTTGCATCCAATACACAGTGAACTCAGATCCTAGAAAATGCAGATTGAAATGTATACTGCTTAACAGTCTTCAAGATCTTCAAGAAATTTAAACTTTTTTCACATTGCTTGCTCATCTTTTAGGTATTTGATTTCATTCACTTGGTTGGAGGATCAATGACTGCAAAGATACTTTGTTCATTCATGGTGGTCTTTAAGGACAAGAACTACTTTTTACTAACAGGTCACAGGTTATGGTGAAAAAGAGATGGGCGGAGAGACATCCGGGTCACAAAAAAAGAAAAGATAAACTGGATGATGAAACATGTACGAAATGCTTATGAGATTTTATTACAGATGAAACATGAAACCAAAAGAATTCCTGAAGCCGACTCCTTTCCATCCAAGTGGCTCATTTAGTTATATATTCAGGTCGTGACCGCGGACCTCTCCATAAAATCAGTAGAGTTAGATATTAAAATTAGGGCTTTCACGTCAAATTAATGTAAAATGGCATTTAAAACACCAAAACAGTTATTACACACTGACAAAAGTATTTCCTCCCAATGATATGAATACAAATGTAACAAAGTTCAATAAAACCCACTTTGTGGATTACTTGAATTGCAAGTGAATTGACCCTTCAACTCTGATAGAGGGGATTGATCAAGAGATTAGTGTGGGCTCTTTGTAGAGCAAATAGCAGCTTGGTAAGTAATCACTTAGTAATAAATAATAAAATATCAGAGTGGATCAGAGTGGTAGCAGATATAAACGGAAGAGACAAAAAGGTTACCATAACAGAAGAGCAGGCTCAATTGATCATGTTTACAGGGTAACCACACATTCCCGCACACAGACACGCACGCAGACACACACACGCACTCTGGTTCACGACAGTGGTTAAACATGAAGCATGAATGCTACTCAAACAACTCGTCAGACGGAGAGACAATCAGTCTCCGCCCGGTTCTCCATACGTCCAAATTCAAGGTCTGTGTTCCCATGCTGGCATGTGATTGGCCGTTTCCGTCCTTTCACTCGAGCATGTTGGGAGTCATTTGCTGGGGCGGCAGACGTTCTGAAGACTGACATCATAGCTTGTTAAAACTGAAGGATAAAAATGCTTCTTCAAAACATCTGAAAATTTTTAAAATACTTTATTATCTTCTGTCTGTTTTGTCTTCTTTTTAATCCTCTCCTTTCCCGCTGCGCTCCCTCCCTTTGACCCCCAACAGTTCGGCGGTGAAGAGGCGGCAGAAAGCCACGTGTTGTTGTGATGCTCGGCCGCTCCGTATACTCCGCGTATACTTGATATTCTGCTGATGTCTGTCTGTCTGTCTGTATATAGTCAACTAGTTTGTGTGCAAGTGCAAGCGCAAGTGGGACTGTGTGTACGTTGGGTTGGTTGTGGGTCAGTCACTCCACGGCAAAGCCGCACGTCTCCTCCACGGCCGTCAGCAGTTTCTCGTAGAGTTTCTCGTAAGACTCGTAGGGAGGGACGTCTATCCGGTTGAAACTAGGGACGGAAAAGGACAATTATTTGCGACAAATATTAAAGAAGAGGGACAACCTGCTTTTGTCTTTTGTGTGTCCTCACCATGTGTGAGCCTTGGGCAGGTTGTCTGTGTTGGCGTCTATCAAGTGGATGGTGAAGAGCCTTGGTCCTGCAGAACCTGTAGAACCTTACACACATACATTCTAGTTATCACTGCTCTACTCTGGTGCACGGAACACTCGCCAAGTCAATCAGGTGAGGCTTTCAATGTCATACTTTAAGATTTAAGTTTCTACAACACAAAGTTAAGCTTTGTCTTCTAAATGTGGATCTGCATTTGTACTTGTTATCTCAAAACGATTTGAATAAAAAAATTAAAATTAAAATTCTCAATTATCTCAGCTGGGAAAATGTTACGTTTGTCGTTAAAAAGTCAAACCAAATATCTTTGGGTTATCTTTAGACATTTGGTTTAGACTTTTTCACTCTTCAGCGACAGTCAGATTAAACAACTAAATGATTAACAGGAAAAAATAGTAACCAATAAATAAAAAGTGTAAGTTGCCGTCCTCACGAAGTATTTAAACATATCTCACATCACACATACACGATGTGTATTCATGAGTAAAATTTAATTAAAAGTTAATTTATTAGCATCCAATAAACAAGGTAACGAACACGAGAGAAGCACGTGTGTGTGTGTGTTTGGTGTCTACACCAGTGCATGACCCACCCTGAAGCGCTTTGAACCCTTGTAAGGGGACCCTGGTGGAGCCTGTGACAAACTGCAGGAGGCGTCCTCTCCTCTCCTCACTGAAGGCCTCCACCGCCTGCCAGAACCACCGCACCACGTTGCTTTCACTCGTGCAGTGCTTGAGGCGCGTGTTTGTCTTCCAGTCCGCAAGATCTATCTTCCCCAAACCTCCGATGATCAGCTGGAGGAGAGGAAGACGTTTGAGGGAGAAGAGAGAGAGATACAATGAAATAGGACTTAGGAAAAAGGAATCAAGGAAGGACCTGGAGACGACATGTACCTCAAGTTCTTTGTGGTCGAAGGGTTTGAGGAGGTGCTGGGGGATGAGCTCACTGAAGCCCTTCTGTAGAGCCAGAAACTGGGCTTCAATTCCACGCATGAACCTCCAGTTCACATAAAGCCTGAAAAACAAACACGCACACACAGTGTAGGCTCAATAAGTACCGTTTCTGCTGACAGTACATGGTTAACGCTGCGTATCAAGGGCACAGTTTTAACTCCACCCACATCCACGGTGAAGCAGAACTGTCCCACTGCTCCTACCTCACGTATTCCTTTTTGTTCTCCTCGGTGACGGGGAGATTGCGGCCATTAGGTTTGAGTTCGTGTTGTGAGAACTTCCCGAAGGCATTGTGCTCCACGCAGAACGTGTGGTCGAGGACTGAAGTGATGTCATTCTCTCTGCACAAAAAGGACGAGGACAAGTTAGCGCCGCGCTGGAGACGAAGCACCCAAGAGGAGGACGGCGCTTCGAGGCGCCTTGCTGTTGGATCGAGTCGTGCGGCGGCGCGTTTGCTCACAATATCCAGACGAGGCTCTTGTGCAGCTCCGGGTCGGTGGTCTCCAGGTCGTTGAGCTGGATGGGTTTGCCTAGCAGCTGCTTGTAGAAGGGCAGCGTGAAGCTCCCGTTGATGTAGTGGCCGTGAAAAACTGCCAGGCCCATCACACGGCCCACAAAGTGAAAATATGACAGGTGGTCCTGAAAAGAGAAGTCACACAACCGGAGAGACGGGCAGAGACGGTCACAGAGGATCAGATCACGCGTGTGTGTGTGTGCACGTGCATGGAGACTCACAGGGTTGATGGAGGAGTCGGGGTTGATCTGTAGTGTGTAGATATTGTCTGTGGAGTACTGGAACAGGCCGTAATAGGGGTTCAACATTTCATGACACAGCAGGTACAGCCACTCCCTACAGACAACCACCACATTGTTAATACATTGTTAAACACGATCGCTTTCAAGCTTGCTGACACATCAATTAATCATTGAACAATGGGAAAAAAATATGTATATGGTAGTACGCGTGTCCACTGAGTTTTATTTTCTTTTTTTAAACCAGCAGCTAAATGCACTGTGTTATTTGTCTGGTTGTCCATTGTCTCATTGTCTTACTGTCCAATGTTACGCACCCACCGACATACATACAATTTCTCGTATGTCTAACATACTTTGGCAATAAATGTTCGCTCTTTACGCAGATAATTTCTCTCCCTTAAGGAGAGTAACTGAACATTCAGAACATAAATGTTCAAAACTAAGAATAACTAATACTTGTAAAAGTATTGTTGGTGATATGGCATATTTTGGGGAAGCTGTAAATGATTGGGAATTTCATTTCTATTATTATTATTATATAATTTATTTTTAATGTATTTAGTGTTTTCAACTGCATCAATTCGCGCTATAATAAACTATATACGAATATAAACGTGTGCTGCTTGAACTGAACTTCGCATGGTAGTTGGGGCCAAACATGGACGTTCTTTAACAAATGTAGAAGAGCTCAGAGAGTGAATATGAAATTACCTGGCCACCCCCCCATAGTCGAGGCCCTCCTCTCCCCTGAACTTCACCATCAGGCGCTTCTTCAGGTCTTTGGGCCTCATCTTCATTATCTGCCGATACGACTCCTACACCGACCCACACAACGTCAACACATCATCAGAAACAAAAAGGGACACACAAAACGCACTCCCTCAGCGATGTCCTGTTAAACAGTTTAACAGGCACATCGGTGCACATTCAGAGAAGAAAACCTGAAAGGATCGGCTGTGGTCGCTGCTGTATGAGCCTCATACTTTTACTCCATCCACAGATCGAGAGACGGAGAAAGCGGCATTGGAAATGTTGGAGAATGGCACCCACCTCAAAGATCTCCTCCCGGGACACCTCTATGCGACAGTGTCCCGCCTGAGGCTGCTGCAACGACAGCTCGTGGCGGAGCAGCTTCAGCTTGTGGACCAAGTCCCGCTCGTAGCGCGCTGCCACGTCTCCTTCGCCTCCCCCGCCGACTCCTCCACCTACCCCTTCCTCGCCCCCCACATCCATCAGGGGGGCTTGTGAAGATTCCTTGGCTTGGGACTGCTGGCTGGAGGTGGCAAGAAGGGGAAGCGGAAGACTGTAAGGACACAGCAAGAGACAACTTGACAGAGTTGTCACAGCTGACAACAAAAAGAGCAGTCATTTACCGACAGCGCAATCTAGTACGATTCAGTGTCATCAACAGAGCCGAGAGCGCTCAGAACCAGGCGGACCAGCCGGGAGAGATTAGATTACCAACAGATTAGTCTCAAAAAACAACTTCTTTCGTATGTGTCATGGACGTCTGGACGTCAGGTGGTGATCGTCTCGGCCAGGAGGGGCGGCGGGCGCGCGTACCTGATGATGGTGTGTAGGCGCGGGTCGGTGAACTGCGTGGTTCGGTTGTTGTGGTCCACAAAGTAGATCCGGCCCGACACCGTGCTCCGGACCTCCCAGCCGACCGGCAGCGGCCCGAGCTCCTCGCAGCTCACGCTGGCGAGGTCCCTGCGGCGGGGGACAAGTGAGCAGGTCAACACGGTGGAAGCTCACGCGTTGAACGGACGCAGCGTGCGTTCTTAACCCGTCACACTGGTCCACGATCAGGCGCCAGGAAAACAACATGGGACTTTCTCGTAATCTGAGGGTGGAATTAGTGTGTAACAAAGAGAGGAGACCGGCAGCGCGGTGCACCAGGGAACTGGGAGCTTTTTTTATCAATGAATTACCAAATATATGTTTAAATTTCCCAGCTGTACAATCTGAAACATTCCATGTGTGGAACGTTCTTTCCCTTGCTTTCTCCTCAACGCATGCTGCTGCAAAGTTTATCCAATGGGCCTATTCACTCGACCCGGGTGAAGCGGGGTGGAATCGTACCGCGGTATCCGAGGGTCGTGCCAGGTGCTGACACCCGTCTGTGTGTGAAGGAAGTACACCTGGCCCTGCACCGTTGTCCGTTGCTCTGGTGTAGAGTGGAAGGAAAGGGAAGGACGTCACACGGCTTTACAACAACAGATATTTAGAGATGACTTAAAGCTCAAGAGCAACGATCGACTGACCGTATCCCTCCGGCAGGTCAAGCGGTTGGTGCCCATGAGGTCTGTTCTGAGGGGTGTGGCCATGGCCTCTGGAATCCTGCCCTCTGATTCGCTGCGTCTGGAGACTGCCCTCCTGGCCGGGAGAGTCGAGTCGACAGTTCCCGCCCCCCGCCGCCCCAGTGGGGTCCGAGTAGGGCAGCGGCTCTTCACTAAAACACCCCTCGAAGACAGGCCTGCAAAGCGCACAAACACAACAGCCACTGACGCAATGTTGTGTGTGTGTGTGTTGCAGCAACCTCGGGATCAGTGAAGGGAAGCAAATGCGGAAGGGCGTCAAATATGCATTTTCTCTATTGGTCAGCAGGGGGCGACTCCTCTGGTCGCAAAAAGAAGTCAGATATAGAGTCTAAGAGATTTATTCCCTCAGTAAACATTGTGAGTTTATGGTCTCAATCGCTAGACTCAAGGCAAAGCAGGACTTTTATTTTGTAAATTCATTTAGGGTAAAAAAGGCTTTAGGTCTTTGTGATTGGCACACTGATGGAAAACCTGCAACTAAATAAACAAATAAATGTGTGATTGTGTGTTAATTTGGTGAATTGTATGCGATGGACTTTGCGGTCACCAGATCTTTGGGACAAACGTTGTCGCCCGTTCAACCTTTGACTCACCGTTCTTTTAAATCTTACAACTGAGGAAAGCGACACGGAACAACAATTGTTTAGATTCTACAGCGCTGCGAGCGCAAACATCTGCCGACTCACACTCACCCATCGTTTTCCAACAGCCCCCTGCAGTCCACCACGGGACCTCCGCTGCCGATGCGGTCTCTCGTCTGTAAGCTCACTGGAAACAAGCAGGTGGCAAAAGGTCAGAGAGGCGATTTTGTGTCGGAGCGGGAGGGCGAGTGCGCACGTGGTGAATCAAAGGTGACACGGGGGGAGCTGGAGGGAGCTGGAGGGAGCTGGAGGGAGGGGTTCACCTTACCTACTATCTGCCCCCGCACTGCGTCACTGTCCGACGGGTTCAGCTTACATAGATCGAGACGCTGGTCTGGAACAGGAGGGAAAGAGAAACGTGAACCAAAAGCTTTTTCTTCTTTAATTAACATCTGTGATCTGCATTCACGTGGGTTTCCAAAATCAGTGGGCGGAGACACAAAAGACAGACGTACACCCCGTGTCTTTTAGCCGGCTGATGGCGTTTGAGAGCAGTCGTATGCAGCCCAGGAAGCCCGCCCCTTGTCGTTTATGGATCTTCTTGTGGTTCCATATGCTGATGGTGATGGAGTCTGTCTTACCGATGTAGCTGAAAAACAGATGGGACATCCTCGTTGGTCTACACGGACAATATCTCAATGTCTACTGAGAAACGAATGTATTATTCAGGCCAACGAGATAGTTCAAACAACGTAAAACAAGCCCCTGTTGTTTTCTGAAGATAAAAAGGGCCAATTGAAAGCAAAACCAGTAGGAGAGATTCAAAGAGGGATGTGGGTTAGAGGGATGTGCAGTAGCTGTGAGAGAGTGCTGGAGACTCACAGGTCATAGTGCTGATTCCATTTGGGGTCCAGTGTGCTCTTGACTGTATCTGTGGAGTGGCATTGGCCTGATCCGTCCACCACAACCTTGGCAAATGGATCTGGCAGGCCTGCAAACACACACACACACACACACACACACACACACACACACACACACACACACACACACACACACACACACACACACACACACACACACACACACACACACACACACACACACACACACACACACACACAGCTCAAATTAATGGTTTGCATCCACCGCATTGACTCTCAGATAAGATGATATCGGAGTATGAGGAATATCTCGACTGGCATTCTGCTTCTAAAGACATCAAGCAGATGTTTTAATCTTATCCGTTCCTTTCGCTGAGACTTCGCCTGCTATTTGAGAAAGCTCTAACCCATTAACAGCCTGCTGTATTCGGCTGTTGCTGGTGCGTAGATGTAAAGGCGGGATGGTGAAAGTGGGGTAAGTGAACACTCTTATCTCGTTGTCCCCGCCGGGAGGACAAACGTGGGGCTGTGTACGATCACGACACGACGGCTTGCTTACAGCGCCGCGTTTGATGGCCCGCACACGCCCTCGTTAACACACCGATGCATTGCGTAGACCGACGGTCAAAACGGGAGATTCATGCAAAGGATAATGAGCGCAGTAAAAAAAAATAAGTACTTACGAAAGAAGTCTTTCTTTGCGAGGTTCTTGGCACATAACACTGCAAGAGAGACAATCATTATGAACAGAACGCCCCACACACACACACACACGAAAATGATCCGTCTCACTGTGTGGGCTGCTACAAATGTAAGCTGGTGCACGTTTATCTGAGCGGAGGAAGAATGCCGGTCAGGGTTTAATATATGAATGCCAGAGGATGGTAATGAGCAGCAAAACTGATGTGACGTGCAGACAAGAATAAGTAAGTACAGGCTAATGTGAGAATCACTGTGCGTGCAGTGACACACACACACACACACACACACACACACACACTTGTGTGGATGTGGATTCAGAGAACAAAGCTCATAGTGACCCAGACTTTGGGAGTCTAAGTGTGTGCAAATATTTTACTTTATTGTGTGTGTTTCCTTGTTAGTTGCTTGCGTTTGGTGAATGTTGCCTGATGTCTAAGCTACACACTGCTGTGAACCCCCCCCCAAAATATATAGAAAACATACCTGAACCCCAACAAAGTACTTGTTAGAAACACAACCTGGTGTCGAGTCCTCCACAAGAACAGGTCTTGATTATCGAGGCCCAAAAACAAGCTGTGTGTTTGTGTTCGTGGCTGATGTAATGCCCTCAGAAAGCCACCGGACCGTAAGGAGTCATTGGAGTGGAAAGCACAATAATATTTACACCACATGTCTAAATGTCCAGCTCCAACGTCACGTATCAGCCTTCAAACCCCCTGTTGGGAACCGGATGCGTTCAAAGAAAGAACTCGGATGCGCACACGGCGCAAATTACCTCCGGGGGCCAGTAAGAAACGGAAATACTTCCCAAGAAAGACAACGTTCAGCTTCTTCCACACACACAACCGACTAATGGTGTCTTTCTGCCTCATAGGACATTAGATGGATGGAAAATCTATTAAATATTCTTCCTTCTTGGTGTTAACGTGTAGGCGACAGAGCTCTGGAGTGAATGTCAACTCCGGACAATTGCATTTATCTTTTTAGTGAGATAACCAGATGATTCAAGACACCGATATGGTGATTAGTCATTAATGGAAGTCATTGTTAACTGCAGCCCTAAATACGATCGGGCTCGTAGCAACAAGCGCGAGTACCACCGCTATTGTATCGGCTCCGCGGAAACAAACTGGTCCCGACGGATTCGCTGCTCCACCTGAACCGTTAACCGTCGCTCTGAGGCACCAGTTCTAATCTGGCACGATCTGGTTTGGCGGTGGGGGAAGTCCGCCATCCCGCCCAGCAGCTTCGGATGTGGTGCGTGCGTGGTGGCGGAGATGTGTCTGGCGTGCCGAGGTTTCTTTCCTGTGAGTAACCCGTGGAGAATGGCTGGAGGATATCCTCCACTCTTCCTCATCGGCCTCGTCCATTCCTCCTCCTCCTCCTGACTCAAGCATTCCACACGGAGGCTTCATTTTCTTTTCGACACGCACACACACGCACGCAATGAAAGAAACACAGCTGGAGCAGTAGAGAATCAAGTTTCTAATTTGCCTCCACTTCCTCTTTCAGACAAGCAGTAGAGGAAGACCTTCTCTGTCTGCTCCATTCCCCCCACCCCCCCCCCCTTCTCCTCCAATCTCTTCCCAGAGACAACCCCCCCCCTCTCGACTGGCTCTTCTGTGACAGGCCCCATTCTCTCCGTCTCAGGAAATTCCTCATTCTGCCAAGGTCGCGGCTGGTAAAGACACACACAACTACAGCTCAGCTGGTTCTCAATTTCCCCGCCGCCGCTTTCTTTTTCGGCCTTTATGTGCTTCCTTTTTTTTTTAATGAAAACCTGAGAGCTGGAGCGAGCCAGCGGGAGGAAATTCTATTCAACCTGGAGGGAACACAGGAGAAACGGTTGGCGGGTAGGTGGCGAGGAAAGGGAGCGGCCTCTGCACCATGCTAGCAATGAGAAGACCAATCAACCATCTCACACTAAAAAAAAACAATAAAATAAAGCACCTTAAGCACAGAGAGCACTGCCTTCAGCCGTAAAAGTGGAGCGGCTTAGAAAGGCGGTTAAATCAAACACAGCGGTGCAGGTTTGGTGGAACCATTGCCAACGTGCAATTGTGTATTCGTTGAAATTGCTACTCGTGAACACAGATGGAGGCAGAAAAAAGGATGAGTCCTGCTCCAGAGGACACTCGCAGGTTTACAAGTGGAGTCGAGTGACCCGACGCGTATGAGATTTCAACAGCATCACTTCCTGTGTAACCTTCTCCTCGCAGCTAAACAAAAGCAGCGGCCAGCGGGCGCCTGAGCAAATATGTCACCTACTTATCAACATGCATCTAAACACACACACACACACACACACACACACACACACCCGGCTAACCGCCGCACAAATACAAACGGGTTTTTTTTTTTTTTAAGTGCACGGCATCAGTCTCGCCGATCGCCTGGTTGAGCAGCGATGCCTCAGTCGCCGTCTCTCCATTCTCCACTTATTTTGTGTGCGCTTTTCTAAGTGTGTGTTTCTGCACAAGCGGCCGGCTCACTAAGCGAGAGGATTAGGAGTGCTTATGCTGCTTCCTAAGTAAGTATGATTACCCCCCCCCCCCCTCTCACTCTCTTTTACACTTGAGCTGCTTTTTGTGTTCCTTCTTTTGCCCCCTGAGATATTTCTCCTCTCCCTCCCGACAGAGTATCCCAAATCAACTGCTGCAGTCCTGTGCTGGCACTTGAAAAAAAGAAGTGTTGAATCTGACTGCCAACAAAATCTGATCAGCACGTGTTGCTTCCATGGTCACAGAGTCACTGATTATTTTATTTATTAGAAGGCTTTTCCCCCCTCGCAATAAAGCTCATTCAATCCCTGACAAAAACAAATGTATTTTTCCTTTTTGACTCATTTATTCCCTGCATTTTAGATTGCCCTGCCCTGCATTCAAACCGTGAAGCAGTAGGGGAACCACAACCTGATTGGGCCGTATGAACCATGTTTAGCCTGCACCAAAAGACATCACGAATAATTAAGAAAAATAGATATATTGCTTTAAACAAGAAACGCTTTAACAAATGATCTATAGACAATATTTCTAGCATTCAACAGTCTTTGGTATATTTAGTAACTAGGTTCAAGAGACAACCCTAAAGCAAAGGGTTCCTTCGTAAAGTCCAATACTATCCATCTACATCTCGTTAGATCATAAAATGTAAATATGGTTCTTGGTGCATTTCCCCATGTAGCCGACTTGAGCTTCCCCACAGAATCGCCGCTCATCCAACTCAAACCTGTCCATGCAAACCCAACGCGGCCTGTGAACTCTAGACCAGTGTGGAACTTGTGTGGTCTTTGTGTGCGTCCCTGCCACAGAGACACACGGGCCTGTCTGATGTGTCCAAACCAGCCGTCCCTCTGACAGACCAAACACAGTTCAGCCAGACAGGCAGCGTTGCGCTCCCATTGGCTCATTGAACATTCCTCACCCAATTAGAATTCCACTCATACCTATGGGGGCGGGGCACAGTCAGGGGAAACACCCCCCCAATTTTTTATCTGAGCTGAAATAATGACTGACGGGTTTACAGAAAAACACATTGCACAGTCTAATACACCCAGACACACCTTCACTACTGTATGATACAATATTACACCAAAATAATTCATCCTATTTCAACCAGACTTCCTATATTGCATTCGCTATGTTAGTACTGAATTAAATTGATGGATGATTGTACTTTTCCTGCAATTCTTTCAATTGGGCCGGCAGCTAAGGATTATTTACAATACCAATTTATTGTCTTGGTTAATACATTAATACATTGCTATAAAAAATGTCAGATAACAAATCATACTGACGCCGGGCCAATTGGGCCGTCTGCAAATTGTGATTGAGTTTATTATCGCACAAGAACAAGAAACGTTTACACCTGAGCAGCTGTTGGCAGTCAATGTTATACACTTTCGCTACAGTATGTTACTCTCAACTCTCTATAAACAAAAACAAAGAAAATAAAAAGATATGTTCCATACAGAATGTGGTGTTTTTGGATAAAGTTTGTCACAGAGGCTGAGCACTGTACCAGCAACTGTTGCCAGTCTGGATAACCAGTTACGGCACAGTGATAGCGTGATACTGGCCACTGAAGATAAACCCAAACTGAAAAGAACGTGATAAGCGTGTCCGATCGCTGGGCCTCTCCGGTCACAAACCGTGCTTGCTCTCCGCCCTTAAAATCCATTTTCAAGTGGCCCTCCGTTGCATTCAATAACGCACTCCTTCTGCAAAAAGCATCCGTCACAATTGTTACACTTGTTGTTGCCTCCTGTGACAACACAAACCACTCAGAGTATTCAGTCCACCGGCGAGCACATTCTGCTGTGTGTCTGCTCAACTCTGAACCAGAAGGAGGGACAAGGCGTTTGCCCAGCGGCACAGAGGGGTCATTTCCATTTGAATAGAGGCCCCTGGGTGCACAGTGGGGTTACATTAGCTACAGTAAAAACCATTGTCCCAGCAGTCCATGTGTGTGTGTGTGTGAGAGACAAAAAGACAGACACTCATATGTGCCCTACAGAGAAAAGCATGACACCCCTCCCCAAAAAATATAACCCTAACCATATATATATATATATATATATATATATATATATATATAAATAATTTTAGTTGAGTAACGTTACATGATGCCCAAAGGAACAAGCGTGTCAAGCTTTTCTGGGCAAGTTTAACGAGTGAGACGATTCGTTTTTCTACAGCTGACACAGCAGCGAAATGCCAGCGACACGGTCCCGGCGATCCGGGCTAGCATCGTCAAATCTACCGAGGCGGCTGGTTCTCAGAGACGCTGTGGCTCGACATTAGCTTTCATCCCGGGTACACAGCTCGTCGCATTCAGGTCAAGCGGTGGGTTCTGCTGGTCCAGGAATAAAAGGGGGGAAAAAATGGGTGTAGCTAGCGAGCGTTAGCGGTCAACGGTAACTAACGTTACAGCGTTACCAAAGCTAACGTTATAGCTGGCTAGGAGACAAGTGTTAGCAATGGTTAAAGTTTCTAAACGTGTCTTTTGTAGAGTCGGTGTTTCCAGTGACCAGTTAGCAGCCCACCAGCTGGCTGTCCCCGCTGTAGAGACCCCACGCGATAGTGAACGGCTTCTTGGATGTCCTCTCGGTAATTTGGTTAGCATCGAGGCTAACAAGCTAGCACTGTGTTTGCCACACAAAAACCGGATGTTTGGGCAAACGGCACAGCCGAGAGCCCCGTAGACGCTTCGCTGTGTTCGTTGGGTTTGCGCTCAGCAACACGTTAGAAAAGCGGTGTTTAGGGGACACGTCTGGCTCCAGTGGAAACATGCACCGTAAGCGCTTTCGTTCGGTGTCGTTTTTTTTTACCTGTCAGTCGGATCTTGATGCTGGACCCGTTCCTCCGAGTCCCAGGATTCGACATCACTCCGGGAAAAACGATCACTCAAACTTCCCGTCAGAGTCCCCCCAAAACACCGTTTCACCACTTAATGGGAACGCGAATAACTTCCGTTTAAAAACATGCGGCTTGTTTTGGTTTTCCTCACAGGTAAAAAGGTATTATTTCATCGCAAAGTCCTGCGGTCTTTCGAAATCCAACTACACGGGAGAGCATTTTCGGGCAGGCTCAAGAACGTACTGACGTCACGTCCTTAACGGGTATTACGTTACGTGCTCGCGTCCGAGAAGCGTGGGAATGCCCGTAAATATCATATTCTAATAAACCTTCAGACTTGTAGTTTTGCTTTCATTTCGGGTAGAATACTGTATTCTCCATGAAAGAAAAACATACCCCTGATCATTTGAACACTGAATTACACTGAATTACATTGCCTGAAATGCAGTGAGACAATTAGCAGATAAAGTGGGAAATCAATAAGGTTTTCTTTAACATTGTATCATGTTTTCTGATTTGTACCATTTCCCAAAACCTCTTAAATACCACCAGCCCCAGGATATATCGATATTAATCATTTCAAATTCATATTCAGAGTTTTCAATTATTTAATTACTTCACAATATCAATAGCACTGTGTGCATAATCAGGACGGAAAGGTATTCTGCAAGTCTAGTAGCCACGCAGTTGACAAAATGAATTCATTTAAAAACTTAATCTATTGTCTGCGCAAACCTCCAATGTACAGAATCGCTTTTGAGATGGCAGTGAACTCCAAAGTTTCATCCAACAGGTTTGTAATTAGGAAGATTCCAGGTAGTTATTGATTGTTGGAGTTTTAGTTTTAGCATTTGAATGCAACAACACAGAAGACATAGTATAGTTTAAACTGCATTCATGCACAATTGTTGTTCACAAGGAGGAGACTATCAACAGATAATGCAGATATGACATTAATTCAGAATGAAGTCACTTTATCTTGAACGATATGACGTGCTTCACAAAATGTTTTGTCAGGATTGTGAAGCACAGTGAAGGTTGAGGGGGAGCCGGGTGGGCACGGATAATGGCTGCAGGGATTTGGCTGCACGGCTGCAGTATTAGCTGTTGGAACAATGGACCCTCTCACCAGCCTGTTTACAGGACACAGTAAATCCACATAAGCAGTGAAACGGCTCATGGGACACCCCACACTTCCAGAGGCGCTCTCACACACACACACACACACACACACACACACACACACACACACACGCTCATAAAGGCAAGGGGCACAGGTGGAAGTGATCATTTTAAGATCTTTCACTCTTCTTTTTCTTTAGTTTTACTCTTCATCCCACATTCACATTAAAAAAAAAATCTGCAAACACACTGCATATATTTTACTCCCACGGGTGGTTGTTTGTATCATGTGTGTGTCAAAACTCCACAGG
Organism: Gasterosteus aculeatus; assembly: GCF_964276395.1. Taxonomy (NCBI): domain Eukaryota; kingdom Metazoa; phylum Chordata; class Actinopteri; order Perciformes; family Gasterosteidae; genus Gasterosteus; species Gasterosteus aculeatus. The sequence continues at coordinate 6,475,633 of NC_135699.1, forward strand.
TGCAGAAACAAATTGACACGTATCCATGAACTCACAAACACACATGCACACGCTCACACACACCCACATAAATTGATTTATCCCTCTGAATCAGTCAGCTGTTGTTATGATTAAGTGTGTGTGTGTGTGTGTGTGTTACATTCAGCCAAAGATTCTTTGAAACCCTTGAGACCAGTTGAGTGTGTTCACAACTACTTAAATAGTTCCAATCATAGAGACTGACTTAGTTTAAGCTCTCACTGAAGCAAAAGTCATTCCTCAGCTGAACAGTTGTGAAACCTCATCCGTGGGCCAAATGTGAGTTTAATCTCGCAAAATGAAATCACATTACTACAACTACAACTTTGTTGCTTTTCAGAGAAGCAGGGTGGTTGCTGTTCTTGGGCCTGGGACGATATCAGGAAGAAGAAAGCCTGACATTGGTCAACGTATTGGTTCGTTATCTGAAGCAAACGTTGGGTCCCATTAAGATGAGGGCAGGTGTCGTCCCTCTTGCTAACACATTGTGACGCCTCTCCTCTGCTCACCCTGCGGGTCACTGGGTAGGTGACTGAGGTGATGTTTGGCGTGTGCGGGTGGGGCAGATGTGGACCCCATGCCGCCGCTGGTGCCCCCGGGTGAAGTAGCGGCTGGATGCTAGGAATGAACCATGCATCATCAATCCTGCCGGGTCAGAAATGAGAAGGAGGTTTTCATTGCTGGGGATATTCAGTCTGAAGATGGGGACAAAGTCAACCCCCAAGACTACACAAAAGTGTTATTTTTGTCTTAAAGAATTGACTTTAAAAGATATTGAACTGATGTCGAGAGGAATCTGAATAATCTCACTGAGGTCGCGATAATCATGATGATCAAGCGGTGACTGTGAGGAGGCACGATGTTCAGCAGACGGTAACCTGAATACTACTAAGCCAACGAAACAGCCGACCTCACGTTCCTCAATGACGCCAGCTCCCTGAGAAAAGCCACACAGGCGCTACGTCTGCATGAGGATCTACATCTAACCTCTTGTAGCCCCATTCTACAAATAAATGTCACATGGTTCGTCTTGTGGAGCAGCATTCAGCCCGGGAAAACAACTGTATTATATCGTCTATGGCTTCTGTGAACTTTGCCACGTATTAGAAAATAACTTGTTTGTCATAGAGCCGCATTAACAAAATGGTGAAATGGAGTTTGAAAGAAAAGCGTTTAGAAAACATGCTGTTGGTTGCATTGTGGGACATGTAGGGTTCCACTGAGTCACCAACAAGCAGATGAGTTCTCACGTTGTGCCGCGTCCTGCAGACCTCTTTGTATGTTCCTACCTGCTTCTGGACCTACTCGGGCCTCTTCTGTGTGACCATCACACGGCGCCCGTCTACGCCGCCGAAGTGCCCCAGATATCCGAGGGGAAAGAAACGCACCGGTATTCCTCCTCACTTCCTTCTCCCGTCTCTGACAGCACCGACCACAACATGCTGATGGGGAGGAGGTTGAGTCGGCTCAGAGGAGAACAGCCACCCAAGTGTTGTGTGATGACTTGGGATGAACCCCCGTCTCGGAGCTGTCTGTGTAGAAGTAATGCATACGAGTTTTAAACAGCGGTACCTAAAGGTCAGCTAAAGGTCAGCTAAAGGTTAAAATAAAAAAGATTAGAGAAGCAGTGTAAAAATGTAAGACAAAATTAATGGATTAACAATTCAAATATTTATGAGGGCCGAACAGCATCCACTTTAAATTGTGGATTTCAGGTGGTTGTGCTGTGGGGGTTCGAGCGTCTCACTAAAAGCTTGAGAATAACTGTTCCTTTCCGTCGGAATTATTAATTACATCCAGTATTAAACATTGGGACGTGCTTCCGAGGTGTCTAATTGTTGTCTTCTCATTATTACGCTTGATACTATGTCTTCCAGCGGCTTTGTTCTCAAGCAGAGAGCCAGAGAGGAAAAAGCTGATGAGGATTCCACTGGAGGTATGAAGACTCCACCTGTTCTCTCTCTTTGGTCTTTCTCCTCCTTTCATCAGTCACAGTCCGGTGTGCACTTTGGTTTCCGACCTGTTAAGTCTAACAGGACATTGTTAGACTTAGTTTAATAGTTTAATGAATTCCTTGTCCCTTCTCTGCCTGGAAAAGTTGTCCACCTCATGGCCGCCTGAAGTGTGCTGCAAACGTTCTACAAGCATCAATGCTGTGTGTAAACTCCCACGATAAGACTTATTAGAGAGTAGAATGTCGGGGAACCAGCTGAATGTCCTGTGTCTGAAACAACTGTTGGATGCTGGACCTGCGAGAGGAGGAGGAGGAGGAGGAGGAGGAGGAAGGCACCGCACCTCCCTCCATGGCCAGAGGAGGCAGCTGGAGACAGAGCCGGAGTCTCAGGAATCCTCGCTGGCAAAGACGGAGAAGGAGAAACAGGCTGAGCAGCTTATGGAGATGTAGTTTGTTTCTCCAAATGCTGTGAGGATTTGGACACATCTGGATCGTTGGACACAAAGCTGGAGCCGGAGGAGGTCATCAAGAAGCGAGAGAGAAAAAGCCTAAAGCCACAAGTGCACACACACACACACACACACACACACACACACACACACACACACACACACACAGGGGTGACACATTTCTTAAGAATTTAGCTTTCTATCACTTCCTCTTTACATGTAACACACAAAACCCCGCTGACACTTTATATGTGCGTCATCATGAACCCAGTCATAAGACATGGTTACACATCTATCAGGCTTCTTTAGAAACGCTTACAGTGGTGCACGCTTACTTATAGCAGGTTTCAAAAAGTATTTTGAGAACACAATTCGGGTGCAATTATTTTTACCAAGTCAAAGACACAACATTTTAATTTCCCCTTCCGAACACTCAAACGTGTGCATCAAAGGTGGCGTCATATGAAGTGTTAACACGAAGACTTCTTAGTAGTAGCAGTAGTCAGACAGTGATGTGTGTCTCTGATTCCCCTGCTGTGCGTGTGTGCGTGTGTGTGTGTGTTCCCTGTGTGTCCATTGAAGAGAGACTTTGAGAACAACAACATGAACTCCAAGCTGGAGGACGAACCGGCGCTCAGTTCCACGCTGGGCCGCCAGCTGAAAGAGCACCAGGTATGTGCGCTGGTTTCTTCTTCGGTGGTTTCATCCCCAGTATGGAAAAAGACTAGCACACCATTATGTTGCAGGTAGCCTCAAATCCGACTCTCAACCTTATTTATTTAGGAGCTAAAAACAACAAACGTAACTGTTTTAGAGTTGATTACATTAACGTTAATATATACATTTATTCTTCTCCAATATCGGTGACTTCCCGGCACTATTTGCACGTCCTGTGAGCAGCCAGACACAATTTATTTTAGGCTGTTCCAAATTAGGGGTTATGAATATTGTATGAGGCCACTAGAGTGAGAAAGGATGAGATGTGAGATGAGGAGGAAAGGTGTGATAGCGAATGGCAAAAGTGTGAAAACGAGGAGTTGATCAGTGATCTGGTTTCAAAGACGCCGGTTTATTGTTGTTTGTCTTCGCTTGTCGTCCCTCTCAAGGCGGCGTCGAGGAGCTGGAGGACGATCTGGACAGTGATGAGAGCCACGGTACAAACTGCACCTCGAACAGAACTGAGGAATAATTTTTTGCACAGTGGCAATTAAAAATGAGCAGGCAGGCGGGACATCGGGAGGTGGGAGGGGCCACCGTTGCCCAGGTGAGTGTGACTGACAGCTCTCAGTCACACAGAGGGAAGTAAAACAGCCCACAGTTTGGGCCGTTGTGTTGCAATCTGGGAAAAACTCTGACCTCCGTCCCTTTGAACGCCGACGACCCTTCGGATGGAACAGAACAGGAGGCGGGCCTGCTGAAGCTGAGGCGCAAGCTGGAGGAGGCAGAGCTCCAGTCAGAGGTCACGGCAGCGGCGCTGAGGAAAAAAGCACGTAGGGGACCGGACCAGAGTGGAGGCCAAACTGAAGAACAGACAGAGAATGAAGACAGAGATCGAAGAGCTTCGACGTCAACAGGGAGGCCACTCACAAAGCGAACAGACCTAATAAACGCGTCTGCCGCTCTGAATCAAAATGCGGCCAAAAGATCCACGCGCGTCGATCTCGTGGAGCCTTTTAATTGAATCCCACAATCGCCTCTACTGCTCTTTCCTAACACCCACTCTCCTCGAGACGATGGAAACTGGCAGTGCGTCTCCAGGAGGCCGAGGAGGCGGCTCAGGCCGAAGCTGCCAGCCTGAATGAGGCCAGCCGGAGGGCGCTGGGGGAGGTGTGAGACCTCAACGTAGACCTGGAGGGTGTATATAATCACACACGCTTGCATACATACATACATACAAGTTAATGTAACAACACATAACACAAACAACCTGCAGGAGGTTTGTGCTCCAACGAGGTCCGGAGGAGGCAGAAACGTCACTCGAGAAGAGAAACTCGCCGTGTGGGAGTTCTGGCTGTAGAACGTGTGGACCGCCTAATGTGGACAAATGATATGGGACAATAAATTAACAGGCAGATTTGATGGGGGGGAAATTGACTAGTGTACAAAACAAGAGACGTTTGCTTCTGTTGTTGTGCAGTTGTGTGTTTCCAGGAGGGAGAAGGTAAGCTGGTACGTGTGCAGCCGGAGCTCCTTCAGGACGAGGCCGACATCGAGCCACGAGAAGAAGGAGGAGTTTCAAGTGACGTTCACACACACAAGAAAAGAACCTTTCAAGAAAGTTAATTCATTATCACTGCATGAGAATTATTCAAATTACTCCAACTCGGTGGTCCTGCTGATTAACACCCTGATAGAAAATCATTGTTGTTGATTGTCAAAATAGATGCATGGTGGGCGAGTGTGTGAGGATATTTGTCATGGTGGAGCTATTTGGATGTGACTATTTAATCTTTGATTAATTTTTTTTTAATATACTAACTCTCAAGAAAAGGCAGACATTATATATGAATCTCTGGGACATGGAAAATAAAACAAAACAACTCCACCTTTTCTCACATCTCCTGCTCATCATTGAGGACATGGAGGCCGATGCTGCTCTGCGTCTGCTGAATGGCCACTAACGGTGATAATAAAGAGGATTTTATAGACTGCTGCAGCGCCCCCAAGTGAAAACAAATCAATTCATGCAGGTCGAAATGTTGCACCACGGAATTATTGTAAAATGAGTATACATTTGCGTACAAATGTAGTTGGTAACTAAAATAAATAACTTTTCAAACTGCACCACAAAATGGGCCCTTTGTAGTTATAGTGCTCGTTACCGCAGTGGTTGACAGGGAGTGAACTTGGACCAATGCTGTTGCCATAGCAACAGAATGGCAATAAAAGGTTCTGCGAGCAAGCCCCCAAAGTGTAACAAGAAGAAACGGCACTTTATCTCATACATCCACATGGAATTTATTTTCATTTTAGTTTCAGATGAACGTTTCACATTTTGTACAAAATCATTAGAAAATGCCTGTGACTCCAGATCTCCTCCATCGGCGCCTTCAGACACCAAAGGACTTAATGGGGGGAATTATGCGGCGCCCTGGAGCGGTCGATGAGGCTCAGCCTGCGCTCCAGAGCAAACCCACTAAACACACAGACACAGACACAGACACACACACACACACACACACACACACACACACACACACACACACACACACACACACACACACACACACACACACACACACACACACACACACACACACACACACACACACACACACACACACACACCGCCCTCCGGTGTCCTCGGTCAGAACCCGACGACTTCCCTCCGCGTCTGGTGACGTACAGAGTGCCGTTACGGCGGGGGACGTTGTCAACGACCACCTCTCTCCACCGACCCCTCGACCCCCCTCCCACCCCCCCGAGTGTCTCTGATGTATGGACAAAGTACCACGTTGACAACACCATGCATGTTTCCTAACGCATGACACACCGTTGGCTATAATCGGTTACGTACGATTTAGGAAAGAAATCATCACTACTGGAGTTTAAGAATCAAACCAAAGACTGCGGGCCTGAGGAGGGGGGGGCGGCAGGGTTCACTGAGCCTCTGTGTGGGTGAAGTGGAAAGTGAGAGGGGGGGTGGGGGGCGGATTTGGGGACAAATGAGGCTAATTACTCAGTCTTTTGCTAATGTACATGCCCAACACACACAAGCTGTCAGCACAAGCGCACAAACACACTCTTAAACGCAAACACCTCCGCCTCGTGCCAAAGGCTTTTAAATCAATCTTTGGAGGTTAAACTTGAGCCGGACGAGTGATCACTCACGGGGCCCCAAGAAAAAAAGAAAGATGGTATACACAGTCGATTAAGATCCGACATCTGAAAATAGATTGTTTTCTTTTAAGCCAATGCAAAGACGCCCCCCCCTCCTCTCAAACAGAACAAAAGCACGGCGCTGAAGCAGAGAGGCACTTACACAAACACTTCCATTATACACGGTGCTTGCGTCTGTGTGTCTTAAGTGAAGACACAGCTACATTTGTTTTCTTTTATCAAACGTCCAACACACACACACACACACACACGCGCAGATACTCGTTTTCACATGGGAGCATGGTTTTAGCAGTTGGCACATGTACATGCAAAGCGTCAGTTTGACCTGCGCAGGCAAACTGAGAGAAAAGGGGGGCCGAGGCAGGAGGGAGGGAGAAAAGATAGACATGGATGTGAACGGACAGACGCACAAACAGACAGGCTCTCGAACACTTTGGAGTGTTTAAAAACACCCCCCCCCCCCTCTCCTCCTGTCTCTGATCCCGCCCTCCTTGTGTCACACGTTCGTAGCAGCACCAGAGGAGCCCTCTGATTGGTCGGTACCAAGTCAGTCAGTTTCAAGGATGAGTGGCGGTTGCTCGTTCTCTTCCTCTAGGTGCAGGTCGTTGAGGTCATCTTCTAGGCCCGCCCCTCCCACGGCTCCCTGCTCTTCACAGTAACCTAGCAAGACAAGGGATCAACGGTCTTAATTCACACACACAACTTCGGACACGTCTTTTTTGAACAATGTCAAATGTCATAAAGAGAGAAAAAGTTTCAAATGAATTTTGTTTTTCAAATGAAAAGTTTTAAAAATGAATTCTAGTGACAAACCTTTAGCGGCAGCAGCACTGTAGGTTTGGGCCATAAGAGGGCGGTCATGTGACTGCTCAAGGATCTCATTGGCTGGCTCAGCAATGCCGTCCAACCTGAGGAGATTCAGAAACAGAAACTCTCAGGACAACTCTCCATCCTTCAGATTGCAGTGTTCAGTGACCCGCTCGTTGTCACTCTCCACTCTGTGTGTGTGTGTGTGTGTGTGGTACCTGTGCTGCTTCATTAGTGTGCACTCCCCTCCCTCTTGTGGATCCAAGTTGTACAGATACAGGTAACCATCAGCAGCTGCCACCAACAACCTTGGAATCTTCTGAATTCTGATTAAAAAAACAAACAAAAAGAGTGCTCGTTTTTTTTCAACGATGGGAGAGGAAGTGCCTTCAGCTACCACGACTTGTATGCTGTTGTTATGCAACTGCTGAAACTGTGCTCGGATCACAGTCAACTTTGTAATCTGGAGTAATGATCTGCAGCTCTCTCATCAAATGGCACTATTACAGCCTGATATAACACAAAGGGGATTTGTGTTATCACTGATTGGGTTAACACTTTGACGGCATCCAGGCCGACAGGAGGTTAAGTGATTCAAATGTTATAGAAGCAGCATAACAGGGAGTTATCATGACTGAGCAAGACTGATAACATCCTCAGCTAGACATTAACTTCACAGATCATTTTAATAATATCTTTCACGGAGAAAATTATCTCAGGGACCAAAACATGAAGAACATGTGTGACCATTGTGTTCTTCTTTCTCTATAATAAACAAAGAGGGAATGAAAGGTGCAAATACAAATGTGCATGACCCGCCTGGACTGCACTTGTACTCACACAGCTAAAGCGCAGATGTTCTTATGTCCACAGAAAGGCAGACGTACGGTAGCGAAGGCTCGCCCCTGGGTGAACATTTCCGTAACCTGAGAAGGCAGGTAGGTGGTGGACGCCATCAGGACCTTGCCCAGGTACCCTCCCCATGTGGTGGGCTCCTCCGCTGGCCTACACACACACACACACACACACACACACACACACACACACACACACACACACACACACACACACACACACACACACACACACACACACACACACACACACACACACACACACACACACGCGCACACGCACGCACGCACGCACGCAGAATGTGAGAAGCCTCTGTTATTCATGAAACATAAGTAAGCAGGCAGAAATCATCTCCAGACCACAGATGCTTTTTAAAAAGAACATTTTTGTCTGAAGTCCGATGCAGTATGCTGGAAACAGAAAGGTACGTACACATACTTCTCCTTCTGCGTCTCTAATTTGAAGATGTGCACCGTCTCCGTGTTGCTGGAGGCGGACAGGTAGAGTCCTTCCATGCTGAACGCCAACGAGCAGATGCTCACACACCTACAATAAGATCACACGCACGGGGACGATGTTGATACCCAAACTTACAGCACGTATAAACGACGCACAATAAACGCCGCCTTGATCTAAAGGTCAAACCGCCTACCTCTTGACTCCTCTCCGAAACTCAAAAAGCTTCTGTCCCTCGGGGATGGAGAAGACTCGAATGACTGTGCCCTGGGAGGAAGTGGGAGACAAATAACAAGCGTAGGAGGATAAAGCGACAGTAATCTTCAAGCACACACACACACACACACACACACACACACAAATAAATAAGCCACATAATCATCGGGTCAATGCACTGTACAGCGAGTGTCTTACCTTCTCCGAGGCCGTGGCCATTTTGGTTCCACTGGCGTCGAAAGCCAGAGCTGCTAATGGGCTGTCGTGGGCCGGAATCATGTTAGCCGCTCGCTGGGAAAAGACGCATGGACACGAGTTAGAGAAGCGCCACTTCAGAGGAGGACAAAAGAAAGTGGCGAGTACCAGCTGTGACTGATGAGGGAAACACTGGCTGACGGGACAGCGAGGACAGAGTCCCACAGGACACCATTTCATTTCAGCTTTGGGTCTTTTACAGAATAAACACTCAGCAGTATGTCTGCCCCAACGTGTATGAAAGGATGAAGATGAAGTACATGCACATGTAATTGGATTTGCTGTTCACTTACCAGGTTGACTGTGTCGAACACCTGGACTTCTCCTATCGTAGCACTGCCCGGGTACGCCAGGTAACAGTTATCGTTGCTGATGGAAAGGGCGCACAATCCTGGAGAAACATGGACACAAAATGACAACTGATTAACAAATGCAGGACAGAGAAAGAAGAACGAATCGCACTCCAACAGAAGCGCGCTCATCTCGACGAGACGACGAGAGAAACGGAAGGAATGACTCTACAACCATCCAGATGTTTAGAATAGTTCTGACAGCATGAGGGGGGTTTAAGTGGTTCTATTAAATAGACAAATATCACAGAAGGAACTCAGAGTGCAGTGACAGTTGTTTTCCCAACAGCAAAATGAATGCAGTGGATTGTGAACAAAGAAAAATCGAGAAAAAAAATTGAAAACTTCCAAGGAGAAACCAAAAGTTGAAGAAAGTCCGATCCCTGGTTTCAGTTTGAGCACGTAATATAGTGAAAACATGATAGCGTACCAGCTATTATGCTGTATATAGATATGTATATACTATACCACATGTATACCTACTCCACAGTACACTACTTCCCTCACCTGAAGGGTTGGGTGGAGTTTCTCTGATGGTGTGCAGCACTTTCATGTCGCGGATGTTGTGAATGTAAAGGGACTCCTCCAGACACACGATCAGCCTCTGCATGGGAAGCACACGGCATGCCGATCAAAGACAAACTAGGCACGGATACACTACCCAACTATGAAATCTGCACAAGGTAACTACATCTTCTGTGGTTAGAGGAGTATGTGAGTGAGACCTAGGCTGGATTTTAATGGTCCAAAAAATGACCTCCTGGCGTCTATTCCTAACCACTATTCCTGGACCTCTGTGGAAAACGTCACGGGGTCCAGGAAAGATGGTTAGGAGAATTCATGAGGAGTTAGGCGTGTTTAGGGATTCCGACTCCACTTTCACTAAGTTACGAAGTTATGATGCGACGGGAGACACACGTTAGTGACGTCAGTGGATTTCTCCAAAGATGGACTACATCTTAGATGCCTTTGTTCATGTGTTGTTACACTGCTGTGTAATGCAGACGACATAAACAACCAGGTTCAAAGTACTACTTTATTAACAAGGGCTGCAATATAAATGAGTAATACTGACGGGTACTTATACGATCTCCTTTCTTTTTGTAAAGGATGGTCCAGTGCTTTCTATGCTAAAGGAGCTAAGTAAGGAAGCATTGAGGCTGCTTTCCTTAGGAGTTATAGAATTCGTACAGCTCTTATCCCAGCAGCCACTTTCACTACTTCTGGGTTATTTCACTCAGTTAGGAACCATCCTCAGCAAAAAGGACTAATGGAATCCAGCCAGGATATCTGACAGACAGGTCTTTCTTGGGCTCGCCCGTCCTCCCACCTGTCTGTTGAGCTTGACTGCCAGTATGGTGTTGGAATAGGAGTAGTTGCAGATCTCGGTTCCCTTCTTGAAGTGACAGACTTTGAGCTTCCTCGGCGCTTTTAGGCTCACGATGGCCACCAGGCTGCTGGAGAACAGGCGCTCCACGATGCAGACATCCTCTGTGTCCGCTGTACAGACAACCACAAACACAGAAATCCCAACGTTCACGGTCCCCTTTTGTTAGCAGCATCTCTGGGACCTTAACCACTTGAAGAGATAAAAACTACACAACTTTGTATTGGTGGTTTAAATTGAACAGGATAATCACAAGGTGACTAGTTAGCTCACATGCATTGATGCAAAGAATAGATCATATTGTAAATTATGAAAATCCAATGATGAGGAGTAAACTGGAAGTTATGCTATATCGGTGTGGGAAGAGTATCATTAAGACTTTATGAGCATTCAAAGTGACACAGATGCTACGAAGATGCAACGGTTGTGTCCCAACCGAGTCTGCATTTAAAAGCATTGAGTCATGGAAATTACTGAACAACAAAGTGACACAACAGCGATGCTGTCAGCATAGAGCACGAAGCTTTAAACTCTGATAGACAAAAGAAAGATCTACTTACTACATTCATATATCTGCTCCAATTTGTCCACAGAGGACAGGGAGAAAAACTTGTATCCCGATTTGGTGCCAACAGCCAAGGACCTGCAGAAATAACACACAACAACAGCATTGAGCAAACACATCATCACGTCACTGCAGCCGTACACACCGCGGGATGCTCCGTTACCGGCCACCGGTGAACTCAGCAGACTGACGTCACTCATCCCGTTAGAAGCACGTTAAAAGGGAAACCGTTGCAGCGTCACCGAACCGTCGCCAACAGGCGTTTAGCGCGAGTGCACCAAAAAGGTAGAATAATTACACGGACTTCTTCTGTAAGGACGTATACGAAGAATAATAACAATAGTCACTACGGGCACAACGAGAAAAACATACGTGACACCAAACCGAAATGTCTATTGTGGCTAAAGTTAGCCTCGGACCACAGCATCACGTTAGCTCAAAGGAGCTAGTTATGCTAGCGAAGAACGTAACGTCATTCAGTCAACTGGACAGCCGGCTAAAGTGGGCCCGCGTCGCCATTACGTTTATTCCTCGTGTAAAAAAAACCCGCCGGCGGACTGATCGATTCCCGCCCTAGCCCGACCCCGGTGAGGCGTCCGGACGGGTCCACGTTGAGCTAGCTAATGTCCCCTAGCTTGACAGCACGGGGCCATCGGAGCGCCAGACTCTCCGCCTCGGCCCTGTCTTACGTGTTGTCCTGGTTGAAGTTGGCGAAGAGAAGCTGGCTTCCGCCAGCGTCCCCGCTTTGACTGGCCAGGTTCATGGACTCGACAACATCGGCGTGTACAGCTCCGGTAGAAACGGCAGCGGGTGGGGCCGGGATACGTGCTGCGCTGAGGGCCACAAGGCTCGGGCTTCAGGGAGCCATATCTCTCTCTCTCTCTCTCTCTCTCCGGGCTCCGCTGTGGTGATTGTTGTTGTTTTTCCGAGGCGCTGTTGCTCGCGCTCACTGCGCATGCGCCGAGCACGCAGCGTGCAGTCGCTTTAAAGAGCCACGGACGTTTTTGGCAAATGCGGATTGTTGATGATGATGAACGTGATCATTACACGGTGGGGGGGTTACATTTGTATTCACGTTCGGTCCACGGGTGACAGAGACTTAAGAAGTATGCACAGCTCTTCTGAAAATACTTTGCTCTACTGTGCAGTAATTATTTGTGATGTAGTGTGACAGCGCCACCTATCCTCAACATGTTCAAACAACAGAAGGGGCGAGATGCACGATCTTCTTGGATTGGTGGGCTATATTAATCATATTTCTTCATAATGTCCTTGACAATACACTACGGCTCCTATCTCAGCTCCGTCCTAAAGTAGAATATTAATGCGTTATCTATTTGTCATCACACCGTTTATAAACCTGCTATTTACTGTAACGGTTCTACCATAGTGGAATATAAATAATTATCTTAATTCCAAAACATATATCACCTCTCTTAAACGTTTTGCATATTTCAATGTTTGAACAAAAACTCAATAAAAAACTACAAAGGTCTGAAGCTCAACAGGATAAATTTGGTGATCTAAATTTAGCCTTCTGTTTTCATATGAATTAACAAAACTGTTCCCTTAGGGTTGCTCTTTTACTTCTGTGCTTCTATTTTCTGTCCATTCATGTCACAAGAACACGAGTTGAACTGTCATGTCTGCTGCATTTCTGTCATAAGGACTTACCTGTCTTAAAACAGCACATTCGCCTTTTGAATATACTGATATTCCATTAACCAATGAACAAGGCACACACACACACACAAACACACACACACGCGCACACACACACGCACACACACACACGCACACACGCACACACGCACACACACACACACACACACACAAACATGGAGACACACACAGCATATATACACATGAGGCGTGAGATGGTCGTAGTTTCTGTCTCCCTGTACTTGTTGCACTAGTTTCAGGTGGAAGTCTGAGAATGTCAGAGAGCGATTTTGAGGCAGACAAATTATTCACTTGATAACATCATTAAAAAGAGAAAGAAAACTATAGCGAAATGTCAAGTAGAGAATTCTGTGAATCATAAACCTGAGAGAACATGATCCTTTACAAAAGCGATACTAAGCAGAACAAAGGTCTCCTAAGAGCATCATTTGTTGTGACATTTCCTCAGTAGAAAGAGCACAGTGACTCCGTCCGTTTAGTTACTCGGGAGGCCCTTTGATTCCGTGCCAGCTGCGTCCTTTGGCCCAGTTTAGTGTTTTCAGGGGCCGCGTGTCGGCCTCTGCGATAGAGGCAGCGCTCCGACACACCGTGTACTGGCCTTTGGTTTACACAAGCCAGAGCCCCCAAGTAAACACGAGGGACGCAGAGACAGATGTTTGTAAAAGGCTTTTATGTTTGTTTCATGCCTTTGATACGAAGTCACTCTAACTCCTTTTTAAATGTAAAAGCCTTTACTCAATATATTTGCACATAGTCGTACCCACAATGTGTACATGTTTTGAATCTTATCCGTTAACACGGACTGTACGTTTCTTATTTGGATGTGTGTGTTTGCACACAGCTGCTGCACAGTTGCACAAAGGGCCTCTGCTGGCAACAGTTATTGTGGGTAATATTTAATTTCCATTCATTCTGAGCGTCGTGTGTGTTGTGTTAAAAAGAGGCTCCAGGGGATCTGCTAAATTGAATTCACCGAGAGGGATCAAAGGGGAAGCTTGTTAGTTGAAATTTGTTTGCATGTTGTCCCTCTGTCGTCTGCGTGGATCCGCAGCCGCCGTGTTTGAGACATTCGATTGTTTACTTCTTAGGGTTAGGCTTCAGCTGACATATTTGTTGTCTTGGTGTGAGAATGATTTGGATTGCAAGACAAGAATTCATTATTCTTCGCAAAAATAATTGGCAGTTTGCAAACCTGAATGGGAACCTTTACTCCAAGAAATAATCATGTGCCCCTTTTGGGGATTTTAAAGGCTGAATTATTTACTTTTTACACATTTCATGATGGTTAGGCTAATGAATAGATGCAAGATCGTACTTGTTCATTCCTGGCAGTGTGCAGGGAGGAGAATAGGGAGAATTCCGGAAATCAAAACACTTTTTTTAATCAACATCATTGGCAGCACAAAGGAAACATGCCACCCGCGACTGATATATTGTACAATACATTCCGATCCTGTGAATTTCCCCATTGTGAGACTAATAAAAGAATGTCCTTTCTTATTTTATTTTATTCTCTTATCTTACATTAATAGATTGTTACGCATTAACGTGCGAGCAGCATTCTAATGTTTTAGCTGAGCCACAAATCAGAACAGTTTTGTGACAATGCGAGAGAAGACAATGCTGTGATGCACCACGGACCCCTGGAAGTGTGTCTTTACATTTCATTCTCTCTGCACTGCAACATGAACGACTTTCACAAATGACTTACAAAAAAGAATCCAGTTGTTGTTGTTGCGTTGCGTGGAGCTGTCGCTGTTTGCTGGTGTGTTATCATCCGCCTGCAAAGAGGGGGAAGGAGAGGGAAGGGGAGGGGAGGAGAAGGGGGGAGAGGGGAGGGGAGGGGAGGGGAGGAGGGGTCACAAACCAAGTCCCGCGGAACATCCCGCAAGCACATCGGAACGAAACTCCGCCACGGTGGAGCCTCCATCGCGCGTCGCCCGGGTCGCCGCTGGAGGAGCAGCGGCGCTCCGACACTCCGTGTGCTTATGTTCGGACGCGCGGCGGCGGGACATCCGGCACGGGGGATCCGTAGGAGGGGACGTCGACGCGCGCTGCTTGAGCTTTGGGTAAATAGAGCGCGGTGCCAACGGGCCAAGCGCACGAGATGGACTTTAAGAGGACCAAATTTGGAAGGTATTTAAAAAAAAAGAAGAAAAAAAATGTAGATACGATAACAGGAAAGTTTGACAGCTTGTTTCCCATTTGTGACACCTCATGTTCATCCATGCGAGCCGATGCGCTGGCACGGCAACACGGGACGTTATCGATGTGTGTGTGTGTGTGTGTGTGTGCGTGGCAGGGAGATAAAGAGAAAACAACCCAGCCAAACACGCTGCAAAGAACTTCTCTCCGTTTCAGTCTTACCATGAAAACACGGTATTTCTCCGCGCTTCTCCAGCTACCTTTCCAAACATCTCCGCCGCTCAGGTTCCTCCGTCGGCTTTCACTTACACAGCAGTTTACTGTCCTGAATGTTGCATTCCTCTGTCCTTATGCGTGTGCGCGCGTATGTGCGTGTGCGTGTGAGTGTGGGAGATGGCGATCGTTGTGAGAACCAGAGTTTGAGTCCCACAGGAGAGAACTTTATTCTTTTCTTTTAAGGAAATAGCCCTGGTGTGTACACACACACACACACACACACACACACACACACACACACACACACACACACACACACACACACACACACACATTCCGATAGTGTATCCCACCATGATCCAAAAGTTCTGATCCTCTTAGATGCAATCGATCCTATTAATGTAAGGAATGCGCTGCATTGTGCTTTTATAACCCTCGCCCTGGTTAGGTGAGGAAACACGCCACACGCATTCATTAAGGACACATTGACACCATAAGACACACGTGTGTGGAGCATCTCAGAACATGAGAGAGAGAAAGGAGAAAGAATAGTGTGTCGCCGAGGACAACAATGCCCTCTCTGATCAGAGCCTGCAAATCTCTATCCAGTCCTTTCAGTTCATTACACACACACACACACACACACACACACACACACACACACACACACACAGGGGAGTTCTGTCATAACCGATTAGAGGACATCCGAGTGCTACATTCAGGTCCATTGATATCCCTACAAAACCACAATAGTGCTCAGAAAAAAAGTGCTCTCTTAGGAGAACAACCAAAGGAACAGCAGCCAAACAACAGCCTAATGTTACTAAACGTTCTCTTCATGTGGATTACATCAAGTGAGTGATGCACTCATAATGATTTGCTCTTAATTTGTGATTTAGCACTTTTGTAAAACAGGTAAAAGACTTCTGATTACAATATTGAAGTCTTAGCGAAAATATGAAAGTATTTCCAAAGCAGTGAAGTCAGTGAGAGCGATGGGCTCCGTTAGTGCTGGTAGGCACAAACTAAACAAACAGGTCCAGGTGAAACATAACAAAAGGTGTGTATGTGGGCTTGTGGAGGTTGTGTGTGAAACGGACGGATGTGTTTTCACCCACAATAAAACAACACCCTGGCATTGTTGTCATGAGGGTTCTGAGGCTCTAACAGAAAACCAGACATCCAGTCAACTGGACTCATTCTCTTCCTGACCACACGGGACCTTTTCTGATGCAGCGTACAGAAGATGCTCTCTTAGCGAAATGTTTACGGCTTCGTAGGTCGGCGCTCTGGAAATGTATTTTGCCAGATGTCAGCCACGTTACCTGGAGCTTTTGTGGTAATCAGGGTGGTAATCTGACTTTAAAGGTGAGAGTTGTGGCGTCCCTTTGTCTGGTCTTCTGATTTACTTTCTGCTCCTTGCGCACAGTTAACAGCCGATTAAAACAAACAACTATGGAACGTTAGCGTGTTGTAAATGAGGCGTGATGCCTGTATGTGCGCGTGGCGAGGAGGCGTCGGCCTAAATGTGTAATCAAATAACACAGCTGACCAACGCAGACACACCTGTGGCCCTGCACGAGAGGCCGCGTTCAAATCGCTGTGCGCGTGCTTGGTTGAGTGCTTGTGCTCTGGCGCACGAGTGTGTATGTGTGTGTGTCTTTGTGCATCCAGATGAAGAAAATGTGGTTTCGTAACATCTCCAGATGTGTTTTTCCCTTGTAAACTGGGATTGAGGGATTTACTGCTGATTAAATACACAAAGTCAAACACACGCACACAAGCATGCGCGCACATACACGCAAACACGCAAACACACACAATCGCACTGAGTCTTCTCAGTAGTATTTGGCAAGCCAACAAATAATGCAAATATAGTCAATAGTTAGTGGTCAGTGGTATATTTTGTTGCACTGGTGACCATAGCAATGCGGACAGTTTCCCCGGCAACGATGAGGCAAACTAAAATTCATACAACGTGACCTGGATTAGAGACCTGTAAATCTTTCAAGAATGACCATCATACACACACACACACACACACACACACACACACACACACCATTACCCGTCGTGGGTTCAGCACATAGTAACTTATTAACTAAAAAAGCGGAACCTTGTTCTGCCCTCTGGATCTGCATTCATTTGCTGAACACCCACCTTCTCTCTCCTCTTTGTGACTCTCTCCCTCTGCCTCCCCCGTCTCCCTCCCTCACCTCTGTCTCTCGCAGGTTCATGAACTGCAGGGTCCCGGCCAGTAGGAGGTACCAGCCCACTGAATACGAACATGCTGCAAACTGTGCCACACACGGGGTGAGCCGAGCGGACACACGCGCGGTTTCTCTGCAGTCGGCCTGTTCTTTCTCTCTCTGGACCCCAACACGCGTGTTCTCTGCATGTGCCGAGTCTGTCAGCTCAAACGAGCCTCTGAAAATATGGAGAGGACTGCGGTGGAATATGGAAGCTGTAATCTGTGATTCGGCCTGTGGCTTTCTCTAATCTGCTGTAATCCCTGTGAGCTTCCGCCAACTGTCAGAAAGTGAATGAAACAGACGGACGGACATTGAAGGAAACTGATTAAACGCGGCCGAGATGACTGTAAAGCCTCCAATTCTTCACTCCATTCATTCAAGCATTCGTTCATTCCACCAGTACCATTTCTCAGAGCAGCGTATCAAGTGTCATCCTCACTGTCGCTCGATACAGAATCAGTTTAAGGAGAAGTTTGATGTCAGTCTCATGTGTGGTAAAAGAGAAGCTACAGCCAGCAGACAGATTGCTTAGCTGAGCATCAAGACCGGAACCAGCTAATGTCTCTGTCAAGAAAAAATCCACTGCAGTTGTTTTACTGACATTTATAACTGCAAATTGATGTTTTTACACAGATTAAACATACGTAATTTAACACCAGGGCCGAGCTAACGGGCTGCCGGGGGTAGCTTCGTGTCGAGCAAACAGACACGAGACGTTTCAATCAAAAGACAATCTATCAAGTAAAATTTGTCCCTCTGATCTTTTCCAGTTGTGGATCCTTCCCAGTCTGGTGGGCGGGTCTGTGCTGCACTTCCTGTCCGTGGACCAATGGCAACGCCTGGCTGCCTGGCTCTACGGGAGCGGCCTCACCGGCCTGTTTGTCACCTCGACACTCTTCCACACCGCCGCCTGGAAAATCAGCCACCTCCGGTCCGTGTGTGTGTGTGTGTGTGTGTGTGTGCGTGCGTGCGTGTTGCAGAACAACACTAGCAGGGATTTTGCAGATGTGCACTCGTGTGCTTAGTTTGTTAATTAAAACCGAGCCAGAAGGCAAACGACAGATGTGGCGCAGTAGTCAAAATACTCCACACCTTCAACTCACACCCTCTAAAAGTAGCACACACAAATTGAGAGGCACATTATGTAACTAAGAATGTGGGGAACAGATAGGCACTCTTATAAAAAACTCCTCTGTCCATAGCAAACAATCACAGTGTGTCGAAGGACAAGGTCACGGGATGTTTGCATCTCTGCATGAGGGTATTTGTCTTCTCAAATGTGACGCAAACTTCAGTTCCTCAGTAACTCAATCATGAATGTGTGTGTGTTTTCTTTTTGTTGACTTTGCCCTGCAGAGTTATAGATTGTGATATTTAAATAATGTCTGGATGTAGAAATGAGCTCTGCCCGCCTTGGTGCTTGCTTGTACAGGAAGGTGGAGCAGCGTTTCCACATGTGCGACAGAATGGCCATCTACTTCTTCATCGCCGCCTCCTTCTCTCCCTGGTGGGTGACAAGGGACACACACATTCCGTGAGCATAACGCCCCCCCGCCCCCCCGGCTCAGACAGTGAGTGTCCTGCTGTGCCCCGTCAGGTTGATGCTGAGGGAGCTGGGCCCCTGGACGTGCCACATGCGCTGGCTGATCTGGGTCATGGCCGTTGTGGGATCCACGTACGTCTTCTTCTTCCACGAGAGGTAACGCGTCCCGCCTTCGTGTCCCGCCTTCGCGTCCCTCCTTCGTGTCCCTCTGTGTCCCCGGCGTGAGGCCATTGACCTGAGACCAAACACTGGGCTGCTGCTTTGAGGCAGAAACGATTTCACAGGAGATCCCAGGTTTTTTTTTTTTTTCACGTCCTGTGTTTTCCACCTGCAGGTACAAGCTGGTTGAGTTGTTTGGATACGTGGCCATGGGGGTGCTTCCTGCTCTGGTCATCCTGTCTATGGTAAGGACAGAACACAAACCTTCGTTTGAGAGGAAGAGAAATAAAAAATAAAAAGCTGTCTTCCGCTGCTGCAGGCTTCCTGCTATTGTGCTGGAATCAGTCAGTATTTAAAGAAGCAAACAGGTGGTTTGTTTGAGTCCAACACCGTCGAATCACATCTAGTCACTGTAACATAACAGCACATGCAAGTATATGTTGTGGATTCCCTTCCTCCCATGCATGATATTTTATTATTATGTGATGAATTACATTATAAAAATGATTCGTATTATCTACAAATCCAATGAATAGACAAAAAACAATCAATCATTATTCTGTCTCTACTTTACTTCCATGTCTGTGGTTCTCCTTTGAATGTGTAAATCTTGAATGGATCAGAAATCAATCAAAAAGCTAATTTACTAAAGATGAAGGTGCTCTGGTTGCAAACGCCTTTGAAAACATACTATTTTCTACAGCAGAGTAATTTACATTTCGACAAAACAATTCTGTGTTCTTTTGAAAACAGTTTGACAAAGAATTAACTATTTCAGATGTCTGGGTTAAAACCTGCAACACCTTTGACATTTCCAGACCCCGAACCCTCTTCTTCTTCTCCTCTCTCTTGTAATACAACGCTGCTGTAATAGCAATAGTGAAGCACCGTTAGACTACTTTAACCTCTGTATTCCTTATTCCACCTATTCTTAACTCTTCACGCGTGTGACTCTTTGCACCGTTACAGGTGGAGCGTGCGGGCGTGTGTGAACTGGCGCTGGGAGGGGTCTTCTATGTGGTGGGCGCGGTCTTCTTTAAGAGCGACGGCGTGGTCCCTTTCGCCCACGCCATCTGGCATCTCTTCGTCGCAGCGGGAGCGAGCGTTCATTATTACGCCATCTGGAGGTACCTGTACTTACCTGGGCCGCTGCTGCAGACATCGAGGTGACAAGCCGCTCTCGCCTGAGGCTGCACGCCGCGTGACTGACCGAGAAAAGTCACTAAGTCACCGGGCTGTGTTTTGAAAACAAATAAGCTGACCCTTGAGGCCACACCTGGATGGACGGCGCTGACGCAATCCGACCGACGGATGGAGATCAAATGAAAATCTTCCACTGTTGGTGCCAAAACCCTGGGACCAAACACCGCTACCGTCGGACTAAAAGTCACTTCAACATGCTGATTGTAGAGCAGCAAACATACACTTGTTCCGTTAGAAGGATAGTTAAGACAATGTGCTCACACGGAAAACAAATAAGCTCAAAGGATGTCAAACTATTCCTTTAATCAGTCATCTCAGTAACAGATCTGACAATCTACAGTCCGTCATCACACCTACTGAACCCTTTACATTACATTGGTGCCAACTCACACATTTTAAAGATGTTGTCGATTTTGCACAGCGGCTTTTGGTATGAAGTATGAAAATAGTTGTTGATTGTTACAACGCGCAGCACCTTTGAGAAAACCAGTGTCATAAAAGCTGTACACTGGCCCTTTAAGTTAAGATGACAAATTACTTTGGTGATGTTTTCTGCATCACGTCAACTGCACCTTTATTGGTAATTACTTCATTTAGTCAATCATCTGCCAATGAATAGTTTGAACAGCTTGTAATTTAGACTCACTTTGTTTGAAAGATGAAAACACTAATTTAAAGCCAGCCCTCCCTAACCTCTAGTGGTTAAACGCTTTCTGTTTTTGCAGAAATATAGAACACTTACTCAGGAAGTGAGCTTTTTTTCTTTTTGTTTTTATAAATCAAAGATGATCTATTTTTAAAAATTGTATTTTCACTGAATTAAAGAAAAGACTCTAATACAGGGAAGTCTGTGTTTTGTGGTTGTCAAAAGGGTTTCATCACAAAGAAGAAAAAAAATCAAATCATGTCCATTTATTAACAACATTTCAAAATTCATACCAGATTCATCATCATGTCCATTTCATGAGGGAATTGTCAATGAGTGGTCTCAACGTCAGGGTTCTTGTGATGTGTGTGTGTGTGTGTGTCACTGGGAGTGTGTGAGGTTGGTGAGGGCACGCAGTTGCAGGGGCATGGCCACGTTGGTGTCTCCGTGCCACTGGGGTGTGGTGACCGGTTGAGGCGGGGTCAGGACGCTCTGAGCCACACCGGGAGCCTTCAGCAGCGACCACAACTCCTCACCTCGAGTTACTATGGCAACGAGGTCCTCTTCATCCGAGCACCAGGCAACTGGCCCCCCTCTGGTTACCGTTCTGAGCTTGGAGAGGAACAGAGACACCCTGAAATAGGAAGAAAAAAAAAAAAACATTTAAATGACATTACATCTGTCTGTATGGATAAAAAATATATATATTTAAAAAATGCACATGTATGGTTGTCACCTGGGTATGAGGTCATGCGATCGTGACGCCAGCTTAGCCAGCGCGCTCATCAGGGAGGTGACGACTCTTGGGACGGGGCAATCTGCTCCGGGTGGGGGGGCAGATGAAGTGATCTCAAACAGCACCGCCTCCAACGTCTCAAAACAGGAAGTGATGAGCATCACGGAGCAGCGGGAGTCACACGACCCTGAGAGGTACTCTCCCAGCACCCACACCTGAAAGAAGCAAGATCCACGTGATCTCTGTGTTCTTCTACCATATTCCGATCTGCTGGGAAGGAGCTTGAGGTTTGAACAAGACCACAAAGCGCATAAGTATGATCCCTAAGTCAGCAGGGCCACCCTGTCTCATGCAGACACACATAGACACCAGTATCATTACCACGTGCGTGTAGATTTCCTCTTTGCTGTAGACATTGGCTGTGGTCCCAGCGAACTCCAGCAGCTCGTGAGACTGGTCCACTACCAGGGACGGGTGGAGCTTGCACAACAACAGCAGGTGCCTGCTAAACACCCTGAGAGAGAGAGAGAGAGAGATCAGCTAAAGAAATGAGTTAACACTTTAGCTGTACTGAGTAAACTTTAGTGTACCTGTGTATCTCTTTATTGTATTTCGGGATGTTGAGGAGGAGGCTGCTTCTCTCCAGCATCACTTGAACCAAGTGAGCTAAAAGCTTCTGATCAGCTATCTACGCACACAGAAGATGTTTTTTAAGAGCGCAAACTAAGCATCCATCCTAAGGATTTGAGTGAGCGGTAGCTGCAGTTGTTAATGTATTGAATGTGTAATCTGTTCACCGCAATGACTGTGTTGAAAAAAATGTGCAACAGCACGGGGACGGTCTGGGCACACTGAACGACCCTCGGCCAATCAGCGGTCTCAGTGAGCATCTCATGCAGCGTGCTCAGTCGGTCAATTGTGTCACCTGTGGGCCGAGAAAGAACAGACCAACATTGACAGCAGCTTTCCCACATCGAGATTTAAAATATACAAGCTAAATCACATAGCGGCTACATTGGATTCATGCAATCTATTATTATTATACATATATTATATTCTACATGCATTTTCTCCATGTTTCAAAAAAACGCTGTCCATTAAAAGGATAGTTAACATGGTTAAGGTAACAACATCTGCACCTGAACAGATGATTAATTAACATGAATTACCTGAGCCTGCCTCCCCTCGAAGCAGGAAGAGGAAAAGCCCTCGGAAAGATTGACTTCGAAATGCATCGAGTGAGAGGAGGCCACGCCCACCCGGCTCAGAGATGGGCAAACAAGTGGACCTGCCGCGTGCAGCGCGCACACACAGGGCAAAGAACGGTGGTTAAAAAAAGAGAACATAGTCAAACCAGGCTGTTGGGCAGATTAGAGTATTTGGACAGTTCTGCTCTGATGTGCTGCTGCACCTGACTTGCAACACCAGCGTGGCCGAGAGACAGGGCAGGTCCAGCAGAGTGTGGAGAAGCTCCACCGCCGTCCCAGCTGTCACCAGAGAAGGAAGCAGATCCACAAAGTCATCCACCACCGCCGGGCTGTTCCACGCCAAGAACTACAGGAACAGACGTACGCTTGTGAATCCCTCACGTGGTGGAACATGACGGAAGGTATGTGTGGAGTATGCAACGGTCAAACAGATCTCCTTCTCTCTGTGCGGATGCGTTTTCGCAGCTTTTTACCTTCAGCAGGTTTGGGAAGGAGCGGGAGTACTGTGGGACTCGGAGCTGCAGGCTCTCCAGGTTCAGCCGAATGAAGCGTAGGAACTCGTGCGCCAGGAACTGGTGGTCAAACAGCTCGGCGGGGAATCGCCCAAAAACTAGATTCCACACACTCTCGCAATCCACAGCGGCCATTTCTCCTGGAAAGGTTCAAGTCCAATTCAGATAGTCGTCAGTGAGTCGAGCTACTGAAATGTCAATGTGAAAGAACTTGTCTTCTGCGCGGGTCCCTATTGGTGTGATTCTACGTGCACACACACCGTGGTTGAGGTAGAACTGAGCTATGGGCAGCAGGACTCTGGCAAACGACAGGTCGGAGCTGAGCCGACCAAAGAGCGCCTTGATGCACGGAAACGCTCGGAAGACCAGCGCGGCGTCCTCCCCACACACACTGTCGAGGATACACACCGCCTCCACCAGACACTAACAGAGGAAACAGGACAGACGCAGCAAAGATATTTTTCTGCGCCCATCATACTTCAAGAAGCCTCATCTTTTTAGACAATATTTCACACGATGGCTTTCTGCTCACGTATAAATTAGATTAATTTGAGTTGAGCCGTTACGTGTGTAGTTATGCACTGAATTTCCGAAAGCACAAAAGAGGACAGAAGAGAGACACTACAGACTTGTACACCACTGACTGATATTATTGCTTATGTACCGGAAGGGAGATGAATACGCAAAACTATTTACGCACAGACTCACCGCTTTCTGCAGGTCTGTATCCGTCTTTTTGTGTGCCTCTGAGACATAAAGAAGAATAATCACACCTGTTCACACTGAATAAGGTATATTGTGTAAAGTGCAATGTAAAAAGAATACAAAACCCGGATTTAGAACTACTCAAACTACTTTTCTCCCCCGCACACACAACACAGTTTGGCGGCTGCACGCTCACTGCGATCGCTCTGTTCGATGAGGCGTTGGCAGTACTGGAAAGCCTTCTCTCGAAGACGCTCCTTTGGAGGCAGCAGTCGGCTGGAGGAGGACGTCGCTGAAACCATGGAAACCACCGATCCGTCCACCTCCGACCGGTCATCTGCAAGGCGGGAGATTAGGAGCGAGAGGTCGCGACTCAAAACCTTCTGAGAGAAGCGGCGATGTATCATGAGCACATTCTGCATGACGTATTATCAAACTGCTTGTTGTCGAATGTGAACGTAGAAGAGGAGTTAGGATGATTCCAAAGTCTAGGAGTAAAAATGAAGATTGCAACGATGCCTTGATTTTACAGAACTAAATGATTCAGTCAAGAGGCAACAGGGATATAGTGACAACTTTTGTAATATAACCAGAAACCTTGTTTGTTGTTCAAAAACTTCACCAGGCTCCTTTACACTTAAAGCTTCCTGTTGAGGTTTAGATCACAGATAATTAGAAAAGGTTTCAAGGCAGCTGGGTTAAAGTAGTACAAGTTAGACATCTATTTGGATACGCTGTGGTTTGATTAAAATATGCTTGAAGATTAAAGACCAAGAAAACATCGGTGTTGAGAGACAACAATCCAACTGATTCATGAAGGCAAATATATGTTCAGTGTAGGAATGCGAACGAGCATCTGAATGTGGCCACTGGAGGAGAAGTTTATTAGTCATTCATTAACGAGATCCAAGATCAGAAACTCACCAGGAGATTAAAGGAAGGATAGAAGGCGCACTGGTAGTTAAGTCACAGATCCAGTTTGTTAGTTTGTCGGGAGTTGACCCCTCGAGGTTAAAAGCGGTCAGCTGATTTGCAGCTTCTTGGAAGAACGCGCATGCAGGGAAAGTCCACGAACCTGGCATGTCTTACCATTAGAAAAGGAGTGGGAGAGGGAGAGGGAGAGGCTGAGCTGCAGCCTGTTTGCTGGAGACGATGGAAACACAGAGTCGAGTGATACAAATGGTGCTTTTAGACCGATGTTCCCTGTAGGTTCTCTGTAGCTATGACACAAGGCAATGAGCCTGTAGCAGCAGGAGAAGAGAAGGTTGCGTTTTTTATTGGTGGGGAGGTCATACCAGTGTCAGCTGTTGTGTTGCCATTGGAAACAGAGCGGTAGGTGATGAGCCAATGGCGAAGCATGGAGAAGGAGTAGACGTTCATCCACTGGTCCTCAGTGAAGCTCTGTCCCACACACAGCACAGTGAAGAAATCCCCTGAGACCGTCCCGTCCAGCTCTGCTATCGGTACCGGCTAATAGAAAACACCAAAACAAAGACAATAGAAAGCACAAAGAAATGTCTATAAATTCTCCACTGTTTACATATGCTTCAAGAGTTGAAAGCATAGCATATGAATGTGGATTTATTACCTGACGGGACCGGGTCCCTGTGAAGAACCCTCCTGAGGGAGCACCGCCACCCTGCGTGATGCTGGCATAACGCAACCAATCCACAAGCTTTTTACTCATAAGGGTCACGTGATCTGCAAGTCGAGTGAAGGACAAATGATGCTAATTTACGTGCATGTGGAATTTGATTGATCACCAATGTGATTTTATCTGAACTTTGGCCCCACTCGGTCTGTTACCTTCAGTGAGGCAGTCTGGGCTGTGTGTGAGAACGGTGTTGAGGATCGGCAGGGTGTGTGTGAGCGACGCGGCGGGCCCGTCTGACTGTCGGCTTTCCAAACTGCGGAGGAGCTGAGCGCAGAGTGATGACAGATCAGCCCTGGATCCGGCCTGTTGGGGTTTAAGTTTGCAGGACAGTGTTTAGGTCATCTGAAAAATAAAACAAGCTGCTTTATGTGTTAATGTATCACTGTGTACTGAACCCAGAAACACTAACAGAGTCTTTGTTTCACTGCATCCAAAGGATTTTTTCCTAAGATGATGTTCCACACATACCATGTGTGAAGCCTCTTGGGATCATATATGTTCCTCAAAATAAACCTGGTTTAAGCCCAAAAAGGAAAAAAAGACATGCATTACTGCCCACCTGTGAGAGCACCAGGGCAGCAGCATGATTGTTCAGCTGAATGAAGTTCTCCTGGGTGTAGTTTCCTTCCTGGCCGGAGAGGGGCAGTGTTTCTCTGAGCACAGCGGAGCTCAGCACCTGAAACTGCTCCGCTGGAGACGCGAGGAGGGATTGAAGGCTCCCCTGGAGCTCCGGGGGCAACCTGTGGCCGTTGGCATGGCAACAGAGGACACGCGCAAAGGTTATGCGGCGGATTGGGGAGGGGAGGGGAGGAGAGCGCACGGCGGGTACCGGAGGGAGCTCTTACGTCCTGGTGTACTTGGTGGCGGAGAGTATGATGTGCAGCCTCTGCAGGGAGTCGACAGCCTCGTGGCCGAGCTCCTTCCCCTGGAGCAGCTTGACTAGTCTGCTGTGAAACCTCTGCAGCTCCGGCTCCTGGATCTCTCTGCAGATGACACACAGAAAGCACCTGGCTTGGTCCTGCGAGAAGGATCGCTGAAATATTTCACCACCTAATTATTGACACATTAATCGTCTCCACCTTTAAACATTAATCAAAGCCTTTCGTCGTTTAATTATACAAAGTAACACACAAACCCCATTTTGTAGCCTTTAACTGTGACACGGAGGCAGCATTTCTAGACAGTAAATGAACGTTACCTTAAATTAAAAAAGAAAAACGCTTATGAAATAATTGTCATTCGTTCTACTGGCGGCTAACAGCTGGTAAAGTGACGCAAAATGAACGAAAACGTTACAGGTTGAAGTTATACAACGCTTTGTTTGTTATTTATAACAACTCAAAGTGGTGTTTTGACAGGCTATCTAGGGTTAGCTTAGTAGAGGCAATGCTAACTCAAAGTTACTAACGTTAGAGGAGCTGAAGGTGGCGGAGGAAGTTATCCCTTTATTCGTTTTTCTTACCTTGCCTGGTTAATTAAACTTTCCGAACCGTGAGAGTACATTGTGAGAGAAACCCTGCATCCCTCTGCTAGCTCTGTGCTACGAAGGTAAACAGTGCGCCCGCTAATGATGTCCTGACTGAGTCACATGACCGCCACTTTAGTTCCGCTTTCACTGAGGAAGTAATGAAGGTCCAACTGGTAACTCAACCATGCCTAATATATGATACGACATAAACCACAGCGTATGATTTATTTGGGGTAACAGACGGGTTACTTTCACTTTATTTAAGTAAAGTTTCTTCACATTTTTCTCACAAAAAAAGTTTAATTGTGTTCAGTGATACACGTGCATTTTTACTGTTGTACGAATTAAGTTCATCCTGAGGAACAAAGAAACAAAAGCCGTTGTTTCGCAGCAGGTGGCTTTAGTTTGTACGGGAGGAATAATAATTTAAAGGTGTTCTCCCTCAACTCGATTTTTAAGTTAGAAAAATATATATTTACATGCATTTAGGCAATTCCAATTGATCCGTATATACTCCCGAAATTCTACATTTCCTAATATAGCACATACCCACTGTAATCGCCTTACACAATCCACGTACTTCAATTAAAGGAATTCTCCACTTCAGGAAATAATCCAATTTTTATGTATTTTTCTTACTAAATAATACTAATGCTAATCCTATTAAAAAAAACCTTCAGAAGTCCGATACTGACAATGTCCTTTAAGTAAAGGTAAGTGACATGCCTAAATATCTCGATTACATTGAATTTAAAGTACATATAATCATATAAAAAATGCCCCACAGCCTAATATTATAGGCTATTTTTTGGTTATTATTATCTTCACAGAAGCATTGATGTAAGCATATAATACATATACAAATCTATAAGAGCCACATATTTTAAAAGATCAACATGTTTTGGTCCGATGGAGTAGACTGAAGTATAATTGTTGGCTTCTTTAGTATAATGAATAGACTAATTCCAGGTTGAAAAGAGCTGACGTTGATCCCAAGGATCTGAATGATTGAACGATGATTGTTTGCTATAAACCTCATCTTCATCCATCAGACCCAGACGCGACCAGCGTGCGACCTGATGACAGTCACGGGTTTACAGAAGCTGAGGTTGAGCTTGTTGGGGGAAAATTGTTGAGCCTGCATAGGGTGAAGCTCTCAAGAATGTGACCTTTTATGTGAGCCTGTGACCTGAGGCAGTCCAGGGTGAGATAAGACACAGATGGAACCATACGTGCCCTGACTGACCTTTTAGATGTTGTTGATTGACCGGGTCCCTTAAGGCAGTGGTCCCCAACCACCGGGCCGCGGACCGGTACCGGGCCGCACCACAGAAAGCTTATATATATATTTTTTCTGAAAAATGTTTTATTTTGAAAATTGACCGGATTTTATTCCTAATTATGTGCGCTCGTCCCTCTGACATATTTTCTTGTCCTTTTACTGTGCACCGGCAGTTTCGCCGACCAGCGAACACAGAGCTCGCGACTACTACACCCCCCCTCCCCCGTCGGACCTTCTCGATCGGTCCGCAAAGCATTGTCTGACATGAAACCGGTCCGTGAGGTAAAACAGTTTGGGGACCACTGCCTTAAGGGAGGGTCACGGGGTCACCTCTACTTCGTCTGGTACTTTTCCAAACACTCCTCTTTGAGGGGTGGGCTCTCCTGTGCTGAGGCAGCACAAACCTCCCTGAAGTGTATATAAGCTCCTGTTCTCCTCTTCAACTTGGTCAGATCTTCTTTTCCAGTCGAGGGGTCGCAAGTGCTGATGCTGGTCTTCAGACCCTGGTCCGATACCGATGTGGCCGAAGCAATGAGCCACGTCTACAGTCCAAAGGACAATCTTGCTAAGTGGGAGACGGATCTTCAGCAATTTGTCAGAGAATACCATCCTAGCATGTCAGAGCTGCGCCGTCTGATGTGCAGACCTCTGACACATGACTATTGCTTAAGTGCAGAGTGTGTTGATTGACTGGGTCCCTTAAGGGAGGGTCACGGGGTCACCCCTACTTCGTCTGGTACTTTTCCAAACACTCCTCTTTGAGGGGTGGGCTCTCCTGTGCTGAGGCAGCACAAACCTCCCTGAAGTGTATGTAAGCTCCTGTTCTCCTCTTCAACTTGGTCAGATCTTCCTGCTCCTTTTGGGGGAAGGAACCTTCTGCCCCTTTTCAGCTGAATTGTAGTCATTTGACTTCTGTCTGTGCTTACGGCTTGTGCGGATGATTTCTGTATTCTTATCATTTTTCTATATTCTAGTTAGTAATAAATACTTAATCACAAAGCAAGTTTGGGATACTTTTGATTTCTCACCAGGGCTAAATCCACAAATTTCCACCACAGAGCCCTCACCTCTCTGCAGTAGACTTGTTATTTCCATTCAAGTTCACAGCCCGCCCCTTTTTTTCTCTCAGTCTCACTCTCTCTGCCACACAGTTAGTCGGTGCCAGAGTTCGCCACATGTGCTCCTCTCTTATTTTAACAGTCCTCTCACTTTTGAATAAATGGAGGATACCGGAGCCTCTGGGATTAATGGTTAACCAACCCCACAAAAAAACTACAAAACAGCAAAAACGACCTCACGTGGGCCAAGTTTAACTTCCCTTCATCTCTTCGGACAAATCTCCGTGGCGTCTGAGGTAGGCAAAACGTCTATACACTAAATATATATGTATGTATAAAATACAGCTCACTTTGTGTTGACGGGTTCAGAAATGAGGAAATATACTTTACAAAGTGGCCGACCAGGCTTATAAATGTGCACTGGTTTGACTGAAAAAAAAAACCGAGAAGCTGAGAAGTGAAATTCGCTTCACTGCAGCGGTGACAGCTTTGTGTGTGTGTGTGTGTGTGTGCGCGTGTGTGCGTGCGTGCGTGGTGATACAATAGCTAAAGTTCTGTCTTCATCAGGCTATTATCTGCCGTCATCTAAATATTTGGGATTCCGACAGCGGATGCAGAAGATAATAGTATCCAGTGAGGAACATGCAGAAGAATAAAATCTTTGTGTAGTGCATTGACTCCGATGTGACGGCATTCTGCTTTCTCCTGGGCTTCTTATTAATACCATATCCATTTCAGCTTGTGAACAATGTTTATTAACTTTTCAAATATCACATTATTGCGGCCAAGGCTGTCTTTAAAGAAACATAAAAACAATTATTAAATTATTAAACTACTATTAAACTATAAGCTGACTTTCCAAAAAAGGATAATTACAGCTGTAAAAGTTTGCCTTCAGAAGAGCTTTATGGACAAAACCCACATATCAAATTCTCATATGCGCCGGCTATGTCGCCGGACAATGGAGCCTTTATGACGGAGAGTACACCTGAACCAATCATATCTTCCTATCAGCTCGCTGGCCGGCCAGCCAATCCCAGTGTGGTGCACAACCGGTAAACCAGTAAACCATGCAACATTTGGGTTCACTGAGCTAGCAGCGCTCAAACCTCCATCCCTCTCCACCTGGGGAACATGATCATGCGTGTGCTGCAGGCGTTTGTAACATCCACAGTGGGAGGACAAGCATTCTTTATGGTCAGTACATTTGGTACACTAATTGAAGTGGTGTTGAATTACACCAGGACCGTGACTCACTTACTAGTGGGTCAGTGGGACATTTACTCCCTTCAGTTTGCGTGTCGCGTGTGAGAAAATACATGCGGTCGGAGGAGAGTGCTCATTCTCTGGAACAACGACGGTCACTTTCTCGGAAAAGTACTTGACGGCTTTGTAATTCAAATAAAACGGGGAAAAGGACTGATTTACGTGTCATAGCGACTCTTCACTGATCATTTGAGAGCAATAGTAATCCTCATATTAACTGATTCATCAAAACACCCTTTGTTTACAGGTGTATATCCACTTACTCAAGTCAGTGCAAGTTGATTTCCACAAAACCATTAGCGAAATAAATGCTCATTCATCATCAACAGAAAAATAGAAAACCTTTAAATTAACTTTGAATTAAAACATGGAACCAACGACACTGATATGAACTTCTTTGAAGGCCTCGTAAATTATCGTAGCTGCAATAGCATACAAGATAAATATATAATAAGAAAGGAAAAGCAATTCAATACGATTGAAGAGAATTGTTCTGCATGTAACAACTAACACGTGTTGTTACATGCAGATACTTTATAATGCAAGAACCCTGCAAGATGTCTTTTTTGAAAAAAGGGATATAAGGGATATAAACTACATAAGAAACACATAATTTGTAAAAGCTTTTCATACAATTATAGCAGGACGTGTATTCGATCCGTCAACTGGCTTGTCTTTTCTTTTTCAGCAGCCATTGATTCTCATTCATTTAATGTTTAAATGCTCAGATAAATCTAATTCCAGAGTGTCGTGCCACCTGATATGCGCTAAAATGAGCACTTTTATGTATTTCATTACATTTTCAGAACATTTAGCTACAAGTTGTTTTTATTCAATATACAGCCAAAATCGCAAATCACAAATTGGCCTCAGAGGGCTTTAAAATCTGTAAACACAACATCTTCTGTCCCGGCACACAGATCCATCAGGATAGAAAGAACAAAGACATTACAAAACAAAGCAATATATGACACAAATGATTCCTATAATGAAGGCAATTGGCATAAACAATGACAGAAAAAATGATGAGCACTAATATCATCTGAAGTTGATTTGGTAGAAAGAAACTAATAATAAAAGATGTTTTGCCGTCAGTTATATAAAAATAATAATATGATTGAGAGAGAGAAGAAGTCCCCTCTTTAACGGCAGATCGGGGGGCCGGACCAGGCAAGTATGAGCCGACCTGCATTATCAGAAAGGAAAATCTTCACCTACTCTGAAACGTGTTGAGTCTCTCGCCCCCCGCCCCCGCAGACCCCCTTTTTTGACCGTAATTACAAACTCTCAGACACTTTACGGGAAACAGACTCTTGGCAAATGTCAAATCATTAAGGAAAATGTAATTTACACTTTTACAGTTTCTGCTGTGCACTGCGGTGCTTCAGAGCACATTGAAGAATCCAATGTCCGTCTGCAGCGATGATGCGTTTACAAAAACAGGGTCAGTCAAGTGTTTAGTTTTTCTGAATAGTGTTGGTGGGCTTCTCCATGTCCTTTATTGACCAAATGATGGTCTACAGCACCAAGCACTTCACATCGGGCATGATTATCCACTTTCATTGCAGGGAAACGGTTATTCACAGGGCCAGTGTTGTGAGTTGTAACCCGCTTGTTGTGGCGTGTGAGAGAGAGAGAAACGCAGCAACGCGAAGGTGCTAAACAGTTCAAACACTGAAGAAATGATGGAAACAACCACGTGGCTCTGAGTCACATCACAGTTGTGTTTGTGTGTCTACCTCTGCAGTTGCTGAAAAAAAAGGACAAAGCAAGGTTTAAAATGAGGACACTCGCACGCAGACACACACACACACACACACACACACACACACACATACTGTACACATACACTGGTTTAAAAAAAACGATAAACTCCCTTGACCACAATACTATAAAGATTAGTGGGCGACTGAGAGGACTAAAGCAGTATAGAGGAAGAGAGCTACTACGCACATCTGGTCTGAAAAGGAGGAAGCAAGGATTCGATTTCTCGGTAATGGTCTCCAAAATAAGAGAAGAGAGAAGAGGAAACACGCGTGTGGTTACCGAAGGAGTCAGTGTGTGTCTGCCTGCGCTGTTCACTTCTGCAATGAGTGCACGAGTGTGTGTTGGTGTGAGCGCTTGTGGTTTCATCATCCGGCGGGACTGTGGCAGCACATGCAGACTACTGCAGAGAGAAATAATAGATTCACGCCTTGATAGGGTGGGATATTTCTGCCCGCTGCACACTGCATTTGAAAAGCGGCTGATCACTGATGCTGTTCATTGACCATCCGAGGGTCTGAATATTTTAACTTGTCAAGAGAAAGAGAAAGTTGGAGAAATTACACAGAAAATCCGGCGTGTTGAAACTTGTAAGCTGACGGTTCGAATTCATCCTTTCCCAGCAGCATCAGTGTGCATGTCTAAGCACGAGCTTTCACATGCAGGACACACATCAGTGTTTATGTGATTAATGGCATCGGAAGGCTTTTGTTTGCCTAACTGTAGGCTGCAAGTCACAAAGGTGGATTGTTGTATAACACCCACTGGGTCTGACGGGATGCAAATCCCAGAGATGCGTGAACAGAATTTGTGTGTTTGTCTGTGAAACGATAAGAGAGGGCACATCCAGTGGGTCGTAATGCGTCTCTGGAAATGTTTTTTTTGATAAGGAGAGGTGGATGGAAAGACGTCAGTAGATTAAAGTTGATGTTGTTGGTCTGGGTCTGCTGTGCTACTGTGTATACTTTATCAAGTCTGACATGCTCCCTTTGCGGATCGTTATCAGTGATTGTGTTCTGAGGGGCATCTCAGTCCAGCCTGATCTCCAAAACCTGTTCGTAAAAATGCATACAAAAATCTTGTAAGATACAAATTCGTAGTGATACATACTAAATAAATACGGACTGGCAACTGATGACGTCACCCTATTCAAAGTGAACCCCGTAAACACACTTCGTGAAGTCTAACGATGTAAAATAAACGTGTTCTGATTGCATTTTTAACGAGAAATCAACGTTAAATTGTAAGAATAGAATACTAACCCTGACCCCCTCAAAAAATCCAACATGGCGGAGAGACGTTCACTCAAGGGGCGTGGTTAACCACCGCCAGTTACGAATTTCTATGTCAAATATTTCGTATACATTTTTACGAACAGGTTTTGGAGATCACGTTGTTGTTGTTGTTGTTGTTGTGATCACAAGTTGTCATGAATCAATCAGTCATGAAAAATGCTAATGCTAGTTGATATTAGCTTGTCTGTGTATGACCAATATTGCAGTACAGAAATGACAAACTATGTCTCTTTTTAATAAAGGGTGGCATTGGGTTCATTTTTTTTGTGTGATCATTCTGCTACCAAGGCGCTGCCCCAAACTACCTTGGCACGTCAACGTTGTGCGTCATGCGGCAGTTCCCTAAACCGGCATTCTCCTGAAATAACAAAAAGAAGAATGGTTTATGTCTATGAGGAAATTACTCTCACTTTTTTTTCATTAACCCAGAAAAAATACTTAACATGAGTTCATGATCTCACTAGTTTAAGTCTTTGTGTCACTCTCCAGTTTAAGTCTTTAAGTCACTCTCTAGTTCAAGTCTGGCAAACATGACAAAAGTCTGGTCCCATTTAGGGCGGGGCTACCTCGTGATTGACCTGGTGATTGGGGCCTGAATATTAAACCCTGGCTTGTACTTGGTTACACCCTCCTGTGTCCCTTCTGGTTGTGAAAGGCGATCACATAGACGAACAAAAAACCAAGATGACACCGGCCAAAAGCTGCACCCCACAAACCGGTGGGTGACGTCAGGTTGAGTACGCTGTGGGCTGCTCCTTAATCTTCAATATTACTTACAACAGAGCGTTCACTTTGTCTCCTCTTCCCTTTGGTGGTGTTGGCAGTCCAACTTTAGATTATACATCATAAATCAGTTACACTTCATCCTGAGGGAGACACACTGGAAATCTGTGTTTGGCCACAATCCTTTCAACCGTTGTCTTCCAGCGTAAACCTTGCATAGGTTAATATATAATCGACCTCCAATTCATACTTTTTATTATTAACTTTTAGTATTGCACTAATTAAAACAGCACATTTCAAACCCATTGTCTCTAGTTGTGTGATAACCTAAGCCTTCCCCCAAAGCAGTAAGACAGAAACTATATAAGAAATAGATTAAGGGCCCACAAGTAGACTAAGACATGTCAGCTTGTAGGTCCCCAGAACCGAAAATAAATCACGTTTCTGTTCCTACTTTCTATTCATTTACCTATTTGACCATTTTCGAACGTCTGAAAAGAACACAAATGAGTCTGACAACAACCACAGGAGGCAATTTCTCCACCTGCGGTTGTCGTCAATATTAACACATTTAATGAAGTTTTTCCACTTTTCAGGGGAAAGGGATGGAAAACGGGACACGTGACGATGTGGAGGCGCTGTGGGAGAAGTTGGAGTGCAAACGTTACGAACTGTGTCGCTCCATCTCTCCATCGAAGCTGACCCCCTACCTCCGCCAGTGCAAAGTCCTGGATGAGCAGGATGAGGATGAGATCCTCAACTCCATGCTGCTGGTCTCCAAAACAAACCGCACAAGTAGGTGGGAGAGATGTGGGTGCATGTGGTTGCACCTGCCCTCATCGTGGCATTTCCATCATTCGTGTCTCACCATTGTGTACTGTAATATAATATTATGTATCCTTGTGACCTGCGCGCACTGAAGGTTAGACACGTATGTCTTTCAAGCATGTCCATTTATCTCGCAGGCCGTCTTCTCGACATCCTGCACACTAAAGGAGAGCGCGGGTATGTGGCATTTTTGGAAAGTCTGGAATTTTACTACCCCGAGCTGTACAAGCTTGTCACAGGGAAGGCTCCCACGCGGCGCTTCTCCTCCATCGTAGGTGAGACGCACCTGTGGGTGCAGCCACACACACACACACGCACACTTGGATTGCTGTTTTTAAATTTGCCTGCATGATGCAGGGCTGTTTTTGTAGCTCTGCTGAGGGCGGAACACACACATCAATAAGAGACAGACCTTGTACTGCGGGTTTACAGAAGGATTTGACATTTGTCCAAAACCGTTTAGTGATGTCCTGCTTTGCATGTATGCTGGGTAGTTGATGCTTTATATATTACACTCTGTGACGTATATCCTTTCCCCTCTTCTCCTCTCTATCTACCGTCTATTTCCTGATTGCAGTTGAAGAGGGTCACGAGGGTGTGACCCAGTTCCTGATGAACGAAGTGATGAAGCTGCAGCAGCAGTCCAAAGTCAAGACCCTGCAGACGGCCGAGCTAAGCAGGAAGAACTGCACCCTGGAGGACGAGCAGAAGAAGCTGAAGTTGGCCAATCAGGAGCTTCAGGCCTTCCAACAGAGTAAAAATACAAATTAACATGCTCCAGTCATGTCATGCCTCTCTTAAAGTCTTGAATGGCGAGCATTCAATCCAAGAACCTACCACAGTTTATACTGAAACACCTACGCGACCACAATGTCCTGTCTAGCATTTTTCACATTTAATAAATGCTTTAAATAACTGGGCCGGGGGTTGACATGTGGGTTCAACAGCCTTTTGCTGCAGGCTGAGATGAGAAAGAGGCAGTTGGCATGACATTGTTACTGCAAAATTCCTCGTAGTATCCAATAACACGAAACAAATCCATCCTTGCTGAAGCAAATGTCTGTTATGTTAAACGACGGCACTGTTACCACCTAACAGCCCTGGACACCACACTCGTGTTTTAAATAGACGACTACGCTCGGTTCTCCAGGGTACAATAAGCTGAAAGAAGAGAGGAACTCCTACAGTGACGAGCTGCTGCGGGTAAAGGATGAGAACTACAAACTGGCCATGAGGTATGCCACGCTGAGTGAGGAGAAGAACATGGCGGTGATGAGGAGCAGAGACCTGCAGCTGGAGGTACTGATGGACACCTGCATGAAAACATTGTCTTTACATGATGCCTTTGCAAAATGATGATTAATGCTAAAACTGAAAGAGTGGCTGGGTCATGCAGTAGTCACTCTGCTCACGGCCTTTATCCATATCTCACTATTGATTCATGCTCATCTCGTGCACCTTATAGGTTGATCAGCTGAAACACAGGCTGAACAAGTTAGAGGAGGAGTGCAAGATGGAGAGGAGGCAGAGTCTCAAACTGAAGAACGACATCGAGAACCGGCCAAAGAGAGAGCAGATCCATGAGCTGGAAAGAGAGAATGAAATGCTCAAGATCAAGCTGCAGGACCTACAGGCCATCATACAGGTATGGCCTGCCATGCCCACGCACACACACACACTATTGATAAGCAATAGAAATGGTGATCCAGTGTGGAAGGCACCCTGCAGAGCACCTCACATGAGAGGTCTCTTTAGCTCCACGATGTCGGATGCATATTAGCAGGCAGCCAGTTACACACAGTGTTTCTTTATCCACAGCCTGGTCCACTACCTGCATCAGACAAGGCCATCCTTGACATTTTAGAACATGACAGGCAGGAAGCACTGGAAGACAGACAGGATCTGGTCAATCGCCTCTACAACCTCCACGAAGAAGTCCGACAGGCGGAGGAGCTGCGAGATAAGGTAACAAATAGATAAGCAGTGGTGGAGTAAGTTCAGCCAAATAATTAAGAAAACATAATGATAAACTCTGTAAACACATTGCAATGTTAGACATACGATCTGTCCAGCTACTTTGACATGTGCAAATGTGCGTGTGTTAAAAGGTCTTTGATTAGAAGCCCGTTGTCGCAGATACCTGCTGGCAGTTTCACTAAAGACCAACTTCCCGTTTTATTTCTTTCTACTATCTTAAAATAACAGCAGCTATTCAAAATTTCAAGATAAAATCAAACACGGGACAGAACAAAACAAATTTAAATACACTTCTAGATGTTTTTTCTTTTGGTTTTCCCTGTCTCAATAACAATATTTATCCCTTATTACCCATCAGATTGGGTAACAGATTGGAGAGTTTGTCCGTATGGGAACCAGAGGACCAAAAAATGCAGTTCTTGAAACTGTTGTCAGGGCGACCGGCTACAACAGCAAAATATTAACATTATTTACGTAATCACTAGGGACATTTCACTGCAGAAAAATAAAGTTTGGACTTGCTTACCCCCAGGGGAAAGCAAATTGCAAGAGATCTCCGTTGCTTGTTCTACTCTGTATTTGAGTGTAAGATGGTTTCTGAAGGTGTTGGCAGAGTCGGAAGCAGGTAACAAACACACCCTGGGAACTCAACCGTCGTCTCAGGTGCCTTTGTGTCTCTATTCCTGTATCTGCCTTTGTCTAATAAACTGTGTGTGTGTGTGTGTGTGTGTGTGTGCAGTACTTGGAGGAGAAGGAGGATCTGGAGCTCAAGTCCTCCACGCTGCAAAAAGACTGTGAGATGTATCGTAACCGCATGGACACCATCACATCCCAGCTGGAGGAGGTGGAGAAGGAGAGGGACCAGGTGAACACACATAAGGACACAGAGTGAGCCGGACTGTTGAGTTGTTGTTGTTGTTGTTGTGTTGTAACTCTACCCCCCCCGCGGCTGCAGGCGTTCCGTGGCAGAGACGAGGCCCAGCACCAAGTCTCCCAGAGTCTCATCGACAAAGACAAATATCGCAAGCAGATCAGAGAGCTGGAAGAGAAGAGCGATGAACTCCACATCGAGATTGTTCGCAAAGAAGCCAAGCTGGTCACCTTGGAGTCTCGACTGCGACGGATCTCTAAGGACATCCTTTTGGACTCGGTTAGACACATTAGAAAAATAAATGCTGCCAGGGCATCTCCAATGTCTAATTTTGGAAAAGAAATTGCCAACAAACCTTGTCTCTGTTTTTGCAGACTTTGCCAAGGGACCTGCCTGAGAGAAGGTGCTCTCAAGTGGTGGACGATAAACCCCTCCAGGACCAACTGGAATGGTCCAGCGACGAGTCGCCGGGGGAGAAGTTCCCTTCTGATGAGCCGCGCCTCAGACGCAGACCGAACCTCAAAGCCGTGGTGAGCTGCTGCTCACGCCTGAACACCTGATCGATCACCTGTTTGAACAGCCAATACTCGTAGATTACACTACAGCTCCAATATTGTTCTTTTGACTCAACGTCACATTTTTACCGATAATTTATATTATATTCTTCAGGAATAGATTTAATTTGAATACAAAATAAAAATCAGAACTGGTGCTGTACATGGAGGGAAAGAAACTGGAAGCAAAATGTGAACTTAACTACAGCAGGAAATGCATTCTGGAGCCGATGTGCAGTTGAAAGCACACGAGAAGCCTTGACTGAGTGGTTTGTAACAGTAGCTTACGTGTTTTTTGTGTTGTAGTTCAAAGGCTCAAAGTCTCCGGTCTGTGGAGTCAAAGAGGTCCCCTCAGAGCCCGCTCAGTCTGCTGGTAACGCCCCATCATAAAGTTCATTCAGATGTCATCTTCCGCCGCCACGGCGGCATTTATTTTGTGCAACTTTGTCCACATTTGTCTCCGACCCCGACAGTCAACAGCGGAGATTTTCTGGAAATCCAGAAGCGGAACTCGCACGTCAACAGCAACTCCCTCCCTCCCTCCCCCAGCATAATGACGTCCCCCACATATTCCCCCTTCTCGACTCACCCCCTCTCCTCCTCACAACATCACTTAAGTATGGCGGACCAGTCCAACAGGCAGAACATGGTGAGATTTTAACATTGCTCTAGTTCAGAGCAAAGAAATGATGCAGTATTGTGTCCGGAAAAGTCAATATCGGATTGATTTTCTCCATAAGAGCCAGATAGAAGTTATATGGTTGAGTATATATTTTGAACTTCTACTTTGTTCACATATCTCCAGCTGCGTTCCCGTTGCAGCATGCTGTCCATAGTGGCTGAGCCGCCGGAGCAAGCGTCGCTCTACCGCCGGGAGAGGGAGAAGGACTCCGACTTCCACCTTCGAAGGTCAGTCGCAGCCCCAAGGCAGATATATACAGTATATATATATATATATATATATATATATATATATATATATATATATATATATATACCTGTCACTTAATCTGTTCTACTGAATTATTAAAGACTAGTTTCATCCATTTTTTATGAATCTGGGTTGGTATGTTTTTCATTTTCATTTTAACGTAAATGTTCTCTTTCAGCGTCTCGGACTTTGAT
Organism: Gasterosteus aculeatus; assembly: GCF_964276395.1. Lineage (NCBI taxonomy): Eukaryota > Metazoa > Chordata > Actinopteri > Perciformes > Gasterosteidae > Gasterosteus > Gasterosteus aculeatus. The sequence continues at coordinate 6,515,658 of NC_135699.1, forward strand.
AGCGACAACATGGAGATGGAGTTTGGTAAAGTGTAGTTTTAACCTTCATCACAGACGTGTTCCTAAACTCAATCAGAATTTCCATCCCCTGTCTACAGTTTAAAAAAAAAAATCTCTTGTCTGTCCAATCCTCAGAGGACGAAGTGCATCGCGGTACACCTTCTGTCCACTCATCTTCCTCGTCCCACCACTCAGAAGGGATGGACAGTTACGAGCTGGAGCAGGTCAACAGCATCTTCAGGAAACTCTCTCTGGAACGGTACAGATAGACAGACTCACTTTATTTTTTATCTTCTTGTTTATTTGTATGTACGAATAACAAAGTGAAAACCGGAGACAAGTTGAGCGCGCTCATATGCTCTGTGGGCCTGTGGACAGGCCTTTCCGCCCGTCTCTGTCCTCCTTCTCCAGGAGCAGCGGTTCCCTGAAGCCGGTGCAGGAGCTTTCGTTGCTCGGGGACAACCTCCTGAGGGACATCACTCTGGTTGGCGGGAACGAAAGCGGGATTTTCATATCAGCCGTCCAGCCTTGCTCCATCGCGGAGAAGGCGGGGCTTCGGGAGGGCCACCACCTCCTCCTGGTGTGTAGCTTTCTCACTGGTCCAGGTCCGCACCAGGCTGTATAATGAGTGATAGCTCAATTAGTGTAGAATTAAATCCACTGGCTGCATTAATGAACAGTTTGACAAACGCGCATGAACAAAGCTTTGAGTTTTTAAAGGTTCTATTACCTTGTTTCCTCATCCAATGACTGTTATCTGTAGTGAGGGAATAAGTTGCCAAGTACCCAAACACCGAAAATATGATTGCTTTAATTAGTCTTCTATTGTGATTTTGTGACCAGCTGGAAGGTTGCATACGTGACGAGAACCAAAGCATTTCATTGGATACCAGCACTCAGGAAGAAGCCTACTGGACGCTGCAGCACTGCTCCGGACCGGTCAAGCTGCACTATCGAGCCAACTTTGACTGTAAGTCTTGATTGTGTTGTACCGGTGTGCATGCGTTTGTGTAGTACACGTATGCTCTGCATGTGAACACAAAGGCGTGCACGTGTGCGCTCTAGCTTACCGCCGGCTGCAGAGGGACCTAGCGGAAGGCCCACTGGTTTCTGGCGACTCCTTCTACATACGGGTCAACCTCAACATCTCCGGCCAATTAGACTGCTGCTCTCTGAGCGTGCACTGCGACGAGGTCGTGCACGTGCTGGACACCAGGCACCAGGGCCGCAACGAGTGGCTGTGCGCGCGCGTCAACCCGTACAACGGCTCGGACCTGGCTGAGCGGGGAACCATACCAAGCAACTCAAGGTATACAGGGGTTAGAACCAAAGAACATTCTGACATCGGGGGGGGTGGAGCTTTTTGTCTCGCGTGGGGGCAAATTTAAATGGCGGAAGTAACAGAGTGTCATGCATCTGTTTTCCAAGCGTGATACAAAAGTGCTGAAACAGTTGAGCAAACATGCAAAGTTAAGCGAGAGAGGGTGGGGGGTTCTTTAGGTGTCTACATCTGCTTTCAGAATGTAGACTGATCCTCCCAACGCAGTGGCAACACCCAGCTACACACACACACACACTCACACACACACACACACGCACAAAGACACACACACAGGAGAGTTACACAGCAGAGTGTAAAGAAATGATGGAAACATCCACGTGGCTCTGATGCACCACTGCGTAGTTTGTGGGTTTAACTCTGCAGTTGCTGAAAAAAAGGTAAAAAGCAAGATATAGCGTGGCGACTCTCTCTCTCACACACACACACACACACACACACACACACACACACACACACACACGTCTTCATTTCATACACACTTGAGCCCCACAACCTGTCACCAAGAAGCACAGGAAGCTGCTTTATTGATTGTTTTACATTTTTTCTTATTTGTATCAGAAATGTGAGTTTGTGAATCTTGTGTTTGTGTGTGTGTGTGTGTGTGTGTGTGTGTGTGTGTGTGTGGACTTAGGGCCCAGCAGCTGCTCCTAGTAAAGATACAGAAGTTAGTATCTCGGGGGGGGAAAGAAGAGAATGAGATCAACCGCAGCAGGGTAAGAAACTTGCTGAACTATTTTCTCCCTTTCAGGAAAGTAAAAAAGGAATATAATTATAATCATAACATATGTTTGAGGCACAATCCCTTTCTGTTATACCTCGTATAGAAGTTTTACTCTTTCCAACTAAGTCAGGATTGTGTAACGCTTCAGTAAAACGCGTCTTTGTGTGATAAATCATGTCTGTGTGCTTGCGTAGAACCATTTACAGCCAGAAGAAGTCGGCTCGTCTCCTGATCCTAAATCCAGCCCACGCATGTCTAGAGCCAGCGTCTTCCTCACCCAGATACTACAGGTGATGAAGACTGTTGTACAGCGAGGCTTTAGTCTCCACCTGGATTTATTGTTATCATTAAAGTAACCTCGCAAACTTTATTTTTGAAACGCTGAACGCCTGCACACGTTGTTTCGCTCTGTTGCGGCTTGTAGTTTGTCGGCAGGGTGGACATCAAGTACAAGCGAATGAACAGCAACGAGCGCGTCAGGATCATCAACTCAGTACCCAGACAAGGGTTTGAAGCTTTGAGGCCAGAAGGTGAGTACAAGGGTCAAAACTCCCCATGAGCCACACAAGGTTTAAAGTCAACGTTTCCAGATTAGATAACTGCACAAATTAACTGAAAGACAATGTCAGTTGCGTAAGCCTCAAAAGCAGTACATCGGAATATGGATTGTTTGTGCTGTTTGTCATGTTAATGTTCAAAAACCTGACAGCGGAAATAGAGTGAAAGGTCGGCTGAGTTACAAGAAGTGAAGGTTGAAATATAAGAGTAAGATGAAAGCCGTTGAATTGTAAACGATGTGAAGGTCTTTAAAAAGGGCTGAAACCTCTGTCGCGTTGGTAGCGCTGAAGTGTGTCCACGTGTTGAAATGTACGAACGCAACACGACCCTCTCGTGTGTATCGTCACGCGTGGCTCCAAAACAGACGCCGCTGATCCGGACAACGAGCTGAGCCGGAGCCTGAACCTGATTCCCTACAGCACCGTCACCCTGCAGCGGGCGCAGAGGAGGAGGCCCGTCCTCTTCACCCCGGCTGCTCTAGCCGCCACCATTATCCAGAAGATACTCAACATGGGGGGAGCCATGGACTTCGACATCTGCAAGCCAGGTCCGTGTGACGGGGGCCGGATGGGGGCCGGGGGCGGGGCGCTCAGAGACTGCGTGATGTCTCGTTTAAGGGGCAGAAAACCCCCTCAAGTGAAAACGTTTCTGTTCCTTCGGCATTAAATGATCTATTTGGCCGATGATCATTAACAAACAAAACAGTTTCTGCCCATTTCCTTTTTTAAATGTATTATTTATCTTCTCTCCGCGCTGTTGTATTTGCCTGTGATCCGTTCCATCGTTCAGACACGCTGTCCAAAGAAGAGTTTCATCTGAAACAGAACGTGGAGCCGTTCATTCACTACAAAGAGAAACACACCATATTTGAATGCATCACCCGAGAAAACATAGAGGCTGTCGCTTCCAAGGTAAGCAGCAACTGTTATTATTAGAACGTTGAAGCATTTATCTGCTTTCGTCTCAATGCTTAACTGACTATTTTAGCCGGTTAGCTTAGCATAAAGATTGGGAACAGCAACAAAGAACTAGCTTGTTGCGCTCCAGAGATGTTTTCAATGATGTTGAATTCAATAAATTGTTTAATAAATTGTTTGCTCTGGCTTACCCGAGTTCCCCTGGTCCTTATGCTAAGCTAAGCTAGCCAACTGCTGGCTTTTGCTTCATTTTCACTGAGCAGATAGAAACAATCTAAAGCTGTTGTTTTTTTTTGTGTTGAACTCTTTATTTTCAAACTTTTCGTATATCACCCTTTCCGCATTTCTATGTTTATTGTTGTTGAATCAATAGATTCTTATCGTACACCTTTGATCACCTGTGGAAGGAAAAAAAAAGTGACGATTTAATTGAATCACTTTCATTTGTATGCTGTTCGAAACACCACTTTGTTCCTTTTCTTAATCATCAATGCAGAATGCCTGCTGAAGGAAGGTTTTAGTTGTGTGCACATCTGTGTGTTTCATCATGTAACCATGTGTTGGCGTTTCGCGATAACGATCTCCGTTCATCTTTGAAGCCTTTTCTTTCCACGCGTCACCAGGGCAAACACTGTCTCCTCGAGGCCGAGCTGAGCTGTGTCAAAGACCTTCTGCGGCGAGAAATCTACCCGATCATCGTCCACGTCAAGATCTGCGAGAGGAATGCGAAGAAGCTACGGTACCTCACTTACACTCACACGTTCACCCACAGCTGCAAACCACGAGCCTTTTTCCAAAGGCCGAAGCGTCTATCCTGCACGAGGGTCTTGCTCTCAGATGGAACCAATATTATAAATTTATTGGGGAGTCTTATGTGTACCAGATTATTTGAGGATCTGTATATTGGTTAAACAATTTTAGAAACCAATGAAAAGATGAAGGCAGCCATTTTGGGGCTCGGGTGATCTCGTTCTTGTCCTCGGTCAAAATCCAGGCCGCAGCGTTTTAAATTAACTGTGAAAAATACTTTTCACAGGGACCAATAAAAAGAAAGTTACAATAATCTGAGTGAAAAGGAGTAAAAAGTGAAATTTAAACGGTTTATTGTCAGACTTTCTGAGAATTAAAACAAAGACCACGAGCCGCTGTTGCAAAGTGTCAACATGATCACTTGCAGTGGGCTCCAGACGCCACGCTCACCACCGACGCGCTGCTTCCTTCCTGTTTCCTGTCCACACAGGAAGCTGCCGGTGCGCGTGGAGTCGGAGGAGGAGTTTGTGAAGTTGTGTCGGGCGAAATCAAAGGAGCTGGAGGGAATTCCCTGCCTCTACGCCAGCGTGGAGCCCGAGGCCTGGGCAGGGACGGACGACCTCATCAGGGTGGTCAAAGAGCGGATACAGGAGGAGCAGAAGAAGACGGTGTGGGTGGAGCAGGACCTCCTGTAGACACGCGGATGCACAACGCGCACACACGTGCTGCTGAGCTCCACAAACACTCTGCTGCATATTTATGCTGAATCTCACAGATGCTCTGGTGGACACTCGCACTGCTGAAGGCTTAAGATGACCTGCATTATACATTTTGTAAATGGGTGTGTTTAACTTTTGATATAGGTGAATAAACAGATGGAAAACGACAAGAGGAGACCTTTGGAGCATTTAGAGGGAAGGCGTTCAAAAATCACTTGTGCGAGCAGTCATTTCAATTTCCGTGTGATCTGACTTCACTTTGATTACATCGTCCTCTTGTGGCGGCTGTCAGGCTTTGACACGGTAAAGGTTTAAGTCAAAAAGGATTATATCACATCAGTCTTTTATTTATTTTTTATGACATTTCTTTGTTGCAAATCTGTTGCGGCGCTTCTTCTAAAAACATTCCATAAATAGGAATATTACATAAACCGCCGCTATACAAATATAATACAGCTGAATGTGTATATTATAGAGAACGCGTCAAGGTTTACGCAGGAAAAGCTTGACATGGCCTAGTTATTACTTGTGTTGCGCAAATATCTATTATATTCAGTTTTATTTTAAGTAGGCTCATCATTAACACCCTTAGACTGTGAGTTACTTCCTGTAAAAACACTATTTTATTTAGTGATATTTACCATGAATAAGTAAACATGCACGTTTGTTGATTTCTGCAGCACATAAATCTGTGTGGAGACAGAAGCTTATTTTTTTATTTTTGAGGCCACCAGCCGTTCTGATTTGAGAAAAACAAGCAGAGGAGATTTAGAGTAACCTATATTTCATAAGGGGGGGCCGGATAATCTCCTCTTCTGAGAGGAAAGAGACACACATCCAGCACCATAAAACCATCATATCAGAAACCAAACTCACACTCTCCCTTAAGTCAGTACTGCATCTTTGCTCCATGTAGTGTCATACCAAAGCTAATATTTATTCTACGTTGACTGTAGGCAGCTCACCCGTTCGTGTGGTTAAATGTAATCAAAAGTGATGAAATATACAAAAGTATAATAAACATCACGAAAAGTCAGATGATTGTGTACACATGATATACACGTCATGATATAAGTCTGTCGGTGCTTGGAAATGATGTCGATCATAACCCTTCATCCTATTGAGAATAGTTATGGATCTGTTATGGTGTGTGTGTGTGTGTGTGTGTGTGTGTGTGTGTGTGTGTGTGTCATTAGAATGACTGCCGCATTACAAATGTATACTGAGCATATTAATGAGAGCACAGCGCTGCGCGTAAAATCAGCAGTGAGTGGAGGTGAACTGTGTGACGCTGATTGAAAGCAGATGTGTGGGCGCGCGCGCGCGCGTGTGTGTGTGTGTGTCTCGGGGCTCCGTTCCTATGTTTGATGTCACAGGATGAAAAGAGTTCACAAATAACACGATTTTAGACTCATCAGAGGCAACAGAAATAGACCCAGATCCCCCACCGCCACGTCTCCTCCTCCTCGTTCTTTCGGGCTTAATTCCTCTGATGATGACATTTGCTTTTGCAGGTACAGCAGGTTATTCTCGGCACACGTGGAGGAGGGAGGGGCTGAGGGGGGGGGGGGGGGGGGGCTGTCTACATGAATCATCCCTGAGCAAAGAGACATGTTGTGCTGGATCTGACCCAGAAAGAGAAAAAAGGTGAAACATTTCCCCTTCATGAGCTCACTCTGCAGAAACTTCCAACTACGAACTCTCGCGGTGCTTTGCGTGTTCGCGCTCCATCTTTCTTCAGGACAGAGGAAAGAAAAAAAAAGAAGCGGACTCGCATCACGGGCTCAGCTGACGCGGCGCACGGAGATCACGGCCACTCCGACCAGAGGTGAGACGTGTCGTTTTCTTCACGTTACGAACTATAATTGTAGGAAGCGACGCGCCGCGTCTCCGCTCGGCGGTAACGACGCCGCTTCTCAGCTGGACGCGCTGCGTTGGACACGGACACACACGCACGCACACACGCACACACACACGCCGCCGTGGTCCCGCTGATAGCGCGTCTGTTGATACAATACATTGATATTGTTTTTGTCCCCTCGCTGCTCTGCGTTGTCTCCAATGTGGCCTGCGAGGGCTTCTCGCGGCGCGTCGCAAGGGACCCGTGGAGCTGCGCGCCCGACGGGAACAGCCCCGTTCCGGGGCGCTGCTCCCCCGTCAAAGGCGACATTGTGTCCGGTCCGGAGGCTGCTGCTGCGGACAGGACGGTGTGATTTACTCCCCGTCCCTCCCCCTATAACCCCTCCCTGCCCCCTGCTCCCCCCGCGGCGGTCGGGTCAGCAGAGCGGGCTGCGGGTTAGACAGCAGCCCGCTGATGTGCACTACGGCGCGGAGGCTTGTTGACTTGTTGACGCGATGCTGCGTAAAAGTCCCCAAATATATGAACGAAAATAAAAGTCGTGGAAGTGTAGCGATCTATTGTTTCAAACTATGAGGCAGACGGGTGGAGGGAGTAGACGGGTGGAGGAAACAGGCGGGTGGGTGAGGGGTCAGCTGCATTTAAACGCGTCCTCGTTAAAGGTGCTTTCAGCAAAACGGAATATCGCAAGTGTTTGATGTGCAAACGTGGCCTCGGTATTATAATGATAATATATTATTCATATTACTGCTATAGATCATCAAATGTCTGTATTTGAATTTCAATCAATGCATCACAGTCTTTAAAACCCTCATTTATCTTGCAAAGTGTTGCTGTCCTATTGAAGTCGAGTAAAATTACTACAATAATGTAGATTTGATTTTACATTCTCTTTTTCCTGCTGTTATCGGGATTCAATTTCCACATCCCACCGCAGACAGAACCTCTTGAATGTGTCCTCCACCCTGCTACGCCTGATTTAATATACTTTTATGGGGCAGCCGTTGCCTCCCCGGCGTGCAGAGAGGAAGAGGAGTGTAGCCGGCCGCCTCTGGAGAGGCTGATGATGATTTTCCGAGTCAATGGTCCCCTCTCAGCTCCAGGAAAGAAGAAATAATGCGATGACTGCTGCAGGAGAGCTACACAGAAGAGTGTCGGAGCACCGGAGATTAAAAAAAAAAATGGGGGGGAAATTAGGAAACATGCATCACGATGGAGATGTAAGGCCATCTCTCTCTATGAAGAGAGATGGCCTTACCATGTCTTTCCACACATGGAACATATCTCCTTGGTGAGGCGTGTAAACTGGCTGCAATTGGCCCTCTTTCTTTCAAAGGCTGCTAAACATTGAGGCTTTTCTTATACTTCAGGGGTGTTCGGTGTTTAGAAGGTGCCGATGCTGTAGCATAATGCACAGGAAGCCCAGATATGGGTACAGCAGGATACTTGTCCAATGCAAAAGTTATTACTCTGCGGTATGCGGAGCCTCGGGCGTGCACACATTTGACGACTTCTTGTGATTTTTCCTGCAGGGAGTTAAGTCAACGCAGAGGGCCGAGGGAGAAATGCACTAAAAGAAACTGAAGCCAATAAACGGTCAGACTTGATCTTACTGCTCTATTGTGAAAGAAAACCAAGCTCATATACAATCTTTTTTTTTAGTGTTAAAAATCTGAGAAGCACATGGAATTTGATTTAGCATCGCTTAAAGGGTATATCAGTTTCCTATTCTGCTTAACGTGTTCCTTGGTTTGTCATTTTATGTGTATTTGATCTCTCCATTTAAAAGGAGTGACGTCCGCTCTAGAGTGTTTTTGTTGTTGAAATGCTAGCGAGTGATGAAACAAGGAACCAGATGTGCGAGAAGCGCTGAGCGTGTAACGGTGGTTTTCTCTGTGTCTCTGTCTGCAGGCTGCAGAGGTGCGACCTTATTTACGGCTGGTCAGTTGCGCTCGCGAGGAGCACATTCCTGCGGCACGGCGGCATCACGATGAGCCCACCAGCCTCTGCTGTAGTTCCAGTTCTTCTACCTGTTTATCGCCGTGGGGAGAGATAGCTCATGGACCTGGATTCTGTTGCCATGGTGACCTTGTAGCAACGCGCCCTATGACTCCAATCTGTTGCGCCGTTGATCAAATTAAAAAAGACCCAGGTAAGTGTTCCAATCTGCTGCCGTGGTGATGCTGTAGAGACTTTTCCAGTCAGCCAGTTGCTATGGTGTTTCTGTAGCGAGCAGCAGTCACTATGGGAACGTCCAGGATGTTCCGTATTTTCGTGGTCCTGGGCTCGGCCTTCATGATCCTCCTCATCATCATCTACTGGGACGACGTCGGCGCCTCCCGCCTGTACTTGCACACCCCCGTCTCGCCGGGCCCCAAAATCCCGCACCCCGCCCCTCCTCGCCCTCAGCGGCCCCAAACCTCCCGGACGCCGTCCTTCCTGTCCGACATCGACGCTTTCGTCAACCAGTTCCTGGAGCCGGGAACCGGCGAGCCCACGGACCCCGCCCCCGCCGACACAGGCAACCAATCGGAGAAAGCTGAGGAGCGGTACGTCCCGCGGCGGGAGTGGAAGATCCACCTCACTCCACTGGCAGCCGAGCTGCGGGAGAGACAGGTCAGCATCATTTTGCTTCAGTCGTACTGGTGGCGCTTAATGTTTCTTCAGGAAAGAAAGAAAAAGAAAGAAAAGCGCAAGTATAAATAACAGGGTTCATTATTAATATTGAAGTCTGCCGGGGAGCGAGCTGCATGCTGGCTCACATCATTTGGAACTAAACTGAAATGTTGTTTCCTATATTGATGACAGTGCAATTCTGGTTTTGGTGCCATAAGTATTAAACAATGTCATGCCGTATACTTTTAGATGGATGAACTTGTTTTTAACTGCATATGTATACGTAAGCTAAATTCTCCACTTCCAAATGTCTTTAAACGCGAGCAGACTTGCAGAAACCTGCAAGGAGCTTTAGAAGACGAGTGGCCAGGGTCTGTACACGGAAGAGTGAAGGCTTCTGGGCTTCGGTGTCTCCTTCACGTTCCCTTACTGTGAAGCGCTAACGGTGAGCGTGTCCGTGCCGTAGGAGCAGCGGCGGCGGTTACTCCAGGAGATGTGCGCTAATGACAGCCTGGTGTTTCCTGGCAAAAACCGCTCCTTCGACGACATTCCCAACAGGGAGCTGGATCACCTGATCGTGGACGACAGGCATGGCGTCATCTACTGCTACGTCCCCAAGGTAGGCCAACCCGCCCAAACCTACACGCTGGTGATGCACTATTCAGAGTACTGACTGGACAGCACCACCCTCTTATCTCAGGTGGCGTGCAGCAACTGGAAGCGCATCATGATAGTCCTCAGTGAAAGCATGCTGCGGGACGGCGTCCCACAGAGGGACCCGCTGGCCGTCCCCAGGGACCTGGTCCACAACAGCAGCATGCACTTCACCTTCAACAAGTTCTGGAAACGTTACGGCAAGTTCGCCCGGCACCTGATGAAGGTCTGTTCAAACACTCTACCCCGATGTGTCCTCTGTGGTCTCTCTCCTGGTTTAAACAGCTGTGTAAATGACTTTCCATTGTGTCGGTTTAAACGAATAATGAAAATGATATGCTGTGTGTGTTGTTTTTTTTTGTCAAAGGTCAAGCTGAAGAAATACACCAAGTTCATTTTCGTGCGGGACCCCTTTGTGCGCCTCATCTCCGCCTACCGGAATAAATTCGAGCTGCGCAACGAGGACTTCTATCGGCGCTTCGCCCAGGTCATGCTGCGCCGCTACGCCAACCAGCCGACGCCTCCCGCCTCTGTGGACGAGGCGTTCGGCGTGGGCGTCCACCCCACCTTCTCCAACTTCATCCAGTACCTCCTGGACCCGCAGACGGAGAAGGAGATGCCCTTCAACGAGCACTGGCGCCAGGTGTACCGCCTCTGCCACCCGTGCCAGATTCAGTACGACTTCGTGGGCCACCTGGAGACGGCGGAGGAGGACGCCGAGCACCTCCTGCGCCAGCTGCGCGTGGACAACGTGGTGGAGTTCCCCACCTCCCACAGGAACCTCACGGCCAGCACCTGGGAGTCCGATTGGTTCGGCTCGGTGTCGGCCGAGGCTCGGAGAGAACTCTACAAGCTGTACGAGCCCGACTTCAGGCTCTTTGGCTACGACAGACCGGACTCCATCCTCAACGAGTGACCGGCATTCTACCGAACCCACCACACACACACACACACACACACACACGTTCTCCATGGTATAATGCTCCCCTTGTTCTGGGGTTTGCAGGTGTTTGCTCCGGTCTTGTGTGTGTGTGTGTGTGTCCTACACTGAGCGTGCACATCGTTGGGGACACTCGCTGTTTTTAAAGAAGCACACAGCAATGAGGTGAATCCCGGCTAACAGCCATTATCAATCGTTGTTTTCCCCTCATGAATCACAGAGATAACGATAAGCACACGGTGGGGTAGCCGGCGTACGGATCGTGCAAGCGGTGCGTGTCCCCGAGCGTGTCCTACGCTCAGTGTAGTCCTTAACCCCCCCCCCCACCCCCGTCCCAGAGAGTCGAGGCCCCTCTCCCGCCGCTGATGTCACGTGACGTGAGCCGCCGTGTGACGATCACGCAGGCTTTGTAGCAGGACGCCGAGGTGATGTCACAGAGCCGTACCCCGCGTGTTCGTGATGTCATGGAAGCCAACACATATGCAATGGACAGGGAGACGTGTGGCGACTAGGGAAAACAAGGTGTTACGAGATTAGCTTTTAGATTGTCAGTATTTCACATTGTGAATGTGCAAACGTCAAGGCGGAGGACGAAAGGGACTTTTAAGGTGAAAGAAGACGAATGATGACATCAGACATGGGAGGAATGCTTTTATACCTAACACGCAGCTTAAGCCGATCATATGTTACGCAAGACCCTTGCGGTTTCAGAGCGGAGGAGTCCATTTGGTTACATTCCCAGGAGCATTGCAGGAAAAGCGTTCGCAGCGAGCTCCATTTGACCAGCGTGAAGTCGTCCCCCCCTCCGCCCCCCCGTGTGGAAGCACAGCCTTTCCAGTGGACCTAAAGGCCGCACAGCTGGCTTTGTCTCAGCTCGCCTCTCAGGCAGAACACCTTGTTTTTTCCACATTCTTTTCATTTCATCTGCACAAAGGTGAGCTTCTGTGCGTTCACACCGGGACCCAGGGATCGTTATCTTTTAATGCTTGTTGTGTTGCCATGGCGCTGCCATCATAAGCATTTGATCGCACACGAGCTGCAGTTATTAACGGTGACCTACATCGGGTTACCCTGGAGACTGCGGCGGGGCGGTGTCACGGGCAGCACTTTCACAGGATGTTGGCGCGAGGAGCTGTGCACATCATGGGAAGCCAACACAGGTTGTTTTCTTGTTTCTTCTTCTTGTATTGGCAGTGAAGATCCATCACTCCACAAGTGAGGTTGTTGCCAGTAATTAATGGAGGTGGTCCGGATCAATCGTGGTTCCGGCGTGGATTGGGCTGCATCTTTTATATGAGAAGAGGGGGAAGGTCAGACAGTGCCTTTTGGTTGCAAAAGTTTACACAGCAAAAAAAAAAAAAAAGTATTTTTGTAGGAGGACTTTTACTTTGTGAAAGGTATATTTGATATACTGGGCCTTGTTCATCTCGTGTCGTTATTCTTTGGAAAGAATAGGAAACAGCAGAGCCCTTCGTGGGGATTCTGCCTCCGTCTGCACTCGTGTCCAGTGGTTTGCTTTCTTTGTGTGTCCTTCAACGCGGGTTCACTGTGTGGTTTGTACTGTAAGTGATTTATTCTGTGAGTCACACCTTCTGCCTTCTGGGTTATTCGTTTTGTAAAAGTACGGTGCGTTTTTGGCCCGTGAATGTCTGGGTCGGGTGTTCTGGATAGAAGGCATTCATTCGGAATCAATAAGTGGTTTTCTGCGATCGTCGTGTGGTGCGTTGGTTTTTTTCCCATGTAGATCTAAATGTTCACACAGAAAAGCAGGTAGATGCTAAGAGCAAAAACAAAGGAACAGTCATCCCACCCTCCCTCCTCACCAGTGTTTGTTTTTATATCTCTTTTGTATTTTTGTTATGCTCTTTTGTCGTGTTTTTTCGTTTCACCGGCTTCATCTGAGAACTTTTGTTCTCCGCTGTATTTTCTGTAAAAGGGCAAACAGCAACATCAGAAGATGAATCATAGTGTAAGGGAAAAGAAAACGGTTTATTCATTAGCAGAATAAAACCTGAATACGTGCTGCTTCTGAAGTGGGTGTTAATAGATCTTTATGAAGATTGGTTTGACTGATGGTGTTTTGTTTTTGTTTTTTTTGGGCAGCGATCTGCCGCTTCAACAGCACTGATGCTGTTAAACAGCTTAAATGTCTGTTGACCTACCTAAATAACTTAATTATTCATGTTTTTGTTAAACATTTATTAATATTTCATGAAGTCACAAGAGTTGTTGTCTGACAAACCTGCTCCCTCTCTCATGAATAAGGGGAAATGCAAAGTGTTTATTCAGACTCATCAGTGTAATGATGTCACCCATCATCTGCTCTTTGTACAAGAGAAATAAAGGTTTTGGGGCATGATGAATACGTATTGGTCTCTCTCAAATTCAGCCTGATATATTGACTGTATACATTTAAAATGAGATAATATTGGCACAAGGATGTCGTTTAAAGTAACCAGTTATATTATTGTCTCGGCACCAAGAAGCGGAATTGTCCCTTCGTGCAGCAAGGGACGACATGAAGGAAATGTGGAAACAGAAAACTGCAGCCGCAAAAATGTAAACAGGAAATGTGGACAATTTCATTAAAATCAGGAAACCTGCGGATGTTTATGCCTGAAATGTGAACCCCCTTTAATGTGCATAGTGTTTCACGTGCAAAACACCAAACCGCTGTCACCAGAAACCTGCAAGGATCAAAGGAAACCCGGTCAAAAGCAACGAGCACTGGGAGAAGAACCAGTTAATTACTGAAAACCACACATCTGTATTAAAACCTTCATTACGACGCATTCTGGGGGCAGTTCAGACGAGATGTGCAGCATGGGTGTGACTCTCTTACCGGGCCCCTCCACCCTGTGGAGACGGCCCCCGTCCGGGTCTATTTTCTGCCTGTCGAACTCAAACAAACATCCTCAACCACCAGACGAGAGCAAATGAAAACACATCAAACAAACTGTAAAGAAGTGTTGACTGACTGACCGGCAGGAAAACAGCATCAGAGCAACCAGATCAGCGAAGCAAAGACTTCACATAAACAGAAAGACACACTGTCCATTTAGACTTATTTTTGGAGTCATTTACTGAAAGTTGGGTTGAAATGAGAGCAAATCATCCCTCCAGTGGTTACAGTGAGGAACTGCATTCAATATGTGAGTGAAACATTGTTAATATAAACAATACACATTAGTGTTGAAACCAATTAGTGGGAGTACTACAATTGAGTATTATTAACATAGTATTATAAAATTGGAATACTGGAATGAATGCCTTTATAGTATTCATGTTAGTACCTAACTAATATGAGTGTATTAATGTCAGGTATTTGTGTCAACTTACATGAGTCTATTTACTATAATTAGCTTTATATTGCAGTTGGGCTTCCAGTTTATCTTCACTCACATGATACTACGATAAAGAGAGAGGGAGAAAAACCTTCAAGTTAAAGCAAAACATAGCTCAGTTAATAAAAAATAAATCTAAGTGCATCCGATACATATTTCAGTACGTGTAGTTCAGTTAGTATCGTGTTCTAGCACCACACATGAAACTCAACTACAGTCCGCATTGTTCTGTTACTGAGAGGTTTTCTCCCCATAATCCCCACCGAATGTTTATGAAATTAAGAAGCCCAATTTGGGATCGCAAACAGAAACTTACACATCTCTGAAAAGCATTAGTTAGGTCCAATGACCTCGTATGTCGATCCCGGTCCTCTGGTAACCCTTTTGTCCGTGGAACGAGCTGAACCTCTACTTTAATCTAAATATAGAATATAGAAACCACTTTTCATCGGATTGCATTTTGCTGCCACGTCAGTCCGCTCCCCCCTCAGTTCCCCCCCTGGGTGCCGGTGATGATGTACCCATTGAACGTGATGTAGACGTCCACGTCGTCGCTGTAGATCGCATTCTCCCTCTCCCTCTTGTACAGGCGGATCCACACCTCGTCCTTGAGCTCCAGGCGCAGCATGAGGCTCTGACTCTGCATGATGGAGCGGTCGCTGGGCTGCGCGTACACGATGGCCTGCTCGCGCTCGTTGTGCATGATGTGCAGGTACGTCTCCTTGAAGTTCCACGTGTGGATGTTGACGTTGAAGAAGTAGATCCCCGGGACCCGGCACAGGAACTTCCCGTCGAACATGTTGAAGTGGTCATCGAGATTGACGAAGACGGTGTCGAACACCAGCGCCTGGTAGGACTCCACGCTGTGCAGGGATTTGCGGCGGCCGACGGAGAAGGCGGAGTGCTGGACTTTGCAGGCGTCTCCTGGGAGTCCCGCCTGGCCCTTGGAGCCCTTCGAGCCCATGGGACCTCTGGAGCCCGGGAGGCCTTCAGGTCCAGCTTTACCTGAGGTTCCCCTGTCGCCGCGTTCACCTTTGTCACCTGCACAGAGCGATGTTGGTCACACGACCGGCATGAATAAAAAGCCACGTTATCTCCCCTGGTTTAGGTAAAACCAAGATGAACATGGACGGCCACTAAATTCCAATCAAAAAGGATCCGTTTCAGCTACTTGTACAAGTATACTCGACGAACGCCGATGGAGAAAGTACCTTTGAGGATGGTCATGTTGATGTAGGTGCGGACCTCCGGCACGTGGTTGAACCCCCGTGTGGGCGGCTGGTCTCCGCTGCCCTCTGCCGGCTCCAAGTGATCACAGCAGCGCCTGCAGCGGACAGCGTGGACGTTGGGAGGACGCACCAGGGCCACCAAGGAGCCGAGGGACAGGAGGGTGAAGACACCCAACATGGCTGTGCCTACAAGCAAAAAGGAAAACTTCAACAGTTTTTTTTTTTTTAATTCATTTCTGCTGGTGGATCTGGACCCGCTGTAAATGTCTGGCATTGTTTAGCAGCGTGATGTTAACCGCGTTTACCTTCTTGTATGTCAGCACACTGGCATTTAGCTGACACAGAACAGCTGAAGCTCGATCATATAAACGGATCACATAGTAAATATAAACACTCTTCAGTCCATCGCAGCCATAGTTTAGTACGTTTCACAGAAAGAATTGAACAGTGAATTGAGCGGGCAGCGGAGACATTTCAAATAACTGGTTGACAAATATAAGGATTTAAAACCAAAATGAATCGTCGGGGAAGTCATTCCCTGAGAGGTAGAAAGATTAAAAAAACATCCTGAGCCAGAAAAAACATCTATCCATTCAGAGAATACAGGAGTCAGTAATTGAGGTCCAAAAAAGCAGTCTGTGAAGTGAAGCAGTCTTACAACTAAATAATCCAACAGGAGGATTACTGCTCTCATACATCCTCAGAGCTGATTCTCAGGGGTCAGAACGTGCCTCAAACACTCACTAATGCGCTTATCATCCAAATCCCAGCGGCAAAGGAAATGTCAAAATGTCAAAATAGTGGGAGCTGGCACGGCTACACGGATCATCAATCACGCGGAACGCTCTCCGGCACGTATCCGTCACAGTCAGCGCAGGAGCTTTCCTCACACAGACGGCCGAGCGGAGCAGTTCTCAATGGAACGGTGACGGCTCCCTGCCAGTGTAGAGTAAGTAGAACAGTGTGTGCTGTGTGGTGTTTATACGGCACAGCTGCATCCAGACCGACCGCGGACACAAAAGACCACAAACACAAACACTCTACCTGTTCAAAAAACTCTTTTTCTGTCGCAGTTTTGCTGCGGCCGACAGGCCCCTTGTATTTTTACCGTCTCCCTCGCAGTGGAATCATGGGAGTTTAGCAAAGGGTAGTTGTGCTCTGTGAGCTACCGGTTTGTTAGGTGCATATTTTGTACAATTAAAATCGTTTTCATTTAGGCTAAAAGATGCACAACAATACAACTATTAAGGATGATATGTAAAAAGCGGGGGTGGAAAAGTAGCATGCAGGGGCCGTTTGTGAGGAGGGGCCACAAAGACAAGGCTGTGACCGGATTATTGACATTTCAATAAATATACATACAAATACACACATTTGATTGTGGGAAAAGAACGTTTCCGGCTGTTGAACAATCAATGGTTCAACAACAACTGTAACGAAGGCAGAAAAGAGACACCTCGTCCCACCAGTGAGCCACCTGAACAAAGCCCGTCCGGCTGTACGCTGGGACGAGTCCCCCACTGGCTGACTCTGACATCCCACCGGTCACTTGCTTTCTCACTGCACACGTCACTTTCTGTTCGCTGGTGCACTTTATTTTTTAATTTTGAAATATTTTTAACTTTAACTTTCAATCCTTTATTTTTAAACTAACACATAGCATTATTTTTTTATTTTATTCCTCGAGCGCTGTTGTCTGGTCGTCCATTGTCGTAATGTCTGCTGTTACGCACCAACCGCCAAGTCAAATTCCTTGTATGTCTGATATATTACGGCAATAAATGTTTCCTGATCCTTCCTGATAGAAAGATGGTTAAGTGGTGCTGCACCTCTAGACTGCCGTTTGTACATTTCACACAGGAGAACACGCTGTGTGTTATTATGTGACATTGAATGGAAATGTTACGCGATGCTGGCAGCCGGAACGGCCGCTGACTCATGGTGATCATCAGCAAAAATAGATGTTCCAACGGTCAGAACAAATGTGTTTTTGTTTAAATAAATGTCAGGGTTTCAGTTTGGGCACATTTTGACACCGTAGGACGGGGAGGCGCCCACGGAGAATGCAGGGAGAGGGAGCACAATAGTGTCCTACGCCCCGGAGAACAAGTAATGAGACACAAAGAGACAAAATGACAGTGAAGACACATAAAACAAGAGATGGACAACTAGGCGCAACTTAACGGATAGAAAGATCCAACACAAGTACAGAGGAATGAACCTCGTAGCTGCGTCGCTTGTGTTTCTTCTTCCAGGCCCCCGGGGGCCTCAGACTACAACTCATGGGGCCCTCTGCCGTCCATGCAGGGCCCTTCGCTCTCCCAGAACCCGGTTTGTGGTGCTGATGGATCCGTCCACATGTATCTCGCTGTTTGTTTAACCTTACAGTGCTTTCGATCCAAAATGTTGTTGTTGGCGCTCGTGGAGTTTATGGAGTTCACATTCATCTCGCAGTGGAAATGTGAAGCTCGTGCCAAGATTGCTGGGCTTTCCAGACTGACATGTGGGCACATTGCATGACTGGTTTTCTTGGAAATCTCCAAATGAAAAAAAAAAGCCTTAAAAAAAAGCTGGATTCTCATAACGTTACATTGAGAAAATCCGTTGTGTAAGCAGCTGTTGCCTAACTTAGTTTCCCGCTTGCTCTCTCTGATCTCTCCTGGTTCTCTAACCTCCTGGACGCACGAGTGACCCCAGCATCAAATCCACCACTTTCCCCGAAGTCACCGCACGAGAATCCACATGTTACACCAACATCCCGCGGCTTTACTAGAGGTGTTTTCTCTTTGTGCGCTCGTCCAGCCCTGCGCGCCTCCGCTGGAGAGCAAACGGACGCGCGCATCCACACTCACTCCCGTCGTCAAACGTCCCCGTCCCGCGCGCGCGCACACACACAGACACACACTCACCGGGGACATTAATCTGAAGGAACCTCACCTCGTTCACGTCTCAGCAGCCGCTTCAGTCCGCCGCAGAGTCAGAGTCCTGAGTCGGCCGCTCTCTCCCTCCCTCCTCTCTCTCTCTCCCTCCTCTCTCCCTCCCCTCCCTCTCTCCCTCCTCTCTCTCTCCCTCCTCTCTCTCTCTCCCTCCTCTCTCCCTCCCCTCCCTCTCTCCCTCCTCTCTCTCTCCCTCCTCTCTCTCTCTCTCCCTCCTCTCTCTCTCTCCCTCCTCTCTCCCTCCTCTCTCTCTCTCCCTCCTCTCTCTCTCCCTCCTCTCTCCCTCCTCTCTCTCTCTCCCTCCTCTCTCCCTCCTCTCCCTCCTCTCTCTCTCTCTCTCCCCCCGGTGCGTGTGAGATGCGCCCCGTGGATCCCTCCTCGCTCCACGCAGACTGAGGCAACAAGTGTCTGCCCACTCAGCCTGACGGACGCGTTACGGCCCGTAAAGGAGGTTTGTGGTGACCTTGAAATGACGATGGGAAACTGATGGTGCTGTTAAAGATGGTGAGTGTTGCGTTGCATCAACCGGGTGGTGCCCAGAAGCTCCAGACCACCCTCCAGGCTTTAAGGACAAAGCCTAGTAAAGTAAAATGATGGTTACCCCTCCTCCCTCCCCCCTTCTCCCCCTGGGACCGCATTTCCTCTGTGCCGAATTCCTCCATATCAGCTGCGGCCTCAAATTGCAGAGAGAGAGGGAGGGAGAGAAAGAGGGAGGGAGGGAGGGGGGCTGCAATATATATTTCCAGACCTGAAGTATGACCAATGTTCCGCTCCGGGCTTCATTTGGAGAGACGCGTGCATATGTAAGAAGGATGCACGGTGAGAGAAAGTCTGGAACAGAAACTGCATCCAAGGAAATGTGAGATATGAGAATGCGTCTCTGGGCCTCGGGGCGTGTGTGTGTGTGTTGCGTGTGTGTTGCGTGTGCGTTGCGTGTGCGTTGAAGGATGCAGTGAATCTCTCACAGAGGCACCAGAGTAATCCACGTGATCCCACATACGCTGCAGATGTAAACATCCGTCACGCCGCTTCTTAGAGGCCGAAAAGACAAAGTGTTTGATGTAGATCTCACATGATTAGAAGTGAAGATGAATTTGTTAGACTCGCTAACACGTGGCTCCATGGACGCCCTCCGTGACCCTCTATCAACGCGCTGAGGTTCTGCACCTTTTTATCTTGCTGTGGAATTTCTTAGGCCGACCGAAACAGCCAGAAACTCCCAACTGGTTTGGCTTGTGGCCAAATAGTTTAGACCAAATACACTCATTTGTTTTCTTGCTCACAAATACAAATACTGACATCTCAGCATAAAGGGTCAAAACAACAACGCAACAATACAACACGTCTCACGTGCAGAGACCCGCTGTCTTGGAGTGGAGGTCAAACACACGCCGCTATTGGTTGAGGCCGAGACGCTGGTCAAAGTTCACCGAGGTTGAACCTGACGCCGGATTCTAAGATGCTAAATGCAAATTTCGCCACCGTTACTTTTGCTCGCCTGTGAATGAGGGACGTTTGGACAGAGAGAGGCCGGCGCTTCTGCCTGCTTCCAGTCTTTGTGCTAAGCTAAGCTAACAGGAGTAATAACCCCAAATGGCGACTTGCAAACACATCCATTGTCTCCTCGCCGAAGAAGATGGCCGAGGATGCAGAGGAGGTCCGTGGTTTTGCTTACAGAAGGCCGTCCCGTCAGAGGCCAGGAGGAGGACGGATGCAGAGTTTGTGCACACGTGTAACATGAGCACAGCTGTTAAAAATTACCGCCTTTGCGTCCCCGAGGGTTGAGGTTTCACAGGCTCCTTCTGCGCTTATAGCAGCACAACATTCCTCCGTTCTCCAGCTGATACACTGTTGAGAGAAAAAAAACAAAAAACCCAGAGGCTATCTCCATGTAAACACTCGCTATCTGTTGTCTTTGGGATGTAGACGCTCTTTTCCCCGGTGGAGCTCAGGAGTCAGCTGCCCCTCTAACCCTAATCCCCCCCGACTGCCTTTCATTCGGCTGGCTCTCTGCTTTGTGGGCTCCAGCAGCATCACACAGACTTGAGACTTGAGGCCTAAAGCTGCCGAACCAAAACCTCGCCCCGATTTCTTTTCCTTAAAAAAGAAAAGTTTGCGGCTGACGTAATTATGGTTAAACTGTCTCCAGAGTTGAAAAACAGAGCTGGGTTCATGACATGGACCTTAAAACATTCTTGTGGTTCAGCTAAGGAACGACGAAGGACGGTTCAGCGTCGGACAGATCCGATGATGACTCAAACAAAATGAGTTGTTCTCCGATTACAAACATCTCAATATGATTTGCTACCGTGTGTTAATTCAACGTTCTCCATTTGGACTTTTGATGATTTATTTTGACATTGTTTTCAACACGGAATCAAGCAGTTGCAGAAAAACCGAAACAAATAGAGCGGCGGAAATTACGCTAAAGGGAATTCAGTACATTGTACGCAGACAAAGAATGAACCTAAATGAACAACTGATGAGGATCCTGCACAGATGTGCTCTCAGCAGGAGGCTTACAGGTGTGCAGCAGGCAGAGAGAGAGAGAACAAACCAGACACACGGGAGTCAGACTTTACAGAAAATAGATGAAACAAGACCCACACAAGGCTCACAAACGCAATGTTACCACTTCATTTAAACATGCTTACGATTACATTTCATGACTTCTTACGACATGATTTAGTAGGACTTCTTTTCAACATGCTGTATCTCTTTTTTATTTTAATTCTATTTTGATTTAACTTTTTTTAATATTACCAAAATCGGCGACAGCTATTCAGGTCTCAGGTCTTCAATACTTTTTAATTCTCCACGGTTACTTAAAAATCCATTTTTCAACAAACTATACTGACTTTCATTAACGTACCAAACTATGAATCTTTTAACAATATATTGAGGCACTTTTTAGGACATACTATACTGTGACTTTTTCATATTTCCTTTTTGACGGACTAAACTTTTACTGAAGATGTGTTTTTCACATACTACAAAATGTCTTTGGGATTCATTTTATTACACATAGTTTAAAATGGCTGTCACGTCTGTTTAATCAAATTCATATTCAACTTTTCTATATGAAGTACATCATGGATTCTGACCTAACGGCTTTTTGTGTTTTTTGGAAAAACCACAATAGGACATTTCATGACTTTGCGTGATAAACTACAACATGTCTTTTTGTGATGGAGTGTGCTATAACTTCTACGAGATATTACACCGTGTAGCTTATTTGAAGAGGGGGCAATGTTGTTAGACATTTTGGTATCGGACTGCTAGAAATAAAAAACAAACAGCCAAACAGCCTCGACACAAGGACGTTCCCACACAACAAAGTGACACACGGATGTGAACTCTTCTTTTGCAATAGCAGCGAGATAACTGGAGAATGTACACAACACAATGTGAGCAGACGCCCGTCCCAAACACGAAGGTTGAATTCAGTGATTCACGCCAGTAAAAGCCGCAGTTCAACGTTACGTGGCAGAAATGTCATTTAAATGTCATCCTGTTCAACGGTATAATATGTCTCAGAAAACATGGTCGTAAACAAGTTAAAGTATTGAACAGAGAAGACTTCTTATCTTATAAGTTGTAGCAAATAACATAGAGAATTAATGGAGGAAATGAAAATGAAAACCATTAAAAAATCTGTTTAAATTCTTAAAAAGTAATCAAATGGTGTTTATTGTTGATACATTTTAAATTGTTCACTTACACAGGGTTAAACAAAGTTAAGCATTTGCTATATATGTATATATCTCTGTTAAAAAGATAACAGTTGATTTTTTCACACTGCAAATTAAAAAAATGCCTTTTACTCATTTCACTTGATTGCGCTTCTTTTGGTTTAATAAGGTGTTTCACAACTTCTCTCCGCTAGTACACCAGTATTTTAAGGGTATCTGAAAAATCAAAATCCCTGTGGAGCATTTATATTATTGTTGTATTTACCCACACAAATATGGTATGTTTACAATGTGTCATGATATATTCCAGCTCTTTATTTACTTAAAACCTAACGTTAACACTACCTCAAAATAACCCGTTGTCTTGGGTTTGATTGGTGATCCATAAAGATACAAACGATTCACAAAAAGAGCTCAACCCTTTCGGCATGATTCCTCCAGCAGGGTGAACTACTGGAGAGGCCGTGAGGACAAAGACTCAGCAGCAGAAAGTGCGCTATTGATTACAAATATCTTTTGTGTGCAGTGCACTAAGGTGTCTGCGTGTTGTTTGTGTCTGCAGTGCAGTGTGTTATTTCTTGACATGGCTGAATATCACATATTCTCTGTGAGGTGAACGGATGTCGCTGGTTCCATCATAGCTAAATGTCAAACCACACTCTAATACACATTCTCACTCTCACACACACCACCGGGACCACCTGACAGGACATGTCAACACTCACAACTACACGCACACAACTCCCTCTGTCGTCTCGCACTCTTCTCTCACTTCGCACATGCCCAGCCCTCGTTCTTTACTCCACAACGACACAGGAAGCCAAAGGTTGACCCATTTCTACCAGCAGGTTTTTTTTTTGTTTGGTCTCTGCACAGATGTCACAACAGCGTGCGTCAGAAATATGAAATATACGCCATGTGTAGAGAACAGAGCAGCAAAGACCTCAATGATTTCCATAGGTCTGGAAATAGCAATCTAATAAATACATACATTCTCTATTAGTAAGTAATGCAGCAATATTTACACTGTCCAAACACATTTAAATCATGCTTTTAAAATCCCAAATCTGCCTGCAGAAATGAAGATTTTTGTTCTCTTGAAATGAAAATCTTTTTTAAACTATTATTAAGACTGATTCTAGCGTTCACTTTAAAGTGACTTTAAACTCAATGCTTTGACACACTTATGAAAAAGAAGCTTACTGACTGAAGAGTCCTACAGTTCAACAATGTATGTATATTCTACATAAGTACCGGAAAAAATAATGACCCAGCCGGCAACACAGGCTGTCCAGTACACCAAACGAGCTGGTGGATGTTTCACTGAGTAGCTGGAGGAGACCGAAGCAAAAGAAGGTGATTAAAATTGGATTTACAGTAATCGAGTGGCTTAATATAAATGCTTAATATAAAGCCAGAAGTGAATAATGTTCATTTAGCCCTTAAAGTGAATGAAATTAGTAAAACCGATCAGAAATGCTTGCTTATACGATCACATTGGAATAAACAGTCAGTCCGGCTGCCTGTGATGAGAACACATTTCATACTAAAGAAGCCGCCACGGAGGGATTATTCCAGGTGAACATTACAGGTTGTTCAGATAGATTTATTGCTGAATGTCGTCTGCAGCTCTTTGAGTGTCAGATAGCCCGTCTTGCAGGGCTCCACGGGCATGGAGGAAGACCGGCACATGGCGCCGGGCACGGGCCAGGCCGCATAGTGGCCATGAGCAGCTGCCACAGATACCTCCGCCTGTTGGCTCTTATTCGCTATGGTAGTCAGAGTGGGAGCGTTAGGAGCGGGTGGAGCACAGGGGCACGTCTGGGAAGGGAGATGGAGAATGAGACGAGCAGGGCTCGGCTCGTCGTCGGAGGCACCTTCCTCTTCCACATCAGCAAACCTTTCGTCTTCATCGCCGTCTTCGTCTTCCTTTGCGATGCCTAAGCCGGAGTCGGGGCTGTGCGGCTCCCTCGTCAAGCTCTCGTAGGTTGGACAGCCGTCGAGCGCCGGGTGGAGGGAGAGGCGGAGGTTGAGGGTGTTGCGGAAATCGTCCCGACAGGCCGGGTGAGCCGGGCCGAGGCCAGTTGGCGCCAAGCTGCCGGAGGAGCTGGATATGAAGTAGCCCACGTTGGAGAAGAAGGATGAAGAGGAGGAGGAATCGTCAACCACGCCGCTGGTGTCCGAGCCGGCGGTCCGAGGGTCGTGCCTGGAGTGAAGCAGGGCGCTGCTGGAGCTGGAGGAGGGAGAGGTGGTGGCGACCACGTCCCAGCCTTCGCATATCTCAACTGGGGAGATGCTGTCGCACGGCTGGGCTGTGAAGAACGACTCAGCAGCCGACGGAGGATTCAGCCATTCCTGATCAGAAGGAGAGAGAGAGAGAGAGAGACTTGCAGCTGAGGAAAGACACGATAGCAGCGTTTCTTGAATTTGTAGCCATTGTATCTAAATGTGGGTCATTGTTGGTTTGAATACACGACAGAGACAAAAGCCGTCCTTTCAGGTGAGGGGGGAGAAACAGGCTTTTACTTCGTATCAACCTGAACCACAGCTGCAAACTGCAAATAGGCAAGGAAGTCGGTCAACATGAGAAGGGACGTAACACCAAAACGGCTGATTTCACAATTCAACCTCGACTGGGGAAGCAAAAGCAGGCTCCTGGGATTTTGCACGTTTGATGACCTTAATGTTTTATTTAATTGCATATTTATTTAATTGCACAATACACAATACAGATTTTAGAGAATATTGTTAAAACTGGAAGCAGCTGAGGAAGAGATGTCCTCACTTTAAGACTGTGGTATGGCTCCAAAAACGCTACAATTCCCATGATGGAACTGTTAATAAATTGCCTGGTCAACTTACGACTTACACTCCCGGTGTTTGTAAAAAAATGGTACTCTACAATCCCAAAATGCGGGGCTTTCAATTGAAGTTAAGAATCTTCATAGTGGTATGAAGGTATTGCTGCTTCCACAATAACGGCAGTACTCTTTGCTGTGGTTAAACGTGTGTAGTGTAGCCGTCACTAACCAAACTCTACAAAATGAGAGCACAACTGGTCCCTGGGATCCTGAAATTACTCAAATACGGCGTTCCAGGCGTCACAACACGACGCCACAGTCTTTTGTTTCCATTTTTGTGAAATCGTCGACACTTTTGTTGTGGCTGGGAATCACAGTGAACCAAGCAGCTTTAGTCACTTTAACTTAAGATCACTAAAACACCAGAAATTAATCAATTGAATCAAAGAATGTTAAAGTCGATGAATTGTGGATGAAAAAAATTCAGCATTTGAAAAGAAATTCAAAGTAAAGGTTAATCATACTTAAATTTTGCAAGCAATGTGAGTACATCAGAGCTGTTACCCGTGTGTCACAGTGCTCTGCGTGACAAAAGTCGTAAAAATGATTTTACCTTCACATTGCCTCCGTGTACAGAGTGGAGAGTGTGGAAATATTTAGAAGGGTTTGGTACTGGCCTCCCTTTGAGGAGCCTGGAATGACAAAAGGGAGCCATTAGAAAAGACATGGCGCACATGCACACAAAGACAGACACACAAGCCAACATTATATTCACCCTCTGCTCGCACAACCCTTGTAGAGGACCAGCGTTGCGATGAAGACACTCAAGCAGACCATCCCAACACGCATCACAATGGATGACGTATCCAGAACCCCCTCTGAAACACAGAGCGGACATTACAATGTAAATCCTCACGTCTATAACTGCTATCATTACAAAACCCAAACCTTCCTTTTCTGCCCATTCGCTTCTCAAGGGGAAGAAGTTGCGTTTCAATGCTTATTAGATTACAATCACTGTGGGTTTTAGATGCAAGAAACATAGAACTTCGTTATCTGATTCATTTCTGTCGACGATGTGCTGCACGACATATGAGCAACCACAGAGGTTGTGGCACCAAACACTACATCGATAGCCTCAAGATAAAACAGAAAGCGCAACCAAAAATAGACGTATAAATGACACGTGTAATTTAAAACCATATTGAAAAAAGAGTTTGCGGACATGACATCAAAAACCAAAAGAATCCAAAAAACGAAATCCATAAAAAGCACAGATGAGATTTTCTTGCGTTCTCCTTGGTGTACAAAGCTACTCACCATCTCAATGTTAATAGAGTGACACAATTCCAGTTTCAACTACGCAAGCAATTCTGACTCCTCTGATCACTGAGGAACAAGGGCCAATGTAGGTGCATGATGTCATCAGAATAGTTTCTTTTGATGCACCACACTCTTTTTCCCCGTTTTATTTAGCATGGTAAAATCCAATGTGTGTCTTAATGAGCGGATCCGGGGGCAAACAAAACAAACCCTTGGCACCACCACATGGAGCTTAAATTCCCTCTCCTTGCACAGTAGCTGCATTCTCACAATGACACTAAAATCCAGTCGAGAGCTGATCCTGACAGGCCAACAGACCAAGCCTCCCTGTTGAAATGATCTTGATTGATAGTGTCAAATGCCCAAGATACCAAAATGGACACTCTGCCATTGTCACTATTGATTCTTAAGTCATGACGAACCGCGATCGAGGCTCGTTCTGTACTGTGGTTGGGGCGAAAGCCGTGTTCGTGGTAGATCCTCTAAGGGGGTTGAGTAACTGTAAATAATGTCGCTTCAGAATACAGCCGAAAGGTCAAGAGTGGGCTTCATCAAAAGTGGTTTCGCTTGAAGTCGGTGAGGAACATTTGAGGCTCTGAACCATCGTTCCAAGATTAATGGCATTATCTGGGGTAAAATTGGCGGAGAAAAGAAGGTGGCTGGACAACACAGACCCCTAATAGCCCGACATGGAAGCAAAGCCCATAAGTGGCTCTGTTTGTCGGTTCTTGGGGAAGACCCTGAACCACGATGGACGACTACATTTCAGATCTGGGATCAGTTTTATCCAAAAGAGTAGATGTCTATCTACTCCCTAAAATGAAAGCTGTTCGCCCGTCAGCCGTTGTTCTCTGTTGTCCTTCAAAGAACACGAGCACTCAAAATGTTCTTACCTTCATCCTGTGTTGTTGTCCCCGTGTCTGTTGCACCCAGCCAGGATGTCGTAGGACTCCAGTCGCTCCAGTGGCTGCTTGTCTGGGAAAAAACAGGTTTGACTCTCACCCGGACCTGGCAGAGCCCCTTCACTTTCCAACTGGCTACGATCAACTCTTGTTCTTGTGTGAACAAAGTGTTGGACTCCTTCAACAACAAAAAAACAACAGAATGGATTTCTGCAACATCAGTTCTGTCTGTGTTTGCCATCAGCCTCAGCTGCACTCTGTGTTTTGTGCAATTTAAGCAAATGTTTGCATGTTAACTGCACTAACTAAAAACTAAAAATCATCATGTTAGTTAGGTCATCGTGAGCATGCGAGCATGGTGACATCAGCATTGAGCTTATCACTGTGCCTAAACGCACGGGCACTTACATTCCATGACTTGTTTTTCTGTTTGATCTGAACCTGGAAGTTGAAGGATTTGAAGTAGTCTGACGGAGGACCTCCTGGGCTCCAGGATATCAGGGTCCTGTTGGGCGTGCAGCTGACATTGGGAACGCTCGGAGGATGCATTTTGACTGTGAACGCAGACGCACACCCGCGTTATTCTCTGGTATTGAATGAGACTTTATGCCAAATGTCTTTTAGAAGTTGATTTGTGAATTATTTTACAGAGGCAACTGAACTAGTCACAGCTTTCAGGAGAAGTAAAAGTCGCTGACCGTGATTGTATGGTGAATAGTTTGTGATGTTCTCCACCATCGTCCCGTTACACTCCACTCGTATGTAGGGCATCTCCTCCATAAAAGGGTTGAACTCCTGGAGGGGGGGGGGGGGGACACATAATACAATCTATTACATTAAGGATAAAAATAGCATGGGTCAGTTAGCTCTGCTGCAAGACTGTTGATTCTTCTCTTCTTTTTTTTTTTACATCTGAAAATACATTAACAACCAAACAGGAATTCAACAGGGTAAAATAAAGATGTGGTTCTCATGGTTGATATATTTGTGACTTACTTCATTTTCAAAGACAAAACTGCACCCTGACGGAGAGTTCCGGTGTTGTTTCAGTTTGCAGCTTCGACTAAGTGAGAAAATTGACAAAAATGAACACACACTGCGGCAACTTGGGGCCAACTGACCGAGCTGCCAGCATGAAGGTGAATGTGTACTTCTATCATCTCACATAATCGTTCCCTGTTTGGCTCTGATCCAGGTAATCTTCATACCAACGATCCAGCAGTCCAGTCCAGAGCCGTCCCACGTGCAGCTCACGTTGTTCACAAAGTCATTCACGCAGGAGAGTCCTTCAGGGACCGAGACAAAACAGAGACATTAGGACGCTGGCATTGGACCTGTCCTCCATGTCCCAATAAACCAGCAGCCGCGTTTCAGCATTTGGCAGAAGTGGAATGCTGAAAATTCCAGTTTGATTCAGTTATACCGTGTGAGTCTTGAGAGTCTGCTGCGGACTTTGAAAACAGAACCGCGAGGACGCACAGGGTCACCAGGACCTGCACGGCCATGGCCACAATAGAACTGTGGACACAGAAGATCAGTAGAGAATGAGCATTTGTTTGAGGACGCAAATCAATACTGTTAAAAACATTAACATGTTCATGCAGAAAAGAAAGACGGTTGTTTACATGTTGGACCCAAAAGTTTCTCCTAATCGCACCTCATTCTTCTGCTTCATAATGTCTTTATCATTTGATGCTGTTGTCCTCGCAATTCATGTAAAAGAAGCGCATTAAATTGAAACTAGGAGGTTCGGTTTGAACATGTGACCCCAAACGAGTTTCTTTATGTAGGGAAACTCGTTTCTGAAACTGCGCGGCGGTGGTAGAGTTTTGAGAGGTGAGGAAACCATACTAGTTCCACCCCGAGCTGAACGCTCATCCAGAACAAGCGGTTATGAGCGAAACTTGACTCAGATCAGCAGCAGCACCGCTGGTGCTGATCATCATTTCGAGATTTCATAAAAGCAGCATTTGTTGAAAGGTCGTGTTTTGCCGGTAACTTTATCGGTGTTACATCCATATATTATATATTATATAATGTACACGAGAAACAGAAGAAAGAAATGACATATTATTATTATAATATTATCTCAGTAAAAGCCGCTGTGAAAAGACGCTGTCAAAAAATGAAAGTACTAGAATATATTGGCAAGTTGTTAGAAATGACACAGGTTATTGGGGTGTTTTTGACAGCAACAGTAGGAAGAAAGTGGTACAGTACCTGATCAGAGGGTCCCCGAGAGACACATTGCAGTGTCCTCTGCTGGACTGACGAGTTTAAAAGACGTCCTTTTTTCTTCCTGTCCTCGTGTGTGTCTCTGGCGTGATCTCTCTCCCTCTCTCTGTCTGTCGCTCATCCCTCCTTCTCCTCTGTCGCGGCCCAGTGTCTTCTTTAAAGTGCCCAGTGACATTTTCCACTTGTAACCACACAGCCCGTCTCTGGGGCTTACAGGAAGCCTCACAACGCTGTGTGAGAGGACGGGCGGGCGGGGGGAGGGGGGGGGGGGGGGGGGAGAGGTTGCAGAGCACCTCCTCCGGCTCACCAGCAAACAGCTACCTGGACGTCGTCACGGTGATCATTCCAACAAAAACAAGAAATGAAAACCACACCACATCCTCTTTCGATCCCGTCCCAATCCCCAAAGTGAGGAGGGTTGTTCAGAGGGAAACGTCGTCCTGTCACGAAGGTTCCCGGGACTCAATTTAAACACCTTAAACACCTTAAAGTGACGATTCTGAGGACTAGAGTGGCCCAAGGATCCAGATGTGGAACCTATGGCCTCATTCAAATTACAAACACACACACCTTCAAGAGTTGTACGGCATCAAAACCGCTGCTGTTACAGCCGCAACCACTGCAAAACCCCACGTGCGCATCTCGCGTAGAGCAGTCAAATCTGCAGCCTGCTCTTCACTCAAAGGTCACCGAACATTTCACGTCTGGAGCAACGGCCCCTCGAGAGATTATCTGTAAACAAACCTCCGGTCTCAAACGTTAAATGAGAGGGGAATGACATTCATGGGGCGGCGTACGGCGCAAGTTATTTGAAAGTAGGAGGGTTTGTAAAATCAAAAAAAAAAAAAAAAATATATATATATATATAATATATATATATATATCCGCTTATCCGCCTATCCTCCGCTTATCCTGCACACAGGGTCGCGGGGGGGCTGGAGTCCATCCCAGCCAACTTTGGGCGATAGACAGGGTACATCCTGGATTGGTCGCCAGCCAATCGCAGGGCGACACAGAGACACACAACCATTCACACTCACATTCACACAACTATGGGCAATTTAGAGTCCCCAATTAACCTGATCCCCAGAGCATGTCTTTGGACTGTGGGAGGAAGCCGGAGAACCCGGAGAGAACCCACGCAGACACGGGGAGAACATGCAGACTCCACACAGAAAGGCCACTGGGCGGAATCGAACCCAGGACCTTCTTGCTGTGAGGCGACAGTGCTAACCACCACACCACCGTGGTATATTATTATGTTGCTGCAAAAAAAGTTGAATAGACCTAAAATAGTTTTATATGTGCGCACCAATTATTCTGTTTACCATAATTTGCCAATATTGATTGAATTATTGGCACATCACGTTTAAGGGGATGATTTCTTTATGTCATTTCATATCAAATATAAAGTTCTGCTCCATGTCCGGGCCCAATGACCTTCGCAAAGCCCCTAATTGTCAACAGCGTGCTTTGTTCATCATGCCGGGGCCCCGAGATGCAACAATATATTGTGGAACAAATACGTTATTTTGATGCAACTAAAGCTTTGTTGTCGGCCCAATTTAATGTAGATAACAAAGTCATGTTGCAGATGGAGAGCGAGGGTGAAACTAAGAGACGTCTATAGCAGCACCTGTAGAAGCTACGTTCAATGTTATTATCTACAAGAGCTCATCTCGGTCTTTAAGTTCAATGAAGGGCCATTGTGCAACGCTCATCCACGCTGTACACAGGCGCACAAACCACAACGCATACACTCACACAACAACTGTTGCAAAACAGCCCGGTTTGGGTGCCTGAATGGGTTTCAGGCCTGTAGTGGGCCTGGGGTTGATCGGATGCACTCACTTAGGCGTCGGCATCAGCTCGCAGCGGTGAGAGGGGAGACGAGGGAAGGGGAGGGCCGAGGCGCGCAGAGAAGGGGCGACAGGAAGCTCAGCGCACGGCTCTCGCCGGAAGGTCAGGGTCCGCCAAGCCCGAGGCAGGAAGCGGCTGAGACGGCTATTTGTGCTTGTGAGGCAACAAGAAAACAGTCTCCATCAATAGACCACAAAGACGGGGCGGTGGGGGGGCCTGTGGGTCTTTAAAAAAAAACCTGTGCAACTTTGTGCTTAGTCTATTTAACACCGTTTGAGTCATCGTGGGGAAGTCGAACGCTTTTGTGTTTTTATTTCCGGCAGGCGGGGGCCAGAGAGTGCAGAGCGCTTTGAGGCTGCACGGGTGAAGTGGTGCTCTGAGCTACATGCTAACGCTCACATGCTAACGAGCTCACGATGACGTCACAAAACACAAGTTGTCCCCACGGTAGAAGCTGATGAGGCAGAAGGCCCGTTCACACCCGGGCAACTGTTGAGTCATAAACTAGGATGAATTAAACTGTTAAACATGTTGAATAATGCCGATATGATGAGTTAGCGTCCATGCATCGTATTCTTTGCTGAATTGAGACCGGTGAAGACATGAGGAAATCCTATCCTGTAGCTCAGCTAACCCACTGAATAACAAATTAGATCCTGTGAAAAGTTTTGGATTGCTAATATAAAGCAAGGATGATTGCAATGCAGCGTGGAAAGCAAAGCTGTATAGATATACTTTTCCCCAATACCTGTGAGAACATCTGACATGTCGTGTGAACTGCTTTGGAAGGACTTCAGCCATTCAGACATACGCTTCATTGGAGTGACAGATTAAGCTTAATTGATCCGTCCTAGATCAGCGCTGACCCCGACCATTCCTCCCGAGCTCCGTCTCTGCGCAGTAGAGAAGGGATCAGATAACGGCCACAGATACTCATCATCCGGGTCTGGCTCAGTAGGAGAGGCAGCAGGTTGTGACAAAAAGCAAGTTTCAGTGGTTTTTGTTGAAACCACCTCCATCCTGCTGCTTTTACACATCACACAAATAACCCCTTCAAGCTGCTGCTAGCATTCAGCCATTTAGGTACTTTTTGGTCTTTTATGGTCGCTTTTTTATGGTATTTCAGACGACAATTATCCGTATCTCATCTTGAGGGAGAAGAAAAGGGAAGTGAAAGTTTCATTTAGCTAAACCTAATCGAATTGGCTCTACATGAATGCACACACACACACACACACACACACACACACACACACACACACACACACACACACACACACACACACACACCGCCGTGCTAGAGCGCGCACCTGATTAGTTTAGTTACTTAAGTGGAGGTTTATCACACATATCATTTGTCAAACTAACGATCTTTCATTTGTTTTGATGTTTTACCTGCTACCTACATGCTAACATGCTCAATATGGAAAAGTAAAAGAGTAGCTGGTATTCTTTTTCTTATAATATCCACCTGATGAAATGTGTCACCTCAGGTTCGTATCCAGCTGACGCTGATGTGAAGGTAAATGTTTTGCATGTAAAAAAGTTCCTATTTTGACATAAAAAATGAATGTGGTCAAACCTTTACTTAACAACTTGCAGCAGTTAATTTAGGTCACAAGAGCATTAATTATGAGACATTCGGCCACTTAAAGTACACATGTGGGACATCTAAAGTATGTTGCAACCTTAAGATGTCTTGTGTTTTATTAAGTCTTGCTTTATTAAGGAGACTATGCAGTTTAACATTTGCTGAAGAGTTATGAGATGTTAAATAATGGAGGAACAACTACCCAGTAGTATGAGTTATAGAGCAGGGGCTATGTGGAAGCTTGCACACATTAGCCACCTTACATTATTGATACCAAACCAAGTAAACTATTGCAAAATTGTATTTTTAAATGTATTTTTACTGGGTTCACCTGCTAAATTGTAGGAAGAATGTGACTCTGCTACTTTTAAAGGTCCAACTTTTCCAAACTACTTTTAATTACACAATTAATTGCACATAGGCGGCCGTTCACCTGATTAAAGTACAAAGCTGTAATTGTGTTTGTGTGAAGACAGCGGCCCGAGCTGCGAGAGCTTTGTGGGTTTGAACCAACTGATCCAAGATCAGCACAGCGAGGCAGCGGCAGGGACGGCACCGGGGGGCCTCGCCTGCCCAACACCATGTTCAGAGGAAATCATAACTTTAACTAGAACACAGCGTTAACACGCAGTGGGCCCCAAAAAAGAGATACAGAAACCATTTTCTCTTGGCTGTCTTTACGTCCTTTTGGCAAATTGAGGTCATAGGGAGGTAATAAACCGCACGGTGGGTGAGTCAGAACAAAAGGTGTTACATTTCTGGAGAATGTCACGCAAGGCCCCCGAGAACATTACATCAGGTTCCATCTTTGGACAAAAACATTTGAAAAAGATAAAACTGTCACACGTTAAGATAAATGATCAGCTATGACCTTGGCGGGCAACAGTCTTTTGCATAATTGTTTTTACTTTACGGAGCCGTAGAAAATGGCTTCTATTGACGCGCTCACTTTATTGAGTTTATCCATCAAAAATAAGAAAGTTATGCCGGGTTGAGTGCATTTTTTTTTATTTCTTATATCGTTTGTAAAAGCATTTGAAATTCCTGAGTTTCTTTTTTTTTTTTTTTCAAACCCATCTCGAACTCAAAAACCAAGCCTCACGTATTTCTTTTAACCTTTATTTCACAATCTTATGCCATTTATTGTGTTTTTGTCATAATACCACACACAAATGTCAACTGGCTAAAACAATATAAAACATAACTTCCACAATTTGTCATTATTTATATTATGTACATGCACTCATACGCGTCGAGGCAAAAAAAAACAACCTCTCAGGCCTTCGCTTTCTCTCGAGTGCGCTTTCATCCGTCGTCCTGCTGGTCGAGAGGCTCCATTCAGGATCCCTCAGCTGCTGTTTACCAGTCGGACTCAAAAGGTTGGAATATTTGGGATTTGGGATTCACGCAGGTTGGTTCTTGCTTTGCCAGCATCGCGGGTGAAAAACACGAGGCGACGGCTCGGATGACAAACCGGAGTTGAACGTGTATGAAGTTCAACACTGTGCCTGGCGAATAGTTTCACTCCCAGGCGGATTTGCAGAGAAGAAAAATCAGAAAAACTAATGTGATGTTAAGAATCGCTCCTCTGTTCTGAGGCGAGACCGAGCGCCGCTTCCTGCCAAAGTGTCGGCCAGAGTGTAGCTCACAACCGACACACCAGACGTTCATGTATTCTTTAGATGCTTTTCTAGGAACTGGGGTTGTGAGGGATGTGCGGCGCGGAACGAAACGAGGGATCAGAAGCACAACGGGAGGACGTTACTTCCATTGTGCATCTGACTGCTTCATCTCAGCTCGCGCCCCGAATCATGAACTATCTACAATACTTCTGAGTTCAATAGAAGGAAAAAAATAAACTGGAAGTTTAAGAATAAACAAACTCGCCTCTTCTGAAACAGCCAACTGAACTACACACAGCGTGGCTTTCTACACCTCTGTCGATATGATTACTGGGACTTACAGTATTAATGGAGGCATGAACGCGCTCATGACAAAGTCGCTCTATGGTCATCAGCTTGGCATTAAAAATGCAGAAATGATTTCTTAAAGGAGATCAAATTGGAATCTTTTTGAACTTCTGTTGTTTAAAAAAATAGAAAGGAAGAAAAGAGACACAGGCTCTCTTGTCACTTTTGTAATTGAATGATAATACTCAAAATGGGATTCTTATTGGAGTGGTCCGTCGGCTGCTGCCTGCCTCCTGCTTGTGACCTCCATCAGTTGAGGCTGCTCAGGCGGGGGTCGGATCCCCTCTCTATGTGGGGGCGAACTTCTTGGCCTGTGCTCTTACCCGCTTCTCATAATCCATCCTGTTCTGACTGAAACACAAAGGAGATGAAGACACTTAGAACCACCTGATGTAATTCTGAGGCCTATGTTCAGGTAGTATTTCTCCTTTCGTGTTGGGACTTGCATTTGGTCTCCAAAGGGCCGTGCCATGACTTTGATTAGTAATGGAATACTCCCATCAACAGCCATGACTTTGAAGGAAATTAAGACTTGAACCAGAATATTAGATCCGGATTTGGATTATATCAAATGTTATCTAACCCCATCATAAAGCATTTTCCTGTGAAATATTAACATGGCAAATGTAAAAAAAAAAGAAAAAGAAAAACCAAGCTTCCTTCCAGGCCTCATGTGTAGGCCTTTAGGTGGGTCGGGTCATCACAGCACTTACCAGTAAATTGTGTAAGCTTCTGCTTGTGCCGGGTCTTGAATGTTGGGCTCGTTCAGCAGCTCCTGGATTCCCAACAGGATCTGAAATCAGAGCAAAGGATCCTACAGTCAGACAGCAGTGACCCCCCCTGCATCCACAGTGTTCTTTACAGGTTTGTGTGCGTTTCAAGTAATTTATCAAAGATTATATGTATTAGATCTCATTCCCTGTATGTATATGAATGTAAAATGTTATGTCTCAGCTGCATTATCATTAGGTTTATAAATTAATTGTTTTATTTGTACTATGATACTGATACGAGTATGAGGGAGACGCTTGAGTGTTCAGACCTGTTTGATGGTGATGGCGGGCCTCCAGTCCTTGTCCTCCTCCAGGATGGACAGGCAGACGGTGCCGGATGGGTAAACATTTGGGTGGAATATTGGTGGCTCAAACTTGCCTGAGAAAAGAGTGAGAATTTCAGGGGGTTAAAACGAGATTGACACAAACACAAGATTTTCCATACTTTAGAAATTCATTCAGTTAAGCTGTCAATCAAAAGGTTCTGTATTTGATAGTCAGAGCATCAATATATCCGCAAACAACAGCTTGCTTTGCAAAAAGTGGAGAATAAAGTCGCTCTATTTCTAAAAATAGATGCAGTATATTTAAAAACACTGTCATCTTTTACCTACGAGTACCAACTACCGGCTAAACAAGATGAAGTGACTCGGTCGCCCAAACTCTGGATTTCCGCCCTTTCCTGTTATTTGCGGTTGAACAGACACCTGCCTGTAAATGACGCGGCGTGGAGCCGTGCAGTGTGGGGTGATACTCACATTTCGGTGGTGAGGAAGGGTAGTCGTCTTTGAACAGCATTCTGAGTTTATAGAGCCCTCCTTCCCACAAGGTCTAATGAGGAAATAACTGCTTCAGTAAATAGGAAAGGATGCAGGAATGACAAAACATTGAGAGACTTAAATGTGCCATTCTGGATATGACGACTTTTGCATTTTGGCTTTTGAAAACATCATGCATAGTTTGCTTTATTAACTTTTATTAATACAGCTTTATTAACTTGCTTTATTAGCTTTTTATTAACTTTTCTTTCTAACTTTGGCCCAGAATTATTAAGATTAGAAGATTTAGAAACCGTAACGTGACCTTCACGTGTTACAATGTGTTGCACATGCCTGTTATTTCAGTGGCCTATTTCTATGCTGATCTCTGCTGGCTCCATCACATCTGGTGACAAATAATCAACCCAGATGTTAAATACCCAGTTGTGAGGATTGTTGTCTAACATACAGAATGAATGAGTTGTGGTGGAAAGGGTTTACTGCTGGTCATTCTGCAGACAGGTGACAGCAGCTGCTCCACTTTCTGCAGCAAACTAACTCAAGTTAACTTACTCCTTTCTTCCCCGGAATCGCACACTCCCAGTTCATCAGATTCATGGTCCCATCGGGATTCTTTGTGGGCACAGCAACAAAACCCTGTGACATTTGCCGAGACACACAACACCAATGAGTGGTCACTAATCAATCATGTACTTTGTGTTGAATACGGGTCGGCACGTCGCTTACGAATGGGTGGTCTTTCCTCCAGGCTTTACGCTCCTGAGACAGTCTGCTAAGAGCGATGCCGGACATTGCTGCTCATCAACGCCTCCCTGTGGAAAAACAACCCCAAACACGGTCATTATTCCATTTAAATCCTACACATACTTGCACTGCAGCGTGTTCTTCGGGGAATGGCGCTACAGGTTTTTACCATTAACCAAAAACGTCGAGATGAATTCAACGTTGTGAAACGAGACACGCGACGTTAGATTCACACGGTGGATCCGGCCGATGTGCGCCGATTCCTTATAAGGGCAAAATGTACAAAAGCAACAGACGACGAATGGCCTCGCTTCGACCGGACTTACCTCTAGTTTTTATTCGGCTAACGTTGAATACCGACGACGACGCGGGTTTGAGAACGCTAGCTTGAGGCTAACGCTGCTGCTAAGCTAACGGCGGCCGAAAAGAAACACACCCTTCGACGTTCAAAAACGAAACTAGTGGGCCAGTTAGGGCGAATACGACCAACCCGAAAGAAACCTCAATTTCATGAACATCTCCCAAACAATCTTATCGACGTATATTGGTGTTGTTTTTCACAAATGAACCACAGACGTGTTAAAACAATGTGACTCGCAACACCGTTTCCACAGCTAGCCTATCGCGAGAAAGGACCCCAATTTGTTTATTTCGCAAGGACCTTCAGGCAGTTTCGGGGAATATCCGAGTGACACCCGCCTGAGACGGTCGGCCATCTTTGTTGGCATCCGATGCATTCTGGGAAGTTCGCGCCGTTAAAAGATTCCATCATTCTGAGTCGCGCCGCCAGATCCTAAACGAGTCACCTCTCACTGCTCATTTTTATTTTCGCGTATGATTTGCGTGCCTCATAACACTTCATTTAATAGATTTGATAAATTAAATAGAGGTTGACAGATGTCCCGAACACAGTAATATAAGAAAATACAGGCAGAGGCTGAAAAAAATCCAACTCATTTTGCCTTTGAGCTGAGTGTGACATTAAGGGTGAATAGCCAGGTATACGCTGGAGAAGCTTCTGACGGACCCCGAAAGGAAGGTCTGGTTCCTTTGGAGCAATTATAGACGCATATAAGAAGACATAGTCAAAACAATGCCAACCACCAGGTTTGTGGACTGCCTTTTTGAAGCCTGGAGCTGAGCATTTCGGCACCCAGTCAAACGGAAGTGATGCCATACAGGTATCTGGTAGCGGCAGCTCGTAGGCGCAGTGACCAGTCAATCACAAAATAGCTCAATTTTACTCTTGATGTGACCATAATTAACGGATCGGACATCGTGCTGTATTTAAACTAGCTATTGGGTACATAAACTCAAGGTGATTAATCAAGTTAGAAAAATATCATTTTCTCATTGACCTCCATACAATCAAACATTTTTTGCAACCAGAGGAGTCGGCCCCTGTTGCCCTGTTGAGAGAATGCAAGTTCAAGGCACTTCAGTATTTACTTCAATTTGCAGAACCAGAGGTTGCCACCTGTTCACAACTCGAGAATAATTGTTCTAAAAAGGTTGATCGTTCTCTTTTGCCCAGTGGTAATCCTCCTTTGTTCTCTTTTTTTCTTTTTACCCGGTGGCCCCTAGCAACAGCTGACATCATACACAATAGCTGATAATGCTTTACTTGCTATATGTACAGTTCAAAAGGGTGGCAGTGCCTTATTTCCTGTAATAAAAGATAATGATGCAGAGTGGAACAAGTATAGAACTTTTCCCGCACAGTTCTCCAAATACAACTCTTGCTCAGCCGCTTGTATTTGATTTTCTTAAATTAGGAAACATTTTCAGTGCCATATAAGTTAAATAATGTACACTGTACAGTTGCACATAATAGTTTACCACCATGGAGTGGAAAAAAAGGTGATCTATACTTAGTGGTTAAGATCAGGCATATTTCCAGACACCTAAAATCAAGCACAGTAACCGGTCTAAACTGGATTCGATTTTCTCTGCGTCAGCATCCCAATTAAAAAAACAAATGATTTTACGTGTTATGTTATGCAGCCTTTTTGTGGGTCTCATTGCTGGGTTCACTACACGTTTTATTTAAGTAAAAATTTAATGATTACAAATTTTCTGAAGGGAAAAAAATATTATTAAAAAAATACCAAGACAACAATTTCCACAGAAAAAAGCATCATATAATTCCATTAATTGTGAGGAAAACATGGTGTTCACTTTCTATTTTCTCCATATGCAGTTTTTTGCCCTTTGGTCTTCCATGGCCTTACAACAAAGCTAACATTTACTTTTCTGATTACTGAATAAACAAGTTAATCATTTCAAAAGGGGAAAAAAGATGACAATGTACCCATTTAAAGAATAACCAAGCAGCCTCAACATTTATTGAAAAGTTAGTAAAAAATTTCATCAATACATCGTCAAGGAAAATATAATTCACAGAACCCTACATCCCAGATCATTTGCATAAGTAGAGAAGATTTATTACAAGTTCACTCTGTGCGCAGCATTTTGCAGCATGAACTATCTCCTCCGTGTTAGTAGAAAAGTGCTCTATGAGACTGTTTCATAGTCGGGATCTATCCTTCTCGGCATCGAGAACACTGCTTTCCCTTGTGGATGTTCCATCCAACTCTATTCGCACTTATTTCCCTCCCCCTCTGAGATGATATGCTCCGGCGATGCCCTTTTAAACCATTCCGACCAGGATCCATCATAAACACACACCCCAGGGTGCCCGAGGAGGTGAGCTGCCAGAACCACATGACACGCTGTGACACCGGAGCCACAGGAAGCCCAGAGCGGTTGGCCCAGGTCCACCCCCGCCTCTCGGAACAGTTTTGACAGGGCCTCGGCTCTCAGCTCCTTGCCAGAGGCATCCAGGAAAGAAGTGAACGGCATGTTGATCGCACCAGGGATGTGTCCCGGCAGCGTGTCTGTGAGGGCGAGGCAGAGGAGTAACAAATCATGTGAGAATTGGGGGCAATAATACAGTATTTAAAAAAAAAAAAAAGGTATAAAATCGATGTAATTTGTTTTTTAAAACAAATGTTCTCGTACTATAAACTTGACATTATGTTGAATGTGTAATAGAATTACCCCTCATTTAAATGTGTGTAAAGTGTTCCAATAAAAATAGACAGCTCGGTGAATGTGGCACCGTCACTAGCCTGTCGGTAAGCGGGCTGCTTCACCGCACAAACTTGGCAAAATTCTGGATTGGTAGAACTGGCATGGCAACCTCATGCCCTGACCTTTGACCCCAAGATGTCTCTTTTCGATGCTTATGTACCGATTATTAATAATAATAATAATCTCTGCATTTTGGGACAAAAAACCTTCAGTTCTTTGTATGCATATGCTTTCAGATGATGGACACCACCTCTGCAGGTTCTCCCCCAGGAAAAGGGGCCTATCTGGGTCTCTGACAGTTAGAAGTCCAGCTCACCTTCTCTGGGCTCCGGCTCGGTTCCCCTGAACCTCCCTGCGGACCTGGCATCCACCACCTGGACTTTCCCGGTGCGGATGTTCTCCAACACGTCCTCGTAGCTCTTCACCCACGACGGGTTCAGCGTCGCCTCGAACTCCGCGCGCTCCGGCTCGGTGTCGTCACAAGTCACCGGGTGACCTCCGGCCAGCCAGCTCCTCATGCCGCCGTCCAGCACCGACACCGACCCGTGTCCGAACAGCCGGAACATCCACCAAACGCGGGGCGCAGAGAACGACCCGAGGTCGCTGGTGTCGTACACGACTACGTGCGTGCCGTTCCCGATGCCCAGGTCCCCGGCGTACCGGGAGAAGTGGCCGCACGTCGGCAGCATGTGATCCGCCGCGGAGCTCTTGTCGCGGCAGTCGTCGATGTCGAAGAAGGAGGCGCCCGGGATGTGCTTCTGCGCGAATTCCGCCCTCGGGTCCCGCTTCATTTTCGGCAGGTACCACGAAGAGTCCAGAACGCGAAGTTTGGGCCCGACGAGGTTGCTACGCAGAGCATCCGCCAGCCACTGGGCCGACACCAGGGCGCGGGTCTGCGCCGCCATGACGAGCTGCTAGGCGCGGGCGCGGTTGCGCGCGCTGGAGGGAGAGGTTCCGGGCGGCGCGCGGGAAGGGCAACGCGGAGAGCAAACCCGAGAGGCTACTGTTCAACTGTAGGGCCCAGTCCCAATAACCCCCGAACCCTGACCCCTCACCCCTGACTCCTTCAGTGACTCAACTGACGTCCCCGGTGAGAGTCTGCGAGGGCTTTAAATGGTGTAAATGTGAACTTTACTGCCACGTGTCACATCACCCAGACAACGTCAAAAAATACGATTTACGATTGAGGGGATTTATTTAATACTTTATACTCTGATCTCAACGTATTTCAGGGTCTTTTTTCCTAAAATGAGAGGTAATTCAAAATAGTGCTTTGTGTTATTTTTGTTTAAATTGCTTCAATGGCAAAGTTTATATTTCATCGATTAATAAATATCGCCTGGTTTTTCATCATCTTTAAACATTCACTGGTTATCCCGTTTTTAGCGTCACTGCAATGACTTATAAGGAGAGGACTTCTAACCCACCAGCAGGTTGTGGCAGGTACATAGTATATATCAGGCCATGGTAAAAAAAAAAATATTTTGTAGGAATTATGTCGAATATGCTGAAGAACAATCATTCGTGATCCTGTCAGTAATAGGTATCTAACATAAGTCTGACAGCAGCAGCACTCATTTCTTTTCATGTGTACCAACATACACGAAAGTTGCAACATTAAATCACACTGACGTCATATTAAGTTCAGACCTAAGCTGCCAAAAGACAGTCCTTTATCAAACAGCCTTGTTTCAAAAACAGTGATAGAATATGTGTTGAAGAGTCAAATCTAAATCATCTATCGACCACACAATTGTGGACACTTGTGAGGCGAGGACATATAAATTGTAAGGGGG
This sequence comes from Gasterosteus aculeatus, assembly GCF_964276395.1. Taxonomy (NCBI): domain Eukaryota; kingdom Metazoa; phylum Chordata; class Actinopteri; order Perciformes; family Gasterosteidae; genus Gasterosteus; species Gasterosteus aculeatus. The sequence goes on from NC_135699.1 coordinate 6,557,801, forward strand.
GGGGACACCAGAGGGTCAACTATTTCCGCGCGTAACTCATGATTTAGCGATATTTGGATCTGATGCCAGATGTGTGGCTGTTTTCGTCTGTTGCTAGAGAACCAACCGTCAAATCATACGCAGGCATAGTCCCGTTGAAGTAGACTTTTAAAAAATGGTCCCTGCTCTTTTATGTAAATCATAATCTGTAACATTGTCCACCCGCCACTGAATATTAATATATTTTAACCTGAAACACATTCATGAGTCCTTTGTCAAGACTTCCCAATCATTTTTTGCGACTCGGGTTGCTTTTACAACCTGTAAACTGTTGAAAAATCCTGAAATATTCTATTTTATTGTAAGATTGAAATGAAATAACAAACATTCCAACCCACACCTGCTGTTTGTCTATTGAACTTAAAAAAAACAAAAATACAAACATCTAAATTCTAATGTACTTGTTGATTAGCTAGTGATGTGTCTAACATAGAGGGGGCCATCATAAATACAATTGTGAGGTATTAAGAACTATTAAGAAAGTTTCCCAGAAACGTGCTCCTTTTAGCATTGACAAAAAAGTGATTTGTTAAATATTTATTGATTTCATTACAGTTTTACCAACGCAACTCAAATACAGTTTCCATTAATTAACAAGGATAAAGGCTAAACAACTGCTTTCACAAAAAAGTTACATTTTTGAATTTGCACAACATGTATATTTGATCAAATACAATCCCTATTCACCATTAATCATGTCTCATGAATTTTATTTTGTGATATCGCTACTTTGATTGGCTAAGCTTTTTTTATACACAATATCACAGCCTACGGGCTATTCACCTGTTAAGGACTTTTGATCAAGGCATGTACTTGGCTCCTTTCATCCTTGGAATGATATGTAAATCTCTGATGTCATCATGCTGAAGCAGCCAACACAAGTAGCGCTCCGTCCCCATGCCCCATCCACTGGTCTGGAGTGGTTTCACTTGCCGCATGTCAGTGTACCATTTGTAGGACTTTTCTGGCACTGCATGGTGCCTGAGGGCATCTTTCACCATCTCAGGGTTAGAATGCCGTTCACCAAGACCCAGAGTCTCTCCCAGCCCGAGGAGAAGGTCAGCGGCTTTGGCTTTGCTGCGCCCAGTGCCCTCCATATAAGCTTGGTAGAAGGGAACACTTAGATGATCCATCTCAGTCAGCCAAACTGCACCACCATTTTTCTCAATCAAGACCCGCTCTCCTTTGCGTGTCAGCTTTCTGCCAAACTGCGGCTGACCATCTTGTACCCACTCTAAGCAGTCAGCAGAGGGCATCATGGGAATGGCCTGGTCCAAAGAGACTCTTGGGAGAGAAGTTTTTCCATCCAGCTTACTCAGCATGGCTTTCACATGTGTAAGAGTCCCGGCAGTGTTTAGGATCATATCAGAGTGTTTCTTTAACATGGACTTGGTTAGATGAGCCAAGTACCCCTCTGCTGTGGAAATGGCTTTGTCCATGTCTCCCAACAGTTCACACTCCACATGGTAGAACTGATTCAAGTGAGTTGCATCAGGATCCTCGCCTCTGAAGCTGGGAGATATGTAATACGTCCCCGGCAGGTTCTCCTGGAAGCGAAGGAAATATTCAAGTACAAATTGCATCGAGTCAGCCAGGTAGATGTCCTGGCCCAGCAGGTTAACCGAAACTGGTTCTGAGTCCGATCCCAAGCCCATTGGTGAGGAGATGGTGTCAGTGGTGAGAGGGGTCAGAGCATAGGAGTACTGGCAGGTAGAGTGGAAATATTCTACTGTGCTGTGGAAAAGAGTGTTTTGAATCTGGAACAGGTTGCGATACCACTGGCTCTTGATGGCAAGTGTGGAGTGAGACTGGGGGTCCTGCCATGAGTGAGAGGGCCTGCAGTGGGTGATTTTTGAGTGGATCTCTTTGAGGGTCTCAGGGTCAGCAGCTGGGCCATCCAGTGATGACACATATCCAGGGTAGCTGTGGAAGAACTCTGCTTGCAGATCAGCAGGTTTAGTGCCATCTCGTGAAGGTAACAGAGGGATTAGCTTGGCATGGGCATAATCGATCTCGAAGCCCTCAAAGATCAGTCCAACTCCTTGAGCTCTCAGCCCCCCTTCCAGTAGTCTGGCAACTTCATAAGTGGCCAAGATCAAATCTTTGTAGTCAGCATCCTCAAGTTTGAAGATGTCACTGGACAGATGTTTGCGCGGCACCACAACGGTTAATCCAGGTGTGTTTGGATATGGTGTCAGGAAGGCAACATGCTCACTGTCCTCCCACACCCTCCACTGTTGCTGCTCTCCACGTACAATTTGGCTGAACAGGTTATTGTTGGAATGGTCTCCGCGGATGTCAAAGCATGAAGGTGCATTTGGCGTTGGCAGTCCATTTCTAATCTTGGCTAGGACCTGGGTCAGTGCCTCATCATCCCAGCGTGGGCCACTTTTTGAGGTGCAGTAGCCAGGATTGTGAGTTTGGAATTCTTCTTCACTTGCAAGATGAGGCTGCCATTTTGAATCTAGGCCATGAAGAGGAAGCAGTCTGATTTGTGCAGGTTGATCAGGAGTTGGATTAAAAACCATGGCACAGCGCTGCACTTCCAATCTCTGACATAGCAGATTTGACACTGCTCTCGCTCCTTGTAGCATTGCCACAAAGTCCGGTGTAGGCAACTGGAAGATGCTACTGACCCCACTAAGACTTTTTCTGGTCAGAATGGTTGACCCAGGGATCCAGGGGTTGGGAGCCAGGTAGGCAACCAGATCATCTGTTTCCCAGATGACATGTGAGAAGTTCTTGAGAGGCCTGAAGACCTCTACACGTGATATGTCATCTATCATTGAGGCCACAAACATCACTCCGGAATTTGTCTCAATGACGGCATCACCTTTGGTGTCCAAGGCAATGATTCCTGCACAGGTTCCATCAAGATTGTTAGCCATCACTTCTTTACATGCTTGCCTAAGGCTACAGCCAGTGTGGTGGTAGAGACTTGCTATTTTCTGTGCAACTGTGTGCCTCAGAAATATATCTCCATCTCCAGAGCAGGCAATAGCCACATTGCCATCAGCATATATTCCCGCCCCTACTACTGCTGTATCCCCAACTCGTCCTTTCAGCTTTCCAACCAACCCACCTGTGGAAGATGCAGCGGCCAACCCACTCCAGCGATCCAAGGCCACAGCTCCAACTGTCTGAGGGTGGATGTTTTTTGAGGCCTTCTCCTCACTGAGCTTTGCAGTTAACTGCCTGTGACGTATATCAGTGTAGAAATACTCCGCCCCAACAGGCTTCTCCATCTCCAACCCTTGTAGAAACTCCTCAGCGCCATCTCCCACAAGGAGTGAATGTGAGCTTTTCTCCATGACACATCTTGCAGCCTTTATGGGGTTCTTCACACTTTGCACACAAGCAACTGATCCTGACCTCATTGCATTGCCATCAATAATGGTTGCTTCCATTTCAATTTTGCCATCTTTGTTGAATACGGAGCCTTTACCTGCATTGAACAAGAAGCAGTCTTCCAGAGCTTCTACTGACTTCTGAACGGCGTCTAGACTCCTTCCACCTTGTTGAAGCACTTGAGATCCAAGTGTTAACGCCGTCTGTAGCGCAAACTCAATAACCCCGATGATGTCGGTGTTCAGCATCATCTCCTCTCCCGCACCACCATGGATCACCAGAGTGAAGTTTGTGTTCCTGCCAGAAGTGGAGTCACTCCAGGTTTTGCCGTTGTCCTGGCTGTCTGGGACATGGTTTGTCTCCCCATTCTCAGTTGGACTCTGATTCAGTGGATGCTCTAGGGCTCCCATTTGCTGTGCAATGGCGTACCTAACAGCTAGAAGCATCACTAACTTCAGGTTCATCTTCAGGCTTTCTTGAAGCGCCTCTAATGCCAAAGCATACTTCCCTTTCCCATTGAGAACAATGCGAACCTTGTCTCTCTTCCCAAGGTAGGTCACAGCCAGCTGATCTTTGGCATAAACATTCCCTACTCCACATTCTACACCCTCCATCAGATCTGTACCTGTGAGGTACACAGATGGACATCCAAAGGGTTCCAAGTGCTTCTTCAGTGGGTTGTCAGATGGCAAGGATTGACGCAAGACCGCTACATGGGGACCAACTCCTTGACCACTTTTGGTGTTTTTGATGCGGCTCTTATGCTCCAACAAAGCAACCTGGAACAACTGTAGGAGTTCAGGCGTGTATTGGATTGTGTTATCTAGGCCAATGGAAGCATCCAAGGCCCCTACTAACTTGAGAGAATGCATGGTGATGGAGTATGTAGGGTCACAACGGCCATGTTTGTAGTGACGCATATGGGTTGGTGTGATAAGCAAATGCTTGGCAGAAGCTTCACCAAGAGTCTTCCTCAGGGAAAGCTGCAAAGAGAAGTTTATCCAAGCATCGTAGAGCCCTCTCTGCCCTCTCAGAGTAGAAAAGACATCAGGATAGGCGTACATATCAAAAGTGAGGACTGTATGTGTTTCTTTTAAGTTGGGAGTCATCTTGGGTGTATTAACTCCTGGTAAAGGGAATGACAGGGAAGCTGGACAAACAGAATTGGCTTTTTTGATGTTGACAGACTTATTTCCAAGTATGTCAGTACCAACTACATTTAAGTCTGCAGTTTCAGACAGATTGTACAATTTCTCAGTTATGAATCCTGCTAGCAGCCCATCCACGACGCTGTGCTCAAACACAAGTCCAGCCACGCCGTCCTTGAACATCACCAGGTTCAGCATCTGATTAAAGGAAAATATGAAAAAGATTTCATCAGAACCATTTTTCTTGAGATTTTAGACACACAGAATTTAAATAAATTCTGCTTAAAAATGTTCAATCATTCTTTGAATCCGAATGGGCAGGCGTGACTAATCTGATTTCTCAATGTTTTGCTCTATGGTCCTTATCAGTCTACATTAAATTAAGCTTAGGCGAAAATTCAGTCAGGAAGACTGGACAGGCTGTGCCGTTCCCCGGTGGCCTCCTCTCTCTCTGGGGGTGCACGGCCAGCTGACTGTGGGCGGGGTTGGGTAGTGCCAGCCAACCAGATGTGTGTGCCGTTACCCTAAACCAATTGCATTGGTGCATGCAAATGATAAAAACTGTTCTCCTCTCTTTTGCTGTCAGTTATCATTTCAGCATGCACCAAAGGCGACCCGCCACCACCCCTGACACCTCCAGTCTACAGCAGAACCTGGCATATCAGGAGATTGGAGCAACTTATTCTCTGCCACCACTAAAAGTGTCTGGACTCCCAAAGGGTGTGATATGCCTTATCTCGGCTCGGCATCCCGGCCCCTGGTCTTTCCTGCAGCAGGATGGAGTCCAAGCCCCAAACAAGATTGCAATATAAATATTTATGCCTATTATAATAAAGCATTGTTCAAATTTCAACAAGTCTCTCCGGATTGAAATCATAACATTCCTTCTGAGATTTACAGTACAATGTATTGTTGTCGGTTTTGTATTTTTATACCACTCATACATTGCTGTCCAATATTAGTGACATTCAATTGTTTCACCTAATTGTGTAGTCTGGCTAACAGCACCAAAATGAGAGATCTAAATGCAACATTAAGCTAATGAACCCAGTTAGCCAGCATGATGCATCCAAATACCTTGTCATAGTATCTCAGACATGGACCGTCTCTTCCTCTTCCCCCCTCTCTCACTGCATTCAGGATGTCAGCCAGATCAGACGGTGCATCACAGTCTTCCAGACCGAGCGTCAGCACGGCACTCTCCATCAGCCCAAGTGATGCCGCCACATCCCCTCCTTGCTCCAGGATCTCTTCCCTGGTTGCAGCCCAGACATTTCGCTCCAGAGCCGAGAGGCTGCAAATGGCAGAGGGATCTTTCTGTTTTCCTGCACTGGGTTGGTCCATCACCTGAACCAGCTGGTTGTAGATGTCAATGAACTGACGAGCAGAAACCGGCCCACCAGTGCTGGGACGCTCCAGTATGTCCACAGGGAACACTCCTCCAACACAGGTGATGATGGCATGGAGGCTGTCTGGGTAGACCTAAAGATAACAAAGCTTCAGATTAGAAAGATTGGAGACCAGACATTTATAATGAATATCTTATTTTGTATTAATCTTACCCGTTATCTCACAAGTAATCTCAATTAATCTCACCTTGATTTCATCGTGAATCCTTCCAGGAATCCGGGTGGCGGCGAATACCTCAGACTGCTGTGTGCGCTCCATGGGCACGTTTCCCTGCAGTAGCAGGGGCTCACTGTACAGCTTTGCCGCTGCCCAAAGTAGAGCGGCTGCCCTCCCCACTTGGGTACATTTGTTTTCTTTTGACGGAGGAAGAACAACAGGGAGGGCAGTGGAGGTTGGCAGGGGCTCAGTGCAAGACAGCAGACTTCTCTTGAACTGATCAGTCACCCAATTCTCTTGGCCTGAAGCCACAGCAGACAACTTGTCCTGGGCCTCTTCAAGCAGATCCCTCTGCTGCTCCAACGTACTTTTGAACTCTGGGTAAAGGTCAGGACCTAAAGTGAGCTGCAGGACACGGCTCACTTCTTGCAAGGTGACATCCAAGTCTGGGAGAGGGTAGTTGAGAAGGGTCATCCTGTTGACGTGGAGGAGACTTGAGTGGAAGAAAAGAAAACAAATTCACTGTTATTACCTGGGTTTGTATTGAAAGTGCTCATTGATAGAATTGAAAATATAAAGTTGAAAGGATTCACTCCGTGCAGCATGTAAAATGTTAAATATAACGGAAATGACATTGCAGCGTGTAGGTGGGGCAAGTCTTGAGTGAATTGGTTAATGGAGACGACTTTGTGACTTTTGAGTTGATATTTTGGCGTGCTTTTAGCCGTTGGAGCGCTGGCAGTGTTAGAATTTGCTATGAATATTCAATTGAATTTATTTTATTTTCTCTAGCCCAAAATCTATAGCTCTATGTATTTTTATTTTATTTCGAGATCTCATTTTCAAGGGCGACCTGGCCAAGAAGGCAGCAGCATGTATAAAAATTTGCCTCATAGGGCTTTACAGTCTATACACATACAACATCCTCTGTCCTGAAACCTTCACATTGGCACAGCAAAAAATTCCCCCAAAAAGGAAGAACCCCTCAATGGGGATAAAAAAGGGGAGAAACCTGGATGGACAGACTGCGATGGATGTCATGTGTTGAACAGCTTAAAAGATGAACGTTACGTTCACCTTTTATGATAAATGATTCAAATATAAATATGATGGTCTTGAACCCTAATCCCCACTAGTTTCTGTGGATGGTGGTTGTCACTACACTGGTCCTGCCATACACCTGTCTTAATACTCTCAATATTTGAATCAGTTCTGTCATAGGAATTTTATCCTCTCTCTCCAGTTTATAGACTTTAGGTCATGTTTAATTGGGATCTTTCAACAAGATCTATGATCTTAAGAAGGGAGGAACAGTAATTACATTACATTACATGTCATTTAGCTGACGCTTTTATCCAAAGCGACTTAAGTGCATTCAACCATAGGGTACAAACTCAGAAGAACAAGAAACAAGAAAGTGAGGACCTTTTTTTAGAGCTGTCAACATAAACACATTAATCTATGGGCCAAGATTAATTCAAACAATATTAGTTAACATACTTTTAGTAATAGTTTTGAAATACATTTTAGTCAAATTTTAAATTTAAATTTAATTTTGAGATTTGCAAGAAATATTTTAATTGCTGCGTTTTTTTAAGGGAATATTCAACAAGCTCCTTTTTTTTAAGTAATTAAAGTAATTGCATAAATAGTCATGTGATTAATTTCGATTCCAACTTGTATTTGTTGCCCAGCACTAGTATATACTATTTATATAAATAGTATTTATACCATATATATATATATATATATATATATATATATATATATATATATATATATATATATATATATATATATATATACATATTATCAATTATCAACCACTCAAGTGAAGTCCTTTCATTTCCCCATTTGTTCTCAGACTCTTCAACAGTGACGCACAATCACACCCACACATGCATGTGCACACACTCAAGTAAAGCATTTGACCTTTCATTACCCATTGATCCTGCAATGTCTCTTTTTTGCCCTCAGGCTTCTTCTCATCGTAGAGCAATCTCTACTTTCAGCATTACACACACACATCCCTGAACACGCACTCACGCACGCACACACACACGCACGCACACGCACACACGCACACACACACACACGCACACACGCACATACCAACTCAAGTAAATATTTGAGCATTTATGCCTTTTCATTTCTTGGAACTCAGATTTGCTGTGTTGGCTTTCTTGCCTTCAAACAACAGCAACATATTATTTAGCAGAATATGATAAATGTATCGTGATGTATGGTTAAAATGTCAAATGTCAACTAGTTGGTCTTCACTGTTACAGTAACAATTACAGCAACCTACAAACTGATTTTAGAAATAAATAGGCTTACTCAAAAACTAAATAAAACCAATAACAGCGGGCCATTCCCACAGGCTAGGTCTGAACCTGCAGGTGCAAACAAGGTGCCTCACACATTTTCTTCTTCCAACAGTGGCAACATTTCAATCAGTATTACCATGAAACAATCCAGTTATGAGGCCACCGAAAAATGATTACAATTATAAAATGCAAGCGTACAAAATTACAGACAAACGAAAGCAACAAAAAAAACCCAGACTTACATTTTTCTTTTTTTGTCACCGTGCAGCTACGTGTGACGTCTCGACACAACTGACTTCTTTTATATACAGATCACAGATCCCTCCTCTCTCACACCCACAGACAACAACACACGCACACACATATCAATGAAGAAAAGTAACACACATCCCTCCTTACACCCACACACGCACACACACGCACACACATATCAATGAAGAAAAGTAACACAGATCCCTCCTTACACCCACACACGCACACACACGCACACACATATCAATGAAGAAAAGTAACACACATCCCTCCTTACACCCACACACACACACGCACCCTGCCACACACACACACATCAGTGACAAAATGTCAAATTACAGTTTTTCTCAATTGTTTACACACAAATTCTGGTACTTGAGACACAATGACCACAACATGTAACTTATTCACCAACCCTGAACCAACTCTGCTAAACTACAAGCACAATTCCTGCTTTACACTCAAATTGCAGTTCTAAAACACACTTTTTTCAAAACACTACACACAATTCTCTGCTTTTGGCACAATTTTCATGCAGAAAATATCTTGTTTTCACAAAGAACACACTGCCATTCAAATATGCACACGGACTCATCACAAGGGCAAACACCCGTCACACAGTTTTACAATTAGCAATAAAAGGGCAACAGGTGAGCTCTTCAATGGAGCAATGGATGCCAACATTGGAAACAGAGGCAGAGCCAGAGGAGTGAGAGTAAGAGGAGGAGGACGAGGAGGAGGACGAGGAGGACGAGGACCGTAATCTCTGATGAGATCCGAGCCACTTTGGTTGATCATGTGGTCAACCATGGTCTAACAATGAGGGAGGCTGGGCAAAGAGCACAGCCAAATCTGAGCAGGTACACTGTAGCATCCATCATCCGGACTTTCCGAAATGAGAATAGGTAAGAAATCTACTCTCACTAGAAAATTGCAGTACTGCATATCAATACAGTACTCAATGAGTACAGTAGTACAGTATTGCCTGTGGACTGTTCTGTAGGACTGTAAAAATACTGTAAAGTATGTTTGAAGTATTTAGGAAATGTATACCTACTTTGTAGGTATATTTACTATTTGTTTGGCAGAACTGAAAGATTACCAACACAAGGTGGTCGGGAACGTGTTCTGTCTCCTGAACAGGAAACTGAAATCATAAACATGGTCCTAGAAAACAATGGCATAACATTACAGCAAATACAAAGAAAAATAATAGAAAACAACGACATATTTCAAAATATTGATAGGGTAAGCTTATCAACACTGGACCGTGTCTGGCGCAGAAATCATCTCAGGATGAAGCAGGTCTACAGGGTGCCATTTGAACGCAATTCAGAAAGAGTCAAAGAATTGCGATACAACTATGTGCAAGTGAGTCCCACAATTGATGCATACTCTCAACATGCAGCATAGTTGTTGTTTTTTTACTGTAACTGTGTACAGTAAATTCTTCTGTTGTTTTGTATGTAGTGTATGTGCAACTTTGTGTTGGTTGGGAATGGGATGTACACTGTGTACATTGTTTTTGTGGGAAAAATAAAATATATTTGTTATCGTGTATTTGTGTGTTCTGAATATAAAAACAATATTGTCAAATATTTTACAACACACGTATGTATGTACTGTCTGTAGGAAGTGTAACACTGAACAAAAAAAAGGCCTAAGTCATTAGGATGAATGGAGAAGTGTTTTCCTTTCATCATAGTGTTTTACATTGAGCACATCAGTGTTCAACTGGTTCTTATAAACGTCTATTCATACGATGGTTTGTGTTTGTCATTTGAAAAATTTTGAGAAGAAATAACATTGTTTTGAATGTAAAGTTTCATTTTGCGGGGAAGTGAGGGGTTTTGCCCATTGTGTGTGTGTTTTTGGATTTGGGTGTAGAGTTCTGAGAATATGAGGCATTCTTTCAGAAAATGTGTGTAAACAATCAAGAAAAACTGTAAAACAAAAGAACTTTACTTTATCTTACAGTTATTTTCAATTGCTAACAAGCATTATTAGCAATATCGGAAACCAAACTTTCAAAGCTCTTCACACAGTCGGCATTACCAAGGTTCATTTTGGCCAGACTATTTTACTGTAATATGTATCATCCAACTCAATATGTTACTCAATATGTCATTTATTCTCTTACTCAATATGGAATTCATTCTTTTACTCAACATGTAATTTTGACCTTTTTAGCTTACTTATAATGATCCTTTGAAAAAGGAAGTCAACTTCCTCTCTTCGTTAGCTTCCCCTTGCCTTGTTTCTATTTGAGTAATGGGTTTTTGTGTTGAGTAGGTTTCCCTGCTTCTTGTGCCATAAGTTCAATTCACTTCCTGCCATGTGATTGTCTTCCCCGCCCTTGGTTGAAGCACCCTGTGTTTAATCAACTGCAATTCTGTATTCAAACCACGTGTGTCCCTTGATCAGAATGTCCTCGGCTGGATTCGAATTGTCAAAAAACATGAGCTCCTAACATCTAACCATTATTCCTTCACCTCCGTGGAAAACATCCCGGGGTCAAGGAAGATGGTTAGGAGAATTTATGAGGAGTTAGGAAAAGAACAATAAAAAAAAAGAAAGAAAGAGGTTTTCTAATCTAATTTTTAGGAACCCTCTCTGTAAATCAGCAGCAGATGCTCAAATCAATCAATCAAACTTTCATTTCAGACTCAAGGTCCAGATAGTACTATTAAAAACATGAATACATAATTTATTCAACAAATGTATTAAAATTCATTATTATAGATATATTAGCATAGCTTAAAATAAATAAACATTGATGCATCATGTTTGTGTTGATGATAATACTTGCTTTTAGTTCAGTCAACTTTTGTCAAGAGGACATAGTAGGAAGTTCAAAGTTCAAACTGAAACAAAATGTTGAAACTATGTAATATTGTAGCTTTAGCGGACAAAAAACAATAGTTGTGGTTAACAGAGAGGAAACACAGAAAAAGCACAACATAAAAATGGCACTTAAAAAGAGTTTGTTTGTTGCTGAGGGAGTGTTTTGAGAGTCTAAACGGTATAACATGACTCTCCCCGAACACACAAGACACCCATTTCAATTTATCGATGCTGGGACAAATTGGGAGCACACTGCCTGCAGACTGAAGCACTGTCAGACAAACTTTAACAATACAGCAGATAGTCTCCCAAAATGCTGTTTTCAGAGGAGGATTGGTGCTTTCACCTCGACAGCACTCCCTGTTTGAAAAGTCTAAATCTTGATATGAAAATGATGCTCTGTATGTGTACCAGACATGGTATGGTTTATATGAGAGAGAGAGAGAGAGAGAGAGAGAGAGAGAGAGAGACATCACTAAATTGCTTAATTGGAGTCACTGCTTCTATATTACAGGCAAACCCACGTTTTTGTAGGCCGACCAAGTTTCTCCACTGACTGCTCCTCCAACCGACCGACTGGACAGATCTCAGGGAAATTTTCATATTGCGGTAAGCTTTTACTCTTAAATGAAAAAACATGATGTAATGATGTAGAGAAGAGATTCATAATGATCTTGATACTCACATGTGAAGTATGTGAATCAATAGAAGTCTGTAAGTGTTGTTTTTGTGTACAAGGTATTTAAATTAAAACCTCAAGAAATATGTAATGTAATGCAAATCGTGCGATATATTACTAACCTAAAGATGAAAACGTTTTTATTCTGTCACTGATCATTTTTTGGCAGTTTTGGGGTGAATTCTTGTAACCGTTTTAAAATAGAAGAATGAATAAGTCCTCAATCACCAAAAAGTCTTGACATAAAATATAGGTTTCCATAAGATTTAGAAGAAAAGGAGCCCAGAATGAACGTGAAGTATAAATGCAGCATAATGATGTTTGACAAGTGCAATGTCTTTCCCAAAAGTATAATATAAACCATAATGATATTACTGAAAATAGTAGTCGTTTTATTTGCATTTGACCTTTCAAGCTTGGAGAACAAAATGCTTTCCATAGACTGCAGATCCTGCAGAAAAAGATGAACTGTCAGGGGAGAAGGCAAGTCGGCGAAAATGTGTCTTAAGACACGCTTCAAAAGCGTAAACCAAGTCAGCAGGTTGGCTACAGCTTTTACTGTGACTGTGTTGTTGATAAGAAATGTTCTTTACTTTACCAAAGCTATATTCCATTTACTGTAACTTGATTGTACCAAAGCAGGGACAGAAAGGTCAGAAATGGTTATCATTGCAGATAAAATAGAAATTATCTGGTGTAAAATGGAAAAATCCGTTGATGAATTTTGGGTAATCTGGTACTGTATTGTATTCATTAAATGAGGAATTGGAACCACATGATCAGTTCACTGCAGAACCTGAATCATCCCTCAGACAGAAGACAGTCAGCATTGTGTGGAGGACTTGAGCCGATGAGACAAATCAGGAGAAATCTAATTTTCCAACGGCAGGGGATTCTTTCCCTTGACAACCAGCTGCCAGAAAAGCTGGCAAAGAGAGAGTAACTGCTTTCACGTGGGAGCCGATGCAATTAATTATCAGTCATTACGTGAGTCCATATAGCTACTGAGTCCAGGGACTATTGTCTCACACGAGAAATACAGTCTGTATAGATTCCATTCATGTTGGAAACATTATCACACAAAGAGACCTCTGTTAAAAAAAAGAAATCACATTACTTAATTACATGTTCCACTAATGTGGCAAAGGTAGGACATCATGTGAAGGAACTGAAAAGGCGGATGAAAAGTTCCATTCTCCAGTTTGTGTGGGTGTGCCTGTGTGTGTGCGTGTGTGGATGTGTGAGTGTGTCCTGAGAGTATTGTCTTCCACAAGAAATACAGTCACTGTGTGTTAAGCAAACACATGACCTAAAACCACAGGATTGCAGTTAAAAAGTACATGGAAGTGAAGGTCGCATTGTGAAATATGCAGTGACGTGCGGTGATGTCAGTGTTGGAAACGGCGTAGGGGCAATGTGTTGGTTAATAGCTAGTGTCAAATTAAATCAATAGAATTATTAATAATCGCTAAGATAATTCACAATATAAATAAATAACGGGGAACCACCCTAAAAAGGGACTAATAACCAAACTATAAATCAGGTCTCATAATTGATATTCACTCATTAAGGAATTAAAGGTTTGAGTTCGTATACTGGCTATGTTCCCAGCCAGCATTACAGTACACATATGAACAGAAATATCATGTGTCTCAATCTGACGTGTTTGCCTGGTCCGGTCCGGTTCCGACTGTATGTTTCCTCAAATCTGTGATATCGGCGGAAACCGCTGCCGTCATTTTGACTTTGAATTTTGTGGGGATTACACTTACAATTTAATTGGTGTAGTCACGTCAGCTGCACAAATCTCCAGTAATATCTCAATTTTAATTGGTCCATGTTTGATACGTAACGTAGATGATTACCAGCATAACATATACCGTTATTTACGTGCAAAGGCAAAAAAAAAGTTGAAAAATACAAGATCAGACATGGGGTTTTTCGTTCGTGGTACGCAATGAATGGACAGTAAAAGCAGTGCCTGCATTGCCTGCCCATACTATAAGTGCCTGGAAATATGTGACAATTTCCCTACAACAAACAAGCTCTGGGCTCGAGTGAGTGGAGATGGCTCAGTTTATTTTCTTCACCTGCTCTCATATAGAGTGCTGAAAGTAGTTGGTAAGATGCTTGAAAAAGGGTCTGTGGTTAATGCAAGGGAGATTTTAGATATAACCCTTGTGGATTTGAATGTTTTTTTAAACTTGGTTGCTAAATATGGTTAAATGAGACCACTGAACATCATAAAGCTTCCTGCTAATTTCCTGGGTTGGCCTCCAAATACATACATTACTTATTAATGCATTTACATGATTTTTCTTTTGTTTTCACTCTGTATCTACTTCTGTTATAGCAACAAGTACAGCACCTGACGTGACCATTCACTACGTCTTTTTCTCCTTTTCTATTAAGTTTCCTCCACATCAACAGGATGACCCTTCTCAACTACCCTCTCCCAGACTTGGATGTCACCTTGCAAGAAGTGAGCCGTGTCCTGCAGCTCACTTTAGGTCCTGACCTTTACCCAGAGTTCAAAAGTACGTTGGAACAGCAGAGGGATCTGCTTGAAGAGGCCCAGGACAAGTTGTCTGCTGTGGCTTCAGGCCAAGAGAATTGGGTGACCGATCAGTTTAAGAGAAGTCTGCTGTCTTGCACTGAGCCCCTGCCAACCTCCACTGCCCTCCCTGTTGTTTTTCTTCCGTCAAAAGAAAATAAATGTACCCAAGTGGGGAGGGCAGCCGCTCTACTTTGGGCAGCGGCAAAGCTGTACAGTGAGCCCCTGCTACTGCAGGGAAACGTGCCCATGGAGCGCACACAGCAGTCTGAGGTATTTGCTGCCACCCGGATTCCTGGAAGGATTCACGATGAGATCAAGGTGAGATTAATTGAGATTACTTGTGAGATAACCGGTAAGATTAATACAAAATAAGATATTCATTATAAATGTCTGGTCTGCAATCTTTCTAATCTGAAGCTTTGTTATCTTTAGGTCTACCCAGACAGCCTCCATGCCATTGTCACCTGTGTTGGAGGAGTGTTCCCTGTGGACATACTGGAGCGTCCCAGCACTGGTGGCCCGGTTTCTGCTCGTCAGTTCATTGACATCTACAACCAGCTGGTTCAGGTGATGGACCAACCCAGTGCAGGAAAACAGAAAGATCCCTCTGCCATTTGCAGCCTCTCGGCTCTGGAGCGAAATGTCTGGGCTGCAACCAGGGAAGAGATCCTGGAGCAAGGAGGGGAAGTGGCGGCATCACTTGGGCTGATGGAGAGTGCCGTGCTGACGCTCGGTCTGGAAGACTGTGATGCACCGTCTGATCTGGCTGACATCCTGAATGCAGTGAGGCTGGGAGGGGAAGGAGGAGATCGTCCATGTCTGAGATATTATGACAAGGTATCTGTCATCTGGATAACAATTCCTGGTCTCTTACACAAGTTTAAAAACTAGAAAACATTTTTTTAAATATATAACATTGATTTTATGTAAACGTGGTGCTAAATGATTTTGATGGACTAATAGAATCAACCAATCTTTACTTACTTTTTTTTGACAGGTGCTGAACCTTGTGGTGTTCAAGAACAAGACGGCTGGGATGGTGTTTGAGCACAGCGCCGTAGATGGGATGGTGGCAGGACTTGTTACTGAATATGTTTACAATCTGTCTGAAACTGCTGACTTAGATCTTGACCATAAGGACAAAGAAAATGTGGATGGGTTCAAAAAACTGGCAAACAATGTCATATCTGTTTGTCCAACTTCCCTATCATTTCCCTTTCAAGGAGTAAATACACCCAAGATGAATCATGATTTAAAAGCAACACATCCAGTTCTCACTTTTGATATGTACGCCTATCCTGATGTCTTTTCTACTCTGAGAGGGCAGCGATGCCTCTATGATGCTTGGATTAACTTCTCTTTGCAGCTTTCCCTGAGGAAGACTCTTGGTGTAGCTGCTGCCAAACATTTACTTGTCACACCAACCCATATGCGTCACTACAAACATGGCCGTTGTGATCCTACATACTCCATCACCATGCATTCTCTCAAGTTAGTAGGGGCCTTGGAGGCTTCCATTGGCCCAGATAACACAATCCAATACACGCCTGAACTCCTACAGTTGTTCCATGTCGCTTTGTTGGAGCATAAGAGCCGCATCAAAAACACCAAAAGTGGTAAAGGAGTTGGTCCCCATGTAGCGGTCTTGCGTCAATCCTTGCAATCTGACAACCCACTGAAGAAGCACCTGGAACCCTTTGGATGTCCATCTGTGTACCTCACAGGTACAGATCTGATGGAGGGTGTAGAATGTGGAGTAGGGAATGTTTATGCCAAAGATCAGCTCGCTGTAACCTACCTTGGGAAGAGAGACAAGGTTCGCATTGTTCTCAATGGGAAAGGGAAGTATGCTTTGGCATTAGAGGAGCTTCAAGAAAGCCTGAAGATGAACCTGAAGTTAGTGATGCTTCTAGCTGTTAGGTACGCCATTGCACAGCAAATGGGAGCCCTAGAGCCTCCACTGAATCAGAGTCCAACTGAGAATGGGGAGACAAACCATGTCCCAAACAGCCGGGACAACGGCAAAACCTGGAGTGACTCCACTTCTGGCAGGAACACAGACTTCACTCTGGTGATCCATGGTGGTGCGGGAGAGGAGATGATGCTGAACACCGACATCATCGGGGTTATTGAGTTTGCGCTACAGACGGCGTTAACACTTGGATCTCAAGTGCTTCAACAAGGTGGAAGGAGTCTAGACGCCGTTCAGAAGTCAGTAGAAGCTCTGGAAGACTGCTTCTTGTTCAATGCAGGTAAAGGCTCCGTATTCAACAAAGATGGCAAAATTGAAATGGAAGCAACCATTATTGATGGCAATGCAATGAGGTCAGGATCAGTTGCTTGTGTGCAAAGTGTGAAGAACCCCATAAAGGCTGCAAGATGTGTCATGGAGAAAAGCTCACATTCACTCCTTGTGGGAGATGGCGCTGAGGAGTTTCTACAAGGGTTGGAGATGGAGAAGCTTGTTGGGGCGGAGTATTTCTACACTGATATACGTCACAGGCAGTTAACTGCAAAGCTCAGTGAGGAGAAGGCCTTAAAAAACATCCACCCTCAGACAGTTGGAGCTGTGGCCTTGGATCGCTGGAGTGGGTTGGCCGCTGCATCTTCCACAGGTGGGTTGGTTGGAAAGCTGAAAGGACGAGTTGGGGATACAGCAGTAGTGGGGGCGGGAATATATGCTGATGACAATTTGGCTATTGCCTGCTCTGGAGATGGAGATATATTTCTGAGGCACACAGTTGCACAGAAAATAGCCAGTCTCTACCACCACACTGGCTGTAGCCTTAGGCAAGCATGTAAAGAAGTGATGGCTAACAATCTTGATGGAACCTGTGCAGGAATCATTGCCTTGGACACCAAAGGTGATGCCGTCATTGAGACAAATTCCGGAGTGATGTTTGTGGCCTCAATGATAGATGACATATCACGTGTAGAGGTCTTCAGGCCTCTCAAGAACTTCTCACATGTCATCTGGGAAACAGATGATCTGGTTGCCTACCTGACTCCCAACCCCTGGATCCCTGGGTCAACCATTCTGACCAGAAAAAGTCTTAGTGGGGTCAGTAGCATCTTCCAGTTGCCTACACCAGACTTTATGGCAATGCTACAAGGAGCGAGAGCAGTGTCAAACCTGCTATGTCAGAGATTGGAAGTGCAGCGCTGTGCCATGGTTTTCAATCCAGCCCCTGATCAACCTGCACAAATCAGACTGCTTCCTCTGCATGGCCTAGATTCAAAATGGCAGCCTCATCTTGCAAGTGAAGAAGAATTCCAAACTCACAATCCTGGCTACTGCACCTCAAAAAGTGGCCCACGCTGGGATGATGAGGCACTGACCCAGGTCCTAGCCAAGATTAGAAATGGACTGCCAACGCCAAATGCACCTTCATGCTTTGACATCTGCGGAGACCATTCCAACAATAACCTGTTCAGCCAAATTGTACGTGGAGAGCAGCAACAGTGGAGGGTGTGGGAGGACAGTGAGCATGTTGCCTTCCTGACACCATATCCAAACACACCTGGATTAACCGTTGTGGTGCCGCGCAAACATCTGTCCAGTGACATCTTCAAACTTGAGGATGCTGACTACAAAAATCTGATCTTGGCCACTTATGAAGTTGCCAGACTACTGGAAGGGGGGCTGAGAGCTCAAGGAGTTGGACTGATCTTTGAGGGCTTCGAGATCGATTATGCCCATGCCAAGCTAATCCCTCTGTTACCTTCACCAGATGGCAATAAACCTGCTGATCTGCAAGCAGAGTTCTTCCACAGCTACCCTGGATATGTGTCATCACTGGATGGCCCAGCTGCTGACCCTGAGACCCTCAAAGAGATCCACTCAAAAATCACCCACTGCAGGCCCTCTCACTCATGGCAGGACCCCCAGTCTCACTCCACACTTGCCATCAGGAGCCAGTGGTATCGCAACCTGTTCCAGATTCAAAACACTCTTTTCCACAGCACAGTAGAATATTTCCACTCTACCTGCCAGTACTCCTATGCTCTGACCCCTCTCACCACTGACACCATCTCCTCACCAATGGGCTTGGGATCGGACTCAGAACCAGTTTCGGTTAACCTGCTGGGACAGGACATCTACCTGGCTGACTCGATGCAATTTGTACTTGAATATTTCCTTCGCTTCCAGGAGAACCTGCCGGGGACGTATTACATATCTCCCAGCTTCAGAGGTGAGGATCCTGATGCAACTCACTTGAATCAGTTCTACCATGTGGAGTGTGAACTGTTGGGAGACATGGACAAAGCCATTTCCACAGCAGAGGGGTACTTGGCTCATCTAACCAAGTCCATGTTAAAGAAACACTCTGATATGATCCTAAACACTGCCGGGACTCTTACACATGTGAAAGCCATGCTGAGTAAGCTGGATGGAAAAACTTCTCTCCCAAGAGTCTCTTTGGACCAGGCCATTCCCATGATGCCCTCTGCTGACTGCTTAGAGTGGGTACAAGATGGTCAGCCGCAGTTTGGCAGAAAGCTGACACGCAAAGGAGAGCGGGTCTTGATTGAGAAAAATGGTGGTGCAGTTTGGCTGACTGAGATGGATCATCTAAGTGTTCCTTTCTACCAAGCCTACATGGAGGACACTGGGCGCAGCAAAGCCAAAGCCGCTGACCTTCTCCTCGGGCTGGGAGAGACTCTGGGTCTTGGTGAACGGCATTCTAACCCTGAGATGGTGAAAGATGCCCTCAGGCACCATGCAGTGCCGGAACAGTCCTACAAATGGTACATTGACATGCGGCAAGTGAAACCACTCCAGACCAGTGGATGGGGCATGGGGACGGAGCGCTACTTGTGTTGGCTGCTTCAGCATGATGACATCAGAGATTTACATATCATTCCGAGGATGAAAGGAGCCAAGTACATGCCTTGATCAAACCACTCCACAGGTCAACAGGCCCTTAGATAGGATACACCTGTAGATATGGGGCCAATGAAAAATATGGAGTTTGGATTAAATGCTTTAATAATACAGATCCTTAGACGAGATGTGTTAAAATAATCCTGTCATATTATCCTATGTAAACCGTGTTCCCTTCAGAGTAAAAAAAAACAATGTATCAGAAGAGTTGAATTTTTGGTTACAGGAAGCAAATAAACTTTTTTTTAACTGTATATACATGGTTTTGATTGATAGTTGTCAACCTCTTGCCGATTCACTAAAAGTACAACACAATGTATACATTTGTCCAACTATACACATGAAACATGATAACTGTTTGTTCATGAAAACTATCTGTTTTAGTACTTGTACATTTTATTATTATTAATGTATTCAAATGACTTGTATTGTTTCATAACAGTCTTTATATATAAAGATATTTCATCTGGTTATTTCATCTGTGAAACAGCCAGTACTTTTTCAAT
This sequence comes from Gasterosteus aculeatus, assembly GCF_964276395.1. NCBI lineage: Eukaryota > Metazoa > Chordata > Actinopteri > Perciformes > Gasterosteidae > Gasterosteus > Gasterosteus aculeatus. The sequence goes on from NC_135699.1 coordinate 6,577,952, forward strand.
CTACACACCACCTTTCGGTCTACTGTTAAGTAATTCTTTAAAATCACTTTCATTGGTCAATATCATTCTCCAGCCACTTACCCATTTGCATGCTTAAGCAAAAACCTGAAAAAGGCAATGCAAAGAAAAAATCTGCGTTGATCGTCAAAGTTACCACCAACAATCTAATGTTACAGAATGACGAGATCATAAATTACTTTTAATTTCATGTTAAAGGTGATCATTTGGACTTTTCGCTTTGTGTTTTTTACATAGAAAGATAGTATTCTGTGGCAAATTGATTCACTAAATAAGAACGCAGACAGAATTTGCTCACCCACACATACAAATGTTTACATGGATAAATACCCTGTACGGCAGGTTTCTGGTAAAAAGTAACACAATATCACAATATTATAAGTATAACACAAATATTTACTTCTTATCACAACCCGGCCAGTGAACTCCAGAAAACGTAATATTTCGAAGGGTGTTTGAAGCTCTGAAGATGATGCTCTTCCTAAACGCATCATTACTAAAGTAATAGTAATTTCAAACCGCTCAGACTTTTAATTTGCAAGTGGCCGTTTGGTATAAATCGGATACCATAAAGGTTCCTGCACAGCAAATGAGTATGATTACTATGACGGCTCACTGAAATGCAGTACGCTGCCTTGAAGTATTTAGGTGCTCCATGAGGAACAGTATACTGACCTAAATCACGTCACATTGTTGTTATATTGAGTTGTAACGTTACGTAGAACCCCCCTAAAATGACATCTCAATGGATGCTAGATGTTGAGTTTTTATTTTTTATCTGATATATTGTAATCCATTTCTTTTCTTATAGGACATAATATATATTCCAGGTGAACGTGAAAAAACGGATCACAACCGCTTCCTTCTATATCACAGTCTTACTTATTATATTATATTAATTGATCCCAGCAAGCACTAGAAGTAATTCTAACATCATAAAACTAGATGACACATGGAGACAAATAAAGATAAATAAATACAAAAGTATTTTTAAACGATTCTTAAATTCTTTATGTAAAATCTCTAAAATGTGGCAAACAGATCATTAGCAAAGAGTAGTGAAGGAGTAAAGTAATAATATGTTCTAAAATGGATCGTAATAAAGTTATAACAACCCGGATGTAGAATGCAAGTAGTTTTTGCTTCCGGTTTATCGATGTCGACTCTGACCCCCCGACTTGAGAGCAGCTCTGTCTGAACCTGAAGACATAACCTTTGGTCTCATTTCTGAAACGTACGTTTGCGTGTTTTTGTTTATTGTTGTTTGTGTACTTGTGTAGTTGCTTGCACTTTGTCCCCCGCACTCGTTGCGTGCGCGCGCCTTGTCAACACGGCTGTTTAAAGGTAAGGTCAGCGGTGTCGGAGCCGCGCGGCTAGTTAGCATGTCGAGCTAACATGCTAATCAAGAGTGAGCGAATGTGTGACTTTCCGATAAGCCAGACATTTTCTAAAGACCATTTAAGATCGTTAGATTACGATAACGTTGTTTCGCGGCCGGTGTAGTCAAAACCAGAGGGGCTGCTTTGCGTAGGAAGGAAAACCATCTGAACCGTGAAATGTAAAGTGAAAAGCGTTAAACCTTTGAGTTAACAAGTGGCTTCCTCTTAACGTTAAATGTAATCTTATTAACGTTACTTAACATCTCTTTCTCCAGGGCAAAGACTGGACAAAACGTTTCCTACATTAGTCATGAATCAATTTTGTGCTGATGTTTTTCTTTTTGTTTACCTGAATACTAATATTTAGAACCACGCAATTACCAACAAATAGTGAAATGCTGTAAGGTTCATCCTTCTTATGACTTCTTAATGCAATAACGGTACATACAAAGTTTAATCCATCTCTACAGTAGCGAACTCTTGCTCTCTGCCTACTCTTCTTCCTCTTTGCTCCAGGTACATCCTCTGATGATCGAGGTCATAGAACCTTTCTAAGATCACATCCTCTATTCGTTCGCGCCGCCTCCCACGTCAGCTCCTCCATCACATGACCTGCTCTCCTTTCCCCTAGGAGCCAGGGTGTCCCCCCTCTCCATGTGTGGTCCCTAATGGGCGGCTGGTCTCGCAGTGCCGTGCTGGAGCTCTACCGGGCGCTGCTCCGCGCGGGCCGTCACCTTCAGCACACGGATCGCAACTACTATCGCCGCGCCGTGGCTCGCGAGTTTCGCCGCTGCCAAGACCTGACCGTGCCGGAGGATAAGGAGGACGCGCTGAGGAGGGGCCAGTTCTTCCTCAACAGCCGACTGGGTGGGCTTATGTAGGGGGGAAAGGGGTCATCGGCGGGTGGGTTCAAGGTCATCCGGAGGTGCATCAGGTGGGTTTTCAAATATGGACGTGCTCTTCACGGGAGCAGTATTTAGCCATTTGATGTGCCAATTTTTCAGGGTGGGACAAAGATCATTTTGACCACTCATACGTTTTCTGCTTGGGCGATATTCAATCATGCCCCCACCCCCCGGCGTCTAAATCTTACGTCTTTCTCTCCTGTGTTTCAGTGGTAGGATGGCGGGGGTGAATGGAGACCGTAAAGGGAAGAAAGATGACAATGGGATTGGCACTGCCATTGACTTCATGCTTTCCAATGCCAAGCTTGTGCTGGGAGTGGGAGGAGCTGCCATGCTCGGCATCGCGACACTCGCCGTCAAACGAGTAAGTGAGAGGCGACTCGTCTCACCCCTCCACTCCCACGGATGCTCGTACTTCAGCATACCAACCGACGTGCTCATGAGTCTCTTGTTGTGCAGATGTATGACCGAGCCATAAGCGCTCCCACCAGCCCCACCAACGTTGAGCCGACAGGAAGGAGAAGCTGGGAGGAGCCCGCCTGGATGGGTTCGTCCCCGCGGGTACTGAACCATGACATGAAGTCCACAGTTAGCAGGTCTCTACAGTCTCTGCCCACTTCCTCACATGCTTTTGAACCAGGTGAGGATAAATGACCCCCACCCCCCCCACCTACCCATGTTGTATTATTATATTACGCAGTATTGACCCGCCTGTTTTGTTGGTTAAGACTTTCAGCCAGCTGTCATTGTATTTGTCTGACAGACTGCCTATCTGGAGGATTCTTGCTCTTCCTTTACAGTGGGTGTTTGCTCTCTGTGGTGCAGTTAGTTAGTCAACCAGCTGTTTCATATGTAGTAGAACCCTTTTTGAATTTTGGACCTTGTGAAATACTGTAGAAGCCACTTTGTTTAGTATTTGTAGATTATTATTATTTTTGAAAACAAACCCCTTGCCTCTAATATCTTTTTCAACATTGCCACTGCCTCTGTTTCAAAACCATCTGACGGCTTCTGATCTCTTCAGACTGTCTGCGTAGGGCTGTGGGTCGAGCCGCCGTGGGAGGCAGTGGCGCCACTGAGTCGGACATGCAGCGGGCCCGAATGCGTCTGTCCCTGCAGGAGCACCTGTGGGAGTTCTACCAAAGCAATGTAAACATCCCCGCTGAGGAGCAGGCTCTGGCAAGGAGGGCAGCGCTCGACATCTGTGCAGAACTCAGGGTGTTCCTTCACGCCAAACTGCCTGACATGCCGCTCAGAGAGATGTACCTGAGTGGCAGTCTGTATGATGAGCTGCAGGTAAGAGCTTACTTACATTTGACCCTTATTTTAGACTAAGGAATCTAAACTCTGAGCGGAAGCTTTACTCACCGCCCTTTGAGAAAGCATTTGTTTTGTGAAAGTCTTCCGCCTGTCTCTAACCCCCCCCCCTTCTTCCCTCTTTGAGGTGGTGACAGCGGACCACGCCCAGCTCATGGTGCCGCTTATCTTGGAGAAGAACCTGTGGTCGTCCATCCCCGGGGAGGACACCATCATGAATGTTCCGGGTTTCTGGCTCGTCCGCAGGGAGAATTTGGAGTACTTCCCGCGGAGCAACAGCTACTGGGACCGCTGCATGGTCGGAGGCTACCTCTCCCCGAAATCGGTCCTGGAGGTCTTCGACAAGCTGGTGGCGGGCTCCATCAACTGGCCGGCGATAGGCAGCGTCCTCGACTACATCATTCGCCCCGTGGTTCCCTCTGAAACACTGACCCTGGAGGTGCAGTACGAGACGGACCGGAGACTGTACGTGGACTTCCTGCCGCTGCTCGTGATGGAGGACGGAACCTCGCTGATCGCCAAACCCCACCGGCTTGCCGCGGAGCGCCACGGCAACCTGTGGCGGCAGAGCTTCCGCGTGGCCGAGACGGCTCGACTCAGGGCCCTGGACCAGGAGGACGGAGGCGTCCGGTGCCCCTGCCTGAAGCTGGCGAAGGCCGTGTGCAAGCTCAACCCCGCCCTGAACCGGCTCAACGCCAGCCAGCTCACCAACGCCATCTTGTTGCTCTGCGAGAAAGAAGGCGACTGGACCCAGGAGGCGCTGGCCGACCGGTTCCTACAGCTGCTACGAGCCCTGGTGGGACACCTGGAGGCGGGCCGGCTGCCGTGCGCCCTCAGCCCCAAGGTGAACCTGTTCTGTGAGCTGACCGAACAGGAAGTGGACGAGCTGGGGTACACGCTGTACTGCGCCCTCTCGGACCCCGAGGGGCTGCTGAGGACTGCGGTGGCCCAGCCGCCCCATCTCTGACACCGCGCCCCCCCCCCCCCCCCCCCCCCCCCCTCCATCGTACAGCAGCGCCAATGCACAGCAACGCAGGGTTGAAATCTCGACCACTGTTTAGTGGGCAATGGTGACCTCGAGTCACGCAGAGGTTTCCTGGGGAGGAAATCAAAAGAAACAAACGGCAGTATGGAATCATCCTCAGTCTCTTTGGTCTTAATTCTCATCAGAAAGTGTCTGCACACAGTAGCAGTTACGTCGTCTCGGGATCCGCGATAAAGGCTGGATGTGGTGCGATCATGCGACTACTATTTTAATCCTCGGAAGTGACGGCTCATCAGAGTTCATGGCTCTCATGAGAGCCGAAGTATTAATGTATTTACGAGCAGACATGCGTCAGGGTCTAAAGATTTGGGGCGGGCATTGGGTGGTCCCATCAAAATGTACGCCCGCATCATCTTTGAGCTCTTTCTAACCTGTTGGAGAGGTTCAGAAGGACAGACACACGGCACGTTACAGTCAAATGTCTTTTGCTCTGTTTTGAGATGGATCCTCTGTGTCAAGGAAGAGAGTGTGACATTGGTTGTGTGTGTTTGTATGCCAAACCCAAAGCTAATAAACTGTTGATCAGCCCAGAGAGGCTGTTAATCGTCTTTTTATGCTCCTTTTTGTTACCACACATAATAGGAAATACTGCTCGTTGCTGGATGGAGTTCACTCTTGAAGGTCAAGGTGTTTGAATAACTGCAGTTATACAGTGTGTGTAAAATGTGTTCTACTTCTACGATATACGGAAACTTTGGTAAATGTGACGTTGCCTGGATAATCTCATTTATTTATAGACTGAAAAGAATTCCATGTGACTTTCGGCCTGGTACAAAGCGGCTCTTTGTTTACGGAAAAGGATTTTTTTTCTGTCTTCAGTCTCACATTTGTTGCTTTGGTCCACAGGTCAAATATGCTTTATTTAATTGTGTTTGTTTATTTTACAACCTCCATCCCAGGTCATTTTGCACTGTTGAAGGTTAACAAGTTGCTCAAATGTCTCCGGACATTCGGAAAGTGATTTCTCCTGGTTTTCGCTTCAATTTAAGTTCACCCTCAGTATTGACTGAACATGTCAAGTGTATCGGCCTCACTGTAGTCATAGCGACGCCGTTCGTCTTTTGGTGAATTCCTCTCAGTATCACCTCATCAGTGCAGCGAGAGCACGGAGCCGGATACCTCGGGAGTTTTCCGTATCGGTGTCTGTCCACACACCTGCTCTTGTTCTCAAACCACATTAAACCCGGATGTATGTAGGAATTAGTGCAGCGAGCGAGGCCGTGACATGATGCATAATCCCTGTCTGTCCAGTCTGTGTATTAATAGCTGCAGGTACTAACCTCTGAAACCAGGATCTACTCAGAGCATCAGTGAGAGAAAAGCAGCTTTGGGAGCCGATGTTGGTGGTGCTAAAGTCAGGTGACAGTAGGTGGAGTCACTAAAACAAAAGCCTTTTCTCTAATGAATATTGTAAACGTGTCGTCTGGATGAACCTTATGGTTGCTTTATGTTCCCACTTTTAGCCTTAGAATGAAACCGATGCAGTGAGATGAGCGAGTCCCCAGTGTGTGTGGTGTACGAGGCGCAAGGATTCGGGTGGTTTTATAGTTAACAATCATCCAGATAAGACACAGGTGAATATTTTTGTATTGTATATTCATAACCAAATAAGAGCAGACTATTTATTTGCTTCAACTCCACATGTATAGAATCCCTTACTGTGCTTTGTTCTGGTGTTCTGATATAAAGTGGACCTGTCGGTTTGCATTTTTATTTATGCTACACATCACTGCTGCGCTGAAGAGATTCACTGTGCCACACTTTGAAACAAAAGCCCAAAGTAGATCACTACCTCTGCCTGGAGGGGTTCACACTAGCCCATCCTTTGTTGCATGCTGTGTTTTCCCCAGATTAATTTTTTTTCTTTTCTATGTTCAGCTATGGAGTTGAAACGTTCAGCACTTTGTATACTTCATTAAATGATGAAAGTTATCCTGTAGGCCTGTACTTTTTCCCCCCAAGGCAGTGCGCTTCAACCACCGGTTGTGGACCTGTTTGCGTGCCACATTTGACTTGTTTCTTAAAAATATATTTTGAAAAAGATTCTCTCCCAATAACACACACACACTTGTCCTTATTGACATGTTTTTTCCACTTTTTGCTGTGCGCAAACCACTACAGTCCGAGATATCGTCTTACATGAACCCGGTAAGAAAGTTCGGGGATCCCATGTTTGAGGGTAGAAATGAATGTCACACGATGAAAAATCAGTAAACAAAGCCATTAGACAAAAGAGAGTTTTATTTTGTCAGATTTGGCACAAAATGAAAACAGCGGACATACCGCCAGCGTACAAAAGCAGTCCCAACTAAAAATTGGGAACTAAAAATGTGGAACTGTTAGGAAGAGCAAAAACAAACGTCCGTACGAAAGCTTTAGTTGCGTTTGCTCAGGCATCTAAATTACAAAAAGTATAAAAACAGCAATAATACGTCATAAAGCAGCAGTCGGAGTAAATCCTGCCATATCAAACCGAAAAGCAGCTTGAAAGGAAGCCTTTGTTCAGTGGAGCCTCTGTGTGCTCACAAGGAAACCTCTAAGCAGATGTGAGATATGAACGTGGAGAGCCAGTTCCTGCAGGGTTACACGAGAGCTTCTGATTGGCTGCAAATGAAATCACACCACGTTTGTGACCAAATGCAGCTTTTGCTCGTTGCAACCTCGAAAAAAGCAAATACCACAAGAACCGAGACGTGGGAACGCGCTTCGCGGCGGGCTACTTGGCCGGGGCGAAGCCCAGCCGGTCGGCGGCCCTGTCGAACACGGTGTAGTACTTCCCGATGAACACGTCCCCCAGGATCCACAGGGGCCCGGCGGGAGGCGGGATATCCATGGCCATGAAGCCCGACAGACAGATCGATGACCCCATCTGAGTCTCCTGCATCAAAAATTGAGAGGGACGACACGTTCAGACAAAAAATAATCCATTTGCAAAAAAAAAAGAAAATATTTCAAGATTTTAATATTTCAAGAGATTAGGGTGACACGTTATTATATTGTGGATATACTTTCATTATGGGCCTGGTTAGTGACTCTACCTTCATGACATAATCCTCTCCAGTCAGGTTGTACATCTTCCCCCCGATGATGAAGGAGACGACGGGGAGGGATGGGATCTTCTCGCAGTTGATCCAGTACTAGAACAGAGAGACAAACCCAAAGTGAGAGGTCACACCGGCGGACACGGCGTCCTCCCGTCAGGCAGCTTCTGTTCGGCACGCATCAACGCTACCTCTCCCATCAGCAGGGGCAGCGCTCCGATGGCTTTGTGCAGCGCTCGGATTTCCTCCACGGGGCCGACGATTAAGGACGTTCCCGTGTCGACGATCGCCTGGCAACCGGCTTTGCAGAGAGTCAGCTGGTTGCCGACATCCACTCTGCGGGGCGGTCAAGAGGCATCGGTTACAAGAAGGCGGACACACGCCAAGAGATGCGTTGGGGTGCAGCTTTTAAGACAAGTTTTTGACGCAATCTCAAAGACACCTTTTTAGGATGAATAAATATGATCATGATGATCTTTGGTTGGAAAAGTAATTAACATTACTACATTAAGGAATGCATGATATGTTCCCAGTTAGCATACCTCCACGGTTCCCTCTTATAGTAATGCTAATGAGAAGAACCTCACCCGCTCAGCTTCATCTGCCAGTAGGCCTTTCGTGTGACATTGACGTAGTGCAGGTCCCCGGTGTAGTATTTGGGGTCTGTCCCGCCCAGCATCAGCTCTCCACCTACTGCTGCTGTTGGGTCTCTGAGAGTCGGGGGAGGACAGACAGAACAATCAAACACCCCCCATGTGCCCAAACACTTCTGCATTATGAATATCGCTCATGCCGCTTCGGTCAGACGACCAACCTGCTGATGTAGAATGAGAAAACATCCTGGGGCAGGAGCTTGGCGGCCATGGCCGTGTCAAACACCGGGGTGACGTTGGCCACGGATATGGAGGGGTAGGCCATCCCCAAAACCCCATCGAACCGCGCCACCGCGAAGGTGATGCCCGGCTGCTTCACCGCTTCACCAAACTGCTGTCCGGGAACAGGAAGTCCTGCAACCTGCGAGGAGAGACGCCAATGCCAACGGGGAGCAGAGGGGCTTTTAATGAAACGATAGGAACAGCGTGACCACTATAATTGACAAATGCAGTTAAACAGAAGAGCTCATGTGACATTGTTTTTTCAAACCCACAGAGACAGTGTCTCCACTGATGTAGCCGGACAAGCTGCCTCGGCCGTACCGGATGGAGAACTCGGTGCCGTTCTTGACGAATGTGCTCGACTTCTTGGAGTTGTAGCGACGGTGGAGCCCTGGAGAGAGAGAGAGAGAGAGAGAGAGGGAGAGAGAGAGGACCACTAGTCACAAGGATGTTCTGCAGCCTCGATGGATCCAGCGCGCACAACGTTAGCCACCACATTTGTACCAGAACGCCGACTCCTTGATACTGATGTGATGTTGCTGCTTGGGAAAGGAAGAGGCCAACAGAGACACAGGTGTAGAGGTGCATGCAGAAGGAGTCACTCACAGCAGGCCAGATCAAAGAAAGAGCAGTGGATGGAGGGCACCCACAGGTTGGAGGAGCCGGTGTCGAACAGCACAGTGAAGTCCTGCGGCGGGGTTCCGATGCTGATCACCCCGTAGTACTGGGCCTGAGGAGACAAGTCGATGACACGGAGATCCGCCGATACGGAAGCTTTTGATTGACGTGATTCTGTGCGACACATACATCCATGAAGTTGGTGAGCCTTTCCACGGGCACGTCGGGGGAGGGGGAGCCGTCCGGTGGGGCGTAGCTGCTGGCCAAAGCCCGGAGCTCCTCCAGAGACATCCCATTGTCGCTCATCACGCGGCGCAGGCTCCTGGTTTTATGAAGCGGCACCCTGCAAATGAGGAAAAACGGATAATAAACTGATTAGAAATGCTGATGGCAAACAGTAAGGATCCCACAACTCTGATCATGTGCACATAATCATATTAAACAATATCAGATTTTAAAAAGTATGTTAAAAGTGTGGGGGGGGGGGGGCAATATGTTGTTTTGTACATAAATTATATATGTATTGCAATTTTATTTTCATTATAATTAAAAAAAAAAAAAAAACTCAAGTTCAGCGTTCCTAAATCAAAGAGGGTCTCGAGCCATATCCTTGGTGATATGTAATTATACTGCGTTCGTTTCCGTAATTGGAAACACGTGACCCGAGGACATAACGAGGAAGTAATCGCGCGCGCGCACTAACTAGCATCAACAGCACAGACAGATTACACACAGTTAGGTTAAAGTTATCAGTGATAACTTCATCACTAGCTCACTCCCGTTGCCAATATATCAGCGGTTAAAAAGCATTTACCTGATTATGGCGGCGCTTTGTGTAATCAGCAGCGCCCCGATGACACAAAACATCTTCAGCCGTGTCATTACTGTCCTCGTAGAAATGTCGGACACCTCTGTAATGTGTCTGATACTAACCACTATTAACTTCCTTCAACTGACGCAGGACGCTCAGTTAAATCCTTTCGGCAACGTCCGGCTTTACTCGCCTTTACTCGGCTTTCCCCGCTATGTGGCGCAGTGATTGGAGGACAGGGATCAGTGAGGTGCTCCCATTGGTGGAGGAAGGTGTCCATCATCCGCCATGACAAACCGGTGTATTCGGGCTTGAGGGGTCACGAGTCGACTGGGAAACGAATGATAGCGCACAGACTAGAACATTGTGTTAATGTTTACAAAATTGCAGCTGAGACAACGTTTCATACAATAGAAAACATTCTTTTAACAAAGTACCTTTCCACAGAGAAACCATAAATACAACCAGATTAAAATAGAGATAAGTAAAGAAGTCAGTGTGATGCTGTCCCCGGCTTTATCAAATCCTGCGCTGCTGGTGAAGAATTTCTTTGGTCCTGGAGGCATAACAAATGACATTACTGCCTCTCCTAATAAAATTTTAAAATAAAAAAAAATCCTTCATTTTTTGCATTGGGAGACAGATCATAAAATTGTGGCCAACACTTTTAGTGACTATAGCTTAAAAAAAACTAAGACCTACATCAGCCCAACAGCAGCCTTTGTTAGACAAACTCCATGTCACCAGTTTGCAACGTCCCCTTTATCAAAGGGAGGCCCCACTGGGAGCCAGGGAAGGTCCAATGATGCTTTTCACTCCAGTGTTTTTGAAGTCTGAGGCATTTCCGCATGTGTTGCTTCAATTCTCGGAATTCCTTGTCATATCTGACCCTAACAGATCCCCCAAATTGGAGTATTTCTTTAAATATATATATATTTTTTCCAAAACTGAGAATAAACTAACCACGTAACAGTTTAATATATGAAAGCTCCTCCAGGGGGCAGCCTTTGGCTTCAAAATGCAAACCACATTTTAGCTATAACCTATAACCCCTATGGTAGTGGAATATTCGCTGATCTCATAAATCCTGTATTTCCCTTTATTCCTTGCCTCTTGCCTCGCATCAAAAGAAAGACAATATTTTTACCATTTACAATATTTTCACAGCAGTGTTACTGTATACTGGGCCAATGCTCACTGTAGAACCCTCTCGTATAACTTCATTGATGTAGATCTGTAAAGCATTGTGGTGCGGGTTAATTCCCAGGTGAATCGTATTATGCAAATAATAAAATATATTTTCACTGTGAATCATAATACAGTAATTGTGTACTGTATTTTTTTCAGCAATCTGAACAATAATCTTTTTGAATTATCTTCACATCATTTTCATTTTCCGTTCGGTGTCTTTGCTTAACAATCTCATTTAAATTCCGTAGGCTTGAGCATTTTGGATGACCAATTTTAAGTCCCAAGTTCTTTTCGGTGGAGAAGCTGCATCAAAGAGCCACCCAGAATCAATCAACTACACAAGGCTAAACCAGTATGCTTAAAGTATGTTTTTCAACTCTCCATCCCGAGACAGGTCAAATGTCAAACATGTTAATGTGCACCTCGCACATGAAGTGGAAAGCACAACAAAGGATTAGGTAGCTTGCAGAGATGGAGTCGTGGACAATGCTTAGTGTGCGCAATGATCCTGTTGATTTGGTGACTCCAGCTGCACATTCACAACACAGCCACAACAGTGTCATCCATCTCTTTGTGATCTAAATCTCTGCAAGACGCTCAACAAGCAAATTGTTTTTTTTAAGTCAAACATTTCTTCAGCCAGCGTCACTCAGTATGCAAATGTGTGACTGTGAAAAGCACAGTAACTGAAAGAACTGAATACATCCTAACACAATTGGAAAACTCCCTTGGCCTGTTGAGCCAGTTTTCACGATCCCAGCACAGACAAGACAAAACGTTGGCGTGAAGATACTCACACGGTTTATTGTCTTCCGTCTGACTTGGAGCATAAAAGTGGGTCCTGGTTTTAAAGGTCGGTAATAGGAGTGTATGCCTGCAGGTCATGACTTTAAATCTGTTCAACATCCTCACACCGGAGAGCTTGTATCTGGGTTGCAACCTTTACAACTTACATATGTAATATTTGGAGAAAAAATTTTTTAATGCTAAAGGGAAATCTCACCTGTGGACGGAAAGAAAGACAAAAAGACATCAATGGACGGTTAAGGGAACTGCTTAGTATTTCTAACTGGATGTGAAAGTAAAGGATCAAACAGAGCAATACCTTGATGGTAAGAATCACCTCTTTCTGTTGTGTACCAATGGTCAAATATGTAATTAATTAAGGAGTTCAGCCTGAAGGATACAAAAAAATGTAAAGTATATATTGAACTACACGTATTTTTATTTTTCACAGCATTGCTACTGTATACTGGGCCAATGCTTACTGTAGATCCCTCATTTGACTCTTCTTTCACATCGCTCGCTTCTCCTCTCACTCACATCGAGAGATTCAGAAACATGTAAATAGTGAAATAGTAAATAGAATGTGAGGTTTGTGTGGTGGTGGTGGTGGTGGTGAGTAAAAACAACAAAAACAACGTGTAGGGCGCTTCGTCCATCACTGGTTAAATGCATCACCAACTCACAGTCGTTGCCCATCATGTCTGGAGGTCTGTACATTAAGTCCCAGCAGACATTTAGACTTGGTCATCAGGGAAAGGACTGCTTAAGATTTAGGCCTGAAAAGGACAAAAAGCACAAATGTTACAAACAGAACTTTTGTTATTTTGACTGAGAGTTTGTCCGTCAGAAACCTTCACTGTCTCGAAGGTTTGGATTTAATGTGTATATATTATGCTTTATATTCACTGTGCTCTGTAGCGGGAATCATCAAAATTGCTAAATTGGAACAGCGCCATGTTATAAAGAGCTTCTCTTGTGTTTTATAAAGTCATTAGGGACACAATAGGTGTTATTATTGTTAACATGTTGACTGTAACGATTCACTTAAATGTCTTAAGGGGTTTGAGTTGCTGAGTAAAACTATGGTGTAATTAAAATAAACATTCATTGTGTACAACTTGAAGTTCAGCCCACTGATACAGTGCACAGGTATCAATCTTAAACCGGTGAATTGGTGGTTTCTCTCATTGGTTCTCATATCAGACGATTCATGTCTACCCCCATTGAACCCCGTAGCCGCCTAAACCCCCCAGGAGGAAGTACGAAGTCACCGGCTCCGATGACATCGCACAGTCGGCCTCCAAAGACCCGGATGAACCGGAGGTAAACACAAGTTCCTGTTCTCTGAATGCTGGTAAATGTGTCCTTTCCGTGTTATCTCCGTGTTTCATCTTTAGAGCTACCGGATTAAGAAAAAGTTCCCCTCCCTATCGAGCTATCTCCTCATGCACCATAATGTCGCCTCACATTCTTTCTTCCCAGGCTGCAGTCACGGTGGGAAGCCGGTCAGAGGATAAAGTCAAGCCTGTGCCTCATCCCAGGTCTGGATTTAAACAAAAGTCCAATTGCAACAACAACAACAACAACAACAACAACAACAGTGTTGACTGTGCAGACACACGCAGCAATGCAAGCAGTGTGGTGGTGAGTGCTGATACTGACTCTCAGATTAAGTCACGATAGTTCATATTAATTAGCATGCATTCGTTTTTTCTTAATTTCTCTCTGTCGTCAGACCTCCCAACTCAGTAAACATGAGGCGCCTCGGCCTGTTGGCTCTCCTCCCTGTCCACCGATAATCCAACCTAGGATACCTGCGATGGACGGCACCAATCTCTCCTTGACTTCAATTCCTCAGCCAGCTGTGAGACAAAATAACAAGCCTCATTTCAGTCCTTGAAAGATGGCCATATGTTTTGTTACTAGAAGCATTACCCATCTTCGCTTACGTGATACAAAGGAAACTAGAATTATACAGCTCACTTTCTCCTCCTAAATTTCTCTCACAGAACCCTGAGGTCAATACTAAGAGAACAAAATCTCCTCCTGCACGTCCCCCTCCTCCCTCTTTCCCTGAAAGTACAAGATCTACCATGAGGGTCGGACCTGAGGTAAAGCTCATCCCAACATCTCTGCAACGGCTAAACCCCCCCTCGTACCATGTATGAATAAATACATGATACGTATAACCAGTAATGTGCTCAATGGTGTTATTTGGTTTTCTTGTTATCTTGGATAGATCTTTTGTTTTTTCAGGTCACGTACCGCACAGAAACAAAACCTGCAGTTCCGCCTCGACCCTCCTTTGTGCCTGGAACCTCGCACCCACAGGTATGAGAGCCGCTGCACAATTCAGGCCCTGCCCCCCCCAAAAAGACTTCTGTCAGCGTGAATAGACAATATGACTCATATAGAGCTTAAGCCTGAAATGCATTTTCAGGTAGGGCTAAATGACAACCCCCCCCCCGTTGAGACACTAAGTTGCTTCAAAAACTATAAATTGAATATGCACTCTTCAAAGGGAAGCACAGAAGATATAACATAGCTGCCTCTTCTTTAAAAGCAGTTTGTTTAGGGGGTTCATGTCAATGAAAAAAACTTGGACATGGATTATTAATTAATTCCACCCGTTATTTGATTGAAAATACAAAATGTCCCTCGAAAGATGAAGTTGGTCAGTAGAGATCATCCTCGTTCCTGGTCAAACCAAGTTCTTAGCTCTCCGGCAAAATATTTGTATCTCCACAAGTTATTCCTGAAAGTGTGAAGAAGATTAAAACAACATCTATCTAGCATTGAAGGAATACTCTGGAGGAATGCTGTTGGATCTCTGTGCAGTACAGTTGATTACCAACTCTTTGTTTATTACAGCGCAGACTACCACGACCGGCACTCTCCCCGCCTCCCCTTCCACCGCCCGAGAGGACATCGGATCCACTGTACTACGAGATAGACCTTCCTCCCTACCTGGACGTTCTGCCAGAAGACGTAGATACAATGGTGAGATACAGATCCCCACATAGCATATGTGTATATATATATATAAATATATATATATATATATATATATATATATATATATATACAATGCTATGCTCCAATTCTATTCTGATCCATTAATCTGTGTCATCGAACACTAGCAGCCACCTGAAAGGCCAACAGGATGCTACCCGATTGGGCAATACTGTCCTCATCAACAGACCGCTGACAATGCAAAGGTACCGCTTTTTGTTCATTTTATTCAGAGTTTTAGAAAGTGTCATGAATAAAATACTTATATACTATATAATTATCTCTGTGACGAATGTCTTCTAAAACATCCATTTGTGTGCAAAGTCTTGGCCGTGCAAAATACGAGAACAATCTGTGTTATATTATACAAATGTACATTGCCTGAGCAACACACATAACGTAGAATAAAAAGTGAATAAATAAAACAAGATAAAATGATCTTTGACATATATACATCCCTTTCTCTCCAGGACATCAACGGGTTGTTGACATGGTTGAAAAGAGTATCGAGTAGGTACAACATTTATTTTCTGTACAGATATTGTGTCATTTTCTTGAAGCTTGAAGAAATATCCTACAACATTGTATTGACCGACAAAATTTGTACTCGTAATAATTATAAACAAAATGTGCCATAATTGAATAAATAAATGAGTCATCATGCAAGAAGGAGCATCCGGAGAAGCGCAGAGCAGGATCAAAGTGTACTAATCAATCTCTGTGCTGTGACAGAATCTGATTCCTTGGCTTCTTCCGTGTATGGCCTCAGCACAGAGGAGGAAATCAGGTAATCACACAGACACTATGATATCAGTTCCTTCTTGTGAACAAACTGTGTCATTTTAGTACCAGTAGTTCTGTGTTACAAAATGTCTAAGAGGACTAATAATGCAATAAAGACAGCTACAGTTTTTTTGTAGATATTTAAATAGGCATGGCCTTTCGGGTATCAAAACTTGTAATAAATATAGAATTTCACTGAAAGAGCTGAATGAAGAAGCAGGTTTTCTTTGTCATCGAACCGATGCAGGTTGTTCAGTAAGCGAGCGGCGGATGTGAGACAGGCCGTGCGTCTCTACAACCTCCTCATGATCGAACGCAAGGAAAACCTGCACAGACACGTCAGGGATTTCATCTCCATCTCCGACTCTCTGGACAAGTCGAAGAAGGAGAGCAAAACCATGAACGCTGCCGGGGGCACCACGGGCGCTGTCGGAGGGGTGACCGCCGTCTTGGGTATCGCCTTCGCTCCAATGACCATGGGCGCCTCCCTGATTGCCACAGCTATCGGGGCTGGTATGGTGGCGTCCGCTGGGGGCATGGGCGTCTACACTGCCAAGGCCAAGAAGAAGATTGTGAATAGGATGACAGTTGAGAAACTAGTAGACGATTATAAGGCAAACGTTGTCGATCTCGAGCACTGCTTGGGCTTTATCCTCGATGGGATGATTGAGCTTCAAAGACACGACTTTGCCAGGCTACAACGGGCAGGAGCCCGGCAGGACTCCTTGAATATGGCACACCTGTCAAAGTCTGTGTTGAGGAATAACATAAACATGGCTAGGGGGACCTCCGTTTCACAGACACAAGGGATGTCGTCAGAGAGACTGCTCCTGGCTTTTGTAAAGGAAATAGATGCGTACTTTACGGGAAAGGAAGGCGAGGAGCTGAGGATGTCGAGCAAAAGCCAGTTTTCGGGTAGAGTTCGCCTGCTGGCTGAAAATCTGCACGGAGAACTACTTCACCTGAATCGCATGTGGAGAAGGTTTTGTTGAATCAAAGAAACTTCTTGTTGTGTATGTCTTAGTGTTTGTGAGAGAGGCTGGAGAAAAAATGCCGTATATACCAAGTATTACAGTAATCCTTGTAATAACGTTTCACTACTTAATATATTGACTATGTAAAAAAATTAAAAAATTGAATAAAACCTCAGAGTAAATGGAAATATATCTTTGAGGCGAATTCCAGTCGCTACTTTTTTTTACCACGACAGTAGCGTATGAACGGGCTGTGGGACGACAACAATGGCGCAGGGATATGAGGGGCACCGCGGAAGGATACCGCCACTGCTTACTTGAACTATATGAAGACCGTGCCACGACTCACGCCATTTTCTTTTCCGAGAAACAACAAACGAAGCAACATCCTTGTCGAACATCGCCCCGTTGGCCGAAATGGCAAAGTAGAAGTGCGCCGCGTCCCCGCCGCCAACAAAACAGTGCATCCAGCCAGTGCACTGCTCCACTTTCTAACCAGAAACATGTCGTAAGTATTATTTCTATTTTTTTTAAAATCATCTCGTCGATGACAGCTGTACGACCCACTGTGGCCGTGCGGTCTGACGTCACCAAGGGCGCGAGGCCGCATTGAATTCCGGTTTAAAAATAAAGTTCGACGTCCACATTTCTTTTGACTGTATCTGAAACGTCGCATGGTTCTATTTACACTCATTATATTGTAATTCAAGCATATAGCCACCGAGATGACGTAATGCTAATACATTGCTTTAATAGCAAACCTTACATTTTGATAATAGATTCAATTCACCAAAAACATTTAAACTAATAGGACCGCGTTTCTTAATTATCTGTGACGCTGTCACGAGTGACGGCGTGGTAGCTACAAAAATGGTTAGCTTCTTTTTGTGTGTCAAAATGGCGGCCTCGCGTAGACAACCTAAGGACAGAAGTGTAGCTGTTCACAGCCAGGGAGGATGATGATGACGCTGTGACCCGCAATGACGTCAGAGTCACAAGACTGGCAGCTGGGCGGAAACATGTGATGTCGAGCAGGTGCACTGCAGTGGTGGCGGCAGTGTTGCGCCAAGATGTGATGTGCCTTTTCACATCGGAATAATTATTTTCATAGTAGCAGCATGTTAGTGCTCAGTAACATTCATTTAAGATTCTGGAATCTCATGATGTCCACTGAATGTCAAAAAAAGATGCCAATTACTTTGACACTGATTTGTTGTTATTTTAGTACGAAACATCAATTATAGGCTAAACCATTAAATGTTAATAAGTTTTACTAATTATATAGAGTACATTTAGGTATATTTCTACAATACCAATGTAACCAACCTCACCACAATCTCCTCATTCCTTTCCCGATCTTCAGGTCCTTCGTGGAAACCCTCACCGCTGCTGCATTCCACAGCAAAAAAGAGTTCGAAGCTATCCTGCCCTCGTCGCACACTCCTTTTGTGACCAACAACAGCCACTATGACCATGATGACGACAAACTCACAGTTTGGCCTGGAAGACATGGAGGCCCTTCTCTGGGGACCTTCCTCTCCCATGGTTGACGCCATGGGGTTCTTGACTTCGCGCCCTGACCAAGAAGAACAACAGAACGGAGGAGGAACCTCGTTGGAGGGCGACACCTCCTCTTTGTCGCCCCTCACCACCTCATCTCTGTCCTCTTCCTCCTCTCCCGCCCCCTTCTACTCTCCACCTCCCTCGCCGCCGGCCGTCGTCCTCCAGGGGGACAAAGCCGGGTTGCAGTCTGACCTGCTCTCCCTCCCCTGGTTGGGCCACCCTAGTCAGCTGAGACCGGCCGTCTCAGATGACACCAAAGGTAACGGCCGTGTGAAGTAATAATCAAACGACAATCAACATGTTGTGATTGTGTGAGCGGAAAACAGGCGGCTCATTACGTGCTCTCTTTACAGATGTGTTCGGGGACCTGGACTGGATGGCTGAGAGGATGGATCTCTCAGAGTTTGACCTGGACTCTCTGATTGGCTCGTGCAGTCCTAATGAGGAGTCCCCCGGCTGTCCAGAAGAACTCCTGGCCTCCCTGGATTGCCCCATGGAGCTAGACTCCCTCTCAATACCCACTCTCTCAACTCCTTCACTCTCGATTCCTCCCTCCATTTGTCTTCCAAGTATTCCTCCCCCGACTCCTCCCACGGTCTCAGGTGATCGTGTCATTGCAGTGGATGCACCCGAATCCTGCGCTGAGGAGCAGAAGGGTCCCTGGGTTCCCCTGTGTGTCCCGGAGCCAGAACAGGAGCTGGAAATCAAATCTGAGCCCACTTCTTCGCACCCCCCTCCCCCCTCGGTGGATTCTCCCTCCTCCCCGGCCTACACCCTGGACCTGGGCAGCGAGGTGGACGTCACGGAGAGCGAGGCGAAGCCAGTGGTCGCTTCTGTCGTCTCCCAGGCCTCGAGGATCGTGCTCTCCCTCTCACCCACCCGCATTGTCCTGGTGCTCGCTCCCAGAGAGGAAGTCGGGATCCCCACTGTAACCACCGCGTCGCAAATCGTTCATTCCTCCCCTGCTCCAAAGCCCTCAAGAAGCAGACCTTACCCCGAGCCCACTCACAAAGCCAGTCCACCTTCTCCCTGCGCCTCCGCTGGCAAAATAAAGCCCCCCCGGGATGCAGACGGAAATGAAAGGGCAACTTCGAAGACCCCGAAAGCCAAGAAACTGAAGAAGATGGCGCAGAACAAGACGGCCGCCACGCGATACCGGCAGAAGAAGAAAGCCGAGCAGGACACTCTCCTGGACGAGTATTCTCTGCTGGAGAGGAAGAACATGGAGCTAACGGAAAAGGCTGATTCCTTGGGCCGGGAGATTAAGTACCTGAAGGAGCTGATGGAGGAGGTCAGCCAGGCCAGGACGAAGAAAGGTCTCATTGCTGACCCCTAGAGGTCGGACCTAAAAACCACATCTGCTCTGTATAATTGGGAGAAAGTCAGCTCAGCAGATTTTATTTCTTAAATTCATGTAAAGGATGTGTTCTGTCCACACAGCAAGACTGCGATTTCAGAATACCTCCTTTTACAAAACTAGTAAAAAATATAGAAAACTTTTATCATGTTTAGAGGGTTTATATGGAAACAAGTATTTTTCAATTCAGTATATAAACTTGTTTTTATTTTTATTGTGCGTAAATGTTTTCCATCTCTGGATCTGAGTAACTTGCCAGTAAGATGTGTTTTAATAATTGTGTATTGTAGTGAAACTGGACCATCTGTATTATCTCTTAATAAAGAGTCTTAAATGAGTCATTTGTGTAACTCCTGAGTCATTGTTAAAATATATTTTTATCATTTAGCACGTGATCATCACTGTTAAAGAGTTAACAGTGTACATAATCACCCAAGTGCAGAGATGTAGTTATTACTACTCCTCTCACCTCCAGTATAAAGGCACAGTAGTTTTAAATAAATCTGTGAAGCACAAGTTCCTGCCTGGTTTTGAGTTTTCTCCCCCATTGGTCCGAATGTGAGCACAAAGGCTGTTTGTTGTGGTCTGATAACACTTCACGATGAACCTATGACTCCCTCTGACAAACTGGGAAGGGTAATGGAGCCTCCTGACCAGCGGCTCGGTGATAATCAATCAACTGAAAAAAACCCTGTTTTATTTTTAAATTCCCATGGAAACGGCTTGAGAAAACTGGTGTGTATAAAATACTATTATCAGCGATAGGAAGTCTGTGCGTACAGAAGGGCGAGTGAAGGATAAATTAAAAGTGCTGACTTCGGCACAACATGAATAATATTACCAACGAAAAATGTGTGCTCAGCCTACAACGGCCCCTGTCTGTGCACACAGTCATTAGTCCACATAGCTGAAGGCCTCTTCTGTCTGGAGGCGCGCCAAGGTGGTGCACAGCTACTTCTACAAGGAGAAACATTTGGCTGCCTCCATAGATCCTTCCCCCGGTAAACGCTATCATCTTCCAAAGGGACACATTTGGTTTCCGTTGACCTAGAACATTGGAATTATAACAAGTTGAACCACCGCTATGAGGGGGGACTGGAACACAGGGCTGTTTTAAGCAGAAGCGTAGAGAGATTGAGTTGGTTTAGGACACCGCGACGTGCAGTATGAGGCTCCCTACAGAGAACAGGATACCTGCTGTACAAACCAATACTTCTCATGCAAACCGGAAAGGCTAAAGAATCTTTATTTGTACTTTGTCCTGGCTTGTTTTTTTCGTCTGCAGTTTTTTTGGGGTTTTCACCCAGCGTAATTGTCCACATGGTTATGGACGTATTACGTAGCATTTCACTTCATCAGTGGCAGGACAGACACTAAAAAAACAACAAAAAACAACAATACCTCCACATCTTTTATTATTGTGTGAGGATGAGCAAAGTACTGATGACGCAATCGCCACTTGAGGGATGGACCACACAGGAAGTAACACCACTTTGGCCACAGAGTGCAAAACGCTTCGCTAAAAGCAAACAACGTGACGAGTTCTACGCTGTAATATACGCGGCACGTGTACAACATGTATTCACGGGTGACGTGGGACTCTAAGACTCGGAAACGAATGTCTGAAACATCCTCATATCAAACTGTAAAGTCATGCTTGTCACCTAAAGGGCTGCGGTCGCCTACGTCACCGGATGGAGCAGAGAGTCAGCAAAGCAGAGGGCGAAGCAGTGTCAGGTGTTTTTTTTTTTTATAGGCTACATCATTTGTAGAAAATAAGGTGTTACAGCATGGCAGTGGTATCGGTCACATATTATATATGCTCTTATTTGTACCTTTCAAAGTGTGAACTTTTATTTTCTCCGTTCTTTTTTCTTTTTTTGCCATCGTTGTGATGTCATAAACAGAAATCCACATGGAAACCTGCTCAAGCGAGAGTCCGAGCGGTAAGAAGTGACGTTGCCTTCAACTCTACAGGCACTCGTTTATCTGCATGCGTTGTCTTAACATGCCTCTGAGAACTGAATGTATATCTATATATTTATACATCTTCTTCTTCTCAAATATCTATGTTTTTTTCAAAACACGAAAAGAATCCATCGCCTTTTGATATCAGGGCAACGGATGTCTCACCGATGTAGAAAAAGGTAGTAAAATCCCCGCGTGAGCTCCAATCGTTCATGAGGTTATGTCGTTTCGTTAGCATGCGAAAGCCGGATGTAGCCTACAGGATGTAGCCTACAGGATGCCGCCGCAGGGCCGCACGGTACTCCCGCTCTCACGCTTCGACGCTGAGGCACGTGGTTCAATCGACCTCGTCGAAAAATGAAAAAAAAAAAAAAGACGCGTGACCGACGGCGGCGGAAGCGGAGCCGCGTCCGAGCCACTCGGTTTTTCCAGCACCGCCAAATTTCCCGCAGCCTTCCTTGAGGCCCGAAGGGGCGAGGTCTTCCTCTGTAGACGTCTGTCAAAGAACGCCAGGCCAGGAACCGATCACGACCAAAGGGTGCAAACACCGACTCATCTCCTTCCAGAAAACTAGCAAACCCCACTCTGACTTAACGTGTGACTTAAGTTTAGCGATGGGCAATAATCAGCGTTTCTGTAAATGTAGCGGATTTTTACCTGGAGGAAGCGATTCAACCCCGACTCCCTGAGCAGAAACAAATCCAACGCTAACGCTGAGAATTGAACTCATGTCTCAATGTGTTCTCTTATGATCCTGAGGTGCACAAACCACTCAGGACCCTCCTCCGCCCCCCTCCCTTCACATTCTTTTCACATCAGTGTGTTGGCATGATTGCTGTTTGGCACACAAGCTTCACTCAAAACGTTTCCCTTTTGAGGCCTCTTTTGATTCAAACTAATTGGAAGCGCATGACAGAAATGGCACTTGATGTAGAAGGGCATGGCTGCATTGTAAATTCATCACACGAGTTCTGACTCTCGGCCTTCCAACGTCCAGGCAAGCTAACAAGCTAACTAACGGGTCACGATAACGTTCTTCTTTTGGTTTTCATTTAAATGCGTTCAACTTGCGTCCGCTGAGACACAGTTACTATGACGAGTAATCATTTACTCTGCAGTGTTGAAGCAGGGTCTCTTTAGCAGCAGATGATATCTGTGTACATGCTCATGGACAGGGGGATCCGGCTGAGGTACCTCGAAGCAGAAGAAGATTATTTCTCCCCTTTTCTGAGGTGGGGGTCGAGCTTCCTGCTCGGCGGAAGTTCGGTTCAGTTCGAACAAGGAGCTACTCCTGACGAGGCTCCACCGTTCCAAGTCCTTTGTTTCCCTTTAAAAAAAAACCTCTGGAGTCAGAGCAGGGATGTCTAGATGAGGTTTAAGTTACGTGAGGTGGCGTTTGAAGACCAGGAACCAGGACAGGAAGCGAGGGCAGGGAGGGAGGGCGCTTCCCTCTCAGGGAAGGGGGGGGGGATCGTGTCACTGCAGCTGGCATCCTCGACAGTCGTCCTCGGGCTCGGTGTTGTCCGAGGAGTACGAGCTCTCCTCGCTCACTGTCGAACACAAACACAGGTATGTTAGACGGCTGCGCGATACCACCTTCTGGGGGGGGGGGCGATTTGGCGCAGACAAACGGCTGTGACTTACACCACTCGGTCTGTATGGGCAGGAAGGCCTTGTCCCCGTTCTCTCTGATCATCTCCTCCATCTTATCCAGCAGCACCGACACACTCCGGTCCTTGCCGGGGATCTTGCTGTCCAGGACGTGGTAATAGTTCCCGCAGAACTCCAGCAGTCTCTGCAGCTCCCTGCCGCCTCGCAGGATGTGCTCCTCGATGGGCGTGCGGCCCAGCCAGTCGCCGCAGCTGAACAGCACCATGGTGTGGAGGCAGGCGCTGTCGCCGAACAGAGTCTCTATGTGCGCCAGCAGCGTCCGCCGCTTCCTGGCGGTGAGGGACGAGACGACGGGGAGGACCAGCAGCAGGGTGTGGGGCCCGGGCCGCAGGAGGGCCGCCCCGCGCTGGGACTCCTGGCGGATGCGCTTCGGGGTTCGCCTCACCGAGAACCAGTCCCAGCCCGGGGTGTCGACGATGGTGATCCGCCGGCCCGACACCAGCGCCTGCCGCCTGAGGCACAGCTCCGTCTCCTGGCCGGACTCAAAGAACCGGCGGCCCAGGATGGTGTTCCCCACCGAGCTCTTTCCGACGCCCTTCCAGCCCAGCAGGAGCAGTCGCAACTCTAAACCCCGGACGAAGGCAGAGCGAGACATGGGGAGGGAGATGGTGAGAGAATGAGCACCTCACAGTCAGTAATTTGTCATTTTGGTGTCGGACACCTGTGATCCATTTAGTTAATCAACCAGTCGTTTTGGACTGAGACAAATAAGATGTTTTTCGTTTATTCATCTGTTGTGTTGATCTTGGACGACTGACTAGAATGAGTAAGCTTTTTCATAGAAAATGACTAAGTTTGGTTTTCTCTGGAGCAGCGTTATGACGTTCATCTCTCTCCTGTACCTTATCACCCACCCACTTCTGCACACTAACACACACTGAACCACACCCAGAGACACACACACACAGCCCCCCCACCTCTGGGAGGTCCCCCGATCATCTGCTCCCTCTGTCTGGCGTGCTCCTCCATCCTCATCCTCTCCTCCTCCAGAGCTCTCCTGGCTTGCTCCTCCTCCAGCAAAATCAACTCGTTCACCTCAAAGTACCAGCCTGAAACAAAAAGTACTCCTGTTGTTCTCTCTGTGCGTTCACTAATGATGCCAGAACATGACTTCGTGTTACACGTCACCGGATCTGAAAAGCAAACCTTGGTTGTCAGTGATCATTTCCTCCACCTTTTCCATCAGCTCAGGTACCTGCGTGTTGTCCTCTGTGTCTTTCCGAGTGTTATCAAAAGCGTGGTACCTGCGGGGGGGATAACAAACACATTCATAAAAGCGTCTCTTCACTCATTTTACAAATGAAGTTCACTCTTTGTGAGGAGTCCTATTTTCAGCTCGTTGTATAACGATTGAAAAAGAAAAACAACACCGGTGACGTCATGGTGATGTAATCGGGGTTAGTAAGTCAGGATGTTTCCGCCTCTGCCGCATTGTTCTTTTTTTAATCCGTCTTTCATCCATCCCATGACGTAACAAGAATGCTACTACGTCCCCTCAGTGCCCTTTTAAACGCCCCAAACAAAACCGCATGATTGAACAATAATATGTTTACAGATGCAGAAGTCAGTCCGTGAACACAGTACTCCACCCACATTTGCCCACAATGCAACTATGCTGACCCTGACCCAAAGGCTCAGCTTCCTGAGCCTTTCTGGAGCCGCAGAAGGCTTCGTACAGCACGTTTCAATGTGCTGTAGCCCGTGTCTACAATCCCCCCTCATGCTGCCTCTTTAACCACGAGATGCTGCAGTCGTTTGTGACTGTTTCGCTTGCACTTACAAAGACTCGACACAGACGAGCTCCACAGTTCAGAGATCGATTGCTCTGTGAGCTCAAAGAGGGAAAGAGAGACACTGTACCTGCTTCCACATCTCTCCACCAGCCACTGCAGGGCCTCGCCAGTGTTGGCTATGTGCTCCTCGATGAAGACCCCCTTGGGCAGCTTGTCCACTCCGGTGAAGACCACCATGGAGTACCTCCAGGTACCTCCCCCCAGGGCCCCCAGCTGCTCCTCCGCGGCCCTCCTCTCCGTGTCAGTGAAAGGCTGGCTGATCGACACCACCAGCAGGATGGCGTGGGGCCCGGGAGGGCAGAGGATGGCCCCCATGCACGGCCCCTCGCTGTCCAGGCTCGCCGGGGGCGGCGGGGGCGGCGGCGGCGGGTCGTCCGACTCGGCGCCGGCGTTCTCGCCTTCGTCGTCGGCCTCGGGGTTGTCCTCCGGGTCGGCGGGGATGGCCCACGGCGGGGTGTCCACCACGGTGACCCGCCGGCCGTAGATCTCCGTCTGGCCGACGTTGCTGTGGGTCGTCTCCGTCCCAATGTCGAAGACCTCGTCCCCCAGGACGCTGTTGGCGGTGGAGGTTTTACCGGACTGTGGCCCCCCCAGGATCAGCAGTCTGCGCTCGGGCGGGTGCCGGGCCCTGGGGTCCCCTGTAGAAACATAGAACGGATTGCTTTGTTTTTTCTGTTTTCTAATCGTCTTCATCAGTTTTAAATCTTGTTTTATCCCTAAACCGTCTTTTTGGGGAGGCGTCTGCATCGTTTCCAACATCCCTCTCCTACTAATGCACTCCTCTCTTTCCTCGCTCCTCACAGTCCCTCTTATCTGATTGTTACCTTATACCACCCGTCCACAGCTACCCCTCACCCCCCTCACCTCCCTCCCAGCATGCCTCTGCTTTGTTTTCCTCCGTCTTTAGCCGTTGGGCAAATTGGGTCGGAGCGGTGAAGCCTTGGCCTCCTTCCAGAGGGAACGGCATGTGGTGTGTGACTGTGATTTAGTGAAAGTTAAATGGAGGGGACAAATGTTTCAATGGGGGGTGTGGGGGAGGAGGTACGGCAACAGGAGCGACGCCTGCTCCGTCTGACAAGAGGGGAGAGCATGTGAGGAGAGGGAGGTTGATTGATCCTGTTGCCACTGCTGACACTTTCCACGCCAGCTGCTGAACACAGGAAGTTGACACGAGCAACAGCTTCCGAGTATGTTTTGTCCAAGCGTAGAAACGGCTCTGATGGGTTTTTTTTGGCCCCGGATACTGTGAATGGGGGTGATGACGGGAAGCGGGGAGAGGGAGGAGAGGGGGGGCCTGCAGCGAGGTGTGCAGCAAAGGATGAAAGCCCACTTACCAGTGTCAGAGGCAGAGGACACAGCAGCCATCTTGTGTGTAGAACCTCTGGCTTCCTCCTCCTCGGCCGCCCTCCTCCTTCTCCTTCTCGCCTCCACGGTGGATTCCTCCTTCCTCCCTCTTCAGAGAGCGACGGATCCCGAGTGGCGTGCGAAAGGCTGGCAGCTTGGATGCTTCTTCGCTCTCTCTTTCACTCTAACCCTCATTCTACTGCAGTGGAGCTCACTCTACCCTCTGTGCGCGGTGTCTACCCCTGCCTCGCT